>NW_024412422.1:18654092-18706111 GCF_014898765.1 Herpailurus yagouaroundi
CAGAGGGGGTCCTGAGGGAGGAGGAGAGTCTGGGGGCGGAGGGGAGCGGAGGGGAGTCCGGGGGAGGAGGGGAGCAGAGGGGAGTCCTGGGGGAGGAGGGCAGCAGAGGGGGTCCCGGGGGAGGAGGAGCGTCCTGGGGGAGGAGGGGAACAGAGAGGGTCCTGAGGGAGGAGGGGAGCAGAGGGGAGTCCTGGGGGAGGAGGGGAGCAGAGGGGAGTCCTGGGGAGGAGGAGCAGAGAGGAGGAGGGAGTAAGGGGAGGAGCAGAGGTGAGTCCTAGGGGAGGAGGGGAGCAGAGGGGAGTCCTGGGGGAGGAGGGGAGCAGAGGGGAGTCCTGGGGAGGAGGAGAGCAGAGGGGGTCCTGAGGGAGGAGGAGAGTCTGGGGGCGGAGGGGAGCAGAGGGGAGTCCAGGGGAGGAAGGGAACGGAGGGGAGTCCTGGGGAGGAGGGTGCAGGGGAGCATACCGCCTGCAGGTGGCAGTGTTTAAGGACAAGGCAGGCCGATCTCAGAGAGGAGCCTGCACTTGCTAGGTCACCCTGGGTCCTTGGGGGAACAGTAGGATGGACAGAAGCTTCCCAAGCCTCCCCCAAGGCAGCCACGTCTGTGTCATGGGCCAGGACAGAGTTGGGCCTGGTGTGTTGAGGTGCAGCTGTCTTGCTCACTGCTCCCAAGGAGGGCTCCCCTGGGCCGCTGGTACCACCTTGTGGAGTTTGTGAGCCCGTCGGCGGTGGGGAGGGGGGGGTGCTGATTTTGTGGGGACGGAGAAGTGAGTTTTCAGCACTGAGGCGAGTTGCAAGAACCGCCCATGGCAGGGCAAACATTGTGGGAGGCGGGCAAAGAAGATTCTGGAAAGGGGGAAGGACAGGAGAGAAGGGGGCTGGGGGTGTTCTGCCGGGGGCCGTGGGCACCCCTCTGGGTGCTGTTTAGGAACTGCTGGTGGTCCTGGGGGTGGAGGAGAGAGGGGAGAGGGAGGGCGCCCCCAAGTGCTCACCCCTCCAGGAGCAGGTGCGGGCAGGCCCCGCCCCCACGCGCCACCAAACCAGAACTCACCCTCTGCCCTTTTGCGTACACGCCGTAGCCGGTCACGTTCGCCCCGTTGGACAGCCCGGCAGTCGTCAGGGCGGGTGGCTTCCAGGAGACCTGGACGGTTGCTGGGGTGGGCCCAGCGTGGACGGTGACGTCTTGGGGGGGCGCCGGAGGGCCTGGGGGCACAGAAGGCAGCACTTTCAGGGCACGGCCCTCCGGCAGGCGGGCGGCTGCTCTGCCCACTGCTCTCACCTGGGAGGACAGCGCCGGGCCAGGTCGCCAGGGCAGGAGGTGAGGGTGAGGAAAGGCAGAGGCAGCGGGAGGGCGGAAGCTCCCAGCGTGCGCCGCGGCTCTGCCGCTCACCTGGACGCTGATCCGCCCTCCGGGGCCACCTGCGCCCTGCTCCCAGCCCACCAGGTGGATGCAATTACCCGCCACGGGATCGGCTCCGGTCGCGCTAGGAGACACCCGCGTTTGGGAGACGAAGGCCATCCCTCCCTCCCTCCCTCCCTGCCCCTCTCCCTGCTTCCCCCTCTCCTTCCTCTCTCTGTCCATCAGACTAGACAGGATGCAGGCGTGGGCCACGTGCTTGCCACCCCAGGGAGGGGACAGGGCTGAGCGACAAGACACGGGTGCGAGGACACCATCTGAACCTGAGAGCCCAGCTGTGCACACAGGTGCACCAGTGGACAGCTCGTGTCGTGCCTCAGCCGGTCTGGACGTGCCCGCTGGTCCGGAGCAGCCGGTTCAAGCCACGTGGAGGCAGCGGCCGCGTCCCCGGTCCTTCCGGCGGCTCCTGGTGACAACAGGACCGCCAGGCTGCCTGTCACCCACGGGTGACCTCCTTTCCCGTGGGTCTGGTGCCAGCCCCCCACCACACATCTTCCTGTTGGGACGCGCGTGGCATTTCACTCGGAAGGGAATGCATTTTTAACTTCCAGGAGGAAGGCCTTGAGCCCCACACGCCTTGCTACCGTCCCCCCAAGGCATGAATTTCCAGGTGGGAGGGCACCAGCTGTCCGGCGAGGCTCCTCCGTGAGCCACACGTTCTTCCACTCGCCACGGGGAGCTCACACAGGCCTCGGGTGGCCGCGCGCACCCACTCTGCACACGAGGCGATCAAGGTTCAAGAGAAGTCGCTCAGCCATCAAGCGTGGGAGGCGGGGCTCACACCCACACCTGCCCACGGCCCACTTCGAGTCCGCTGCAAACACCCGCCGTGAGGAAGGTCCTCCCGCTGTCTTCGCAGCCTGCCCAGGAGGGAAGTTCTACCTGGACGGCTACCAAAGGAAGGCGTGCCGAGGGCCTGACCAGAGAGCAGACGTCCTCTCCTCTGTGCTCCCCCATCCACCCACCGCTCGGCACTGACTTGGCTCCTCCGGGATGCCAGACCTGTCGCTTTATAGCCACATCCTCCTAGAAATGCAAACGAGCCAGAGGCAGGACGGACAGGATGGGGCGCAGATCAGAGGGCACCGGAGCCTGCCCGCCCGGGTTCGAGTCCCACATCCGACAATTACTGGCGTGGGACCTTGGACGACTGCTCGCCCTTCCTGTCTTTATTTAGTCAGCGTATCTAAAGACAGACGCAAGACAGCACCTACCGGCGACAACGGCTACGTACTCACTAGAACATCGTCGTCATGTTACTATTCTGCCTCTGCTCAGACAGCTACACTCAGCTTCCAAACTTCCCTCTCGGTAAGACGTGGCCATGTGACAGACTTCCGCACAGCAGCCCGCCAAAGACTCCCCAGGTGAACCTTCAAGGCCTTGCCCCTTGTGGTGGTCTGAGAAGGAGATGACCCCCGGGGGCAACCTTAGAGGCCACGTGCTGGAAAGGGTGAGGCCACGGGACGGACGTGCCCGGGTCCCCAGACGGCCGCTGGAACAGAGCTGCCCACCAGGGACGTGTGCGTCGGATCGACTCGTGCGCAAGCCTCTGAGAAATCACAGTTTCTGACATACAATAAACAATCAGTATCACCAAGCTCACCAAGCTGTGCGACGAAGAGAACTGAGACGTACGTAAAGTGCTCATAAGAGCACACGGGCTCGGAGTAAGTGCCATCTGTATGCTTACTGTTGTTACTGGTCGTTTCAACTTGACCCCAAGGGCACGATACTCCTCCCCCTCCCATAAAAGACGCTGAAATCCCCACCTTCTATATCAGAAGTGGAAGGCCATTCTGGAGGGAACAGTCCTTTGGGTGGGAATCACCCGTTTCAGTGGCTGCTGGTAGTTGGATGGTGTCTGACCAGACTCCGGGGATTTCGCGGGGAGGAGTCTGTTCTCAGTCTCCAAGGGTGACTGTTCCTTCTCAAGCACTGCTAATCGCATCAACCGTGAGTGCCGTCTGTCTCCCTCCCCTGTGATTGGTCACCATCGCGGACTCACCCCCAGAGCACGGGACAGATCGCGGGGCCTCTCATCCACTCACAGCTGACTGGCTGCCAGGGCTCTCGGAAACACCGTGGCGCACCACTTCCCCGAGTCTCCCCAACACTGTCCTCGTGACCCGGTTGCGTTCACAAGATGAAAGGAATCCGCGGTTCTCGTCCGAGCCGGATTGCTCTCCTTTGTTGCAAAGAACACCCAGCAGGGAGAGAAGCAGCCCGTGCCTCATGGCGGAGAGAAGACTCTCAACCCATTTCAAAATGCTTCCCGTGAACACGCCCTACGCGGTTCATCCCGCGCTACGGGGTAGAGAGGGCGGACACCGTGTGGTCTGCACCTTTTAAGACGGGAAACACATAGCAAATCCCACACGTAACCAGACTCCTTCTCATTCTCCCCTAGGGCACTGCCCAGCTAGCTCGTGTGAGAGACAGAGTCCAAGCAGAAAGTGGCCGGCGGTCTTGCTAGGGCGTGGAATTGGAAGCTGGCCTCCAGTGATGGCAGAGATGACAGAAATCGAGAAGAGAAACCCCGGAAAGTGAAGCTGCAATGCAACAGGATCCCCAACCTCTGTGAGCCCGTTCCCCTCGCGCTAGTTACGCAGTGACTCCTAAGTCGTGCCTGTGCAGGGCAGACAAGGATGCAAGCAACATACAGGAAGGGAAACAGCCAGACGGCTGCAGAGTTCAGTGGGGATTCTGAGGGCTGCCTGGCGCTGAGACGAGGGATTTGGGGTTCAAGTCCCGCCAAGTTAGAGGAGCCTGCGTTTTCCACTGGAGACATGGAAGGTCCAAATCATAGAAACCGGGGTCATACATCAGGATGGAGGGCTGCATTCTAAAGGCAAAAATGAAACCCACCCACCCAAATAAAGCTAAAACAAGCATATACAAGACGTAGATTTTTTTCAAGTAATATAACTGTCTGCAAGGATACACCTCAACACGCTCCAGAGGTGCTGTTATAGCTGTTACTGAGAAAGGTAACAGAATTCAGTCTCCACAGTGCATAATCTACACTGTCCAACACACAATGAAAGTCACCAGATGTGGAAAGAAATGAGTATGTGACTGAGAGAAAAAACAGTCCGTAGACACAGGCCCGTATGTGACTCAGGTGTTACAATTAGCAAAGACTTTAAAACAATTATTACAAACAGGTTACAAATGTATAGGTAAAGATGAATGGGATAGGCCAAGAGATGGGAATCCCCAGAGTGATAAGAAAATTAAAAAAAAAAAAAAAGAACCAAATGAAAATCCTAGAACTGAAAACTCCAATGGCCAAAATAAAAATTTCATGTAATGGTCTTAACAGCAGATTGGACACTGCAAAAGACAGATCTGATAAAGTTGAAGATATTATCATAGAAATTATCCTAACTGAAACACAATGAGGAAAATGATTTAAAAAATTAACAGGAGTTCATACATCTGTATGACATTAGCAAGCAATTTGACTCATGTACAATTAGGTTCTCAGACGGGAAAGACAGAATAAGGTAGAAAAAATGTGGAGATATAACATTTGAAATTTGCAGAAAAACTACCACCAATACCACCCTTAGATCAAGGATTGTCAGTAAATTTCAAAAAAGACAAAGAAAAATCTTGAAAGCAGTCAGGGAATGAATGGGACAATAGAGAACTCAGCTGACTCCTTGTAAAAAATAGGGAAGGCCAAGAGAAAAGGAATGACATTTCCAAAGTCCTGAAATTTAAAAAAAGGCTAGAATTCTATATCCAGAAAAAAAAATTATCTTTAAATAAATGTGAAATAATGAGGATTTTTTTTTTTTTTTTACCTAAGCAAAAGAATTCTGCAAGAGACGCTAAAGGAAATTGTTCAGAGCTAAAAGGAAATCATAACAGATGGAAATGTGGACCAAAAAGGGATGTAACATTATTATAACAGAATAAAACATGATAAAATGTATAAAAGCAATAGCGAAAATGAAGGTGCATAAATGGAATTATACACTGGTACTATTCTTCTCTTATAAATAAGGTCATGTTATTAATGTAAACTAATTCTTAATAAGCTAAATAGGCATGTGTTACTCCCTACATCAATCTCTAAAACAAGAATATAAAGAGTTATAACAACAACAACAAAAAAGTCAGTAGAGGAGAAAATGGAATAGAAAAAAACTCTTAGTTGATCCCCGCCCCCCCACGCCCCCCCCCAGACACAAAAGCAAGGAAAGATGAAGAAAAAAACCAGACAAGACAAATGAAACATAAAGAACAAATGGCAGACTTACATAAAGTCATATCAATCGTTGTACTAAACATGAAGGAACTAAAGATTCCAATTAAAAGGCAGAGACTGTCATATTGTTGTAACACCAAGACCCAATCACAGACCATTTGCAAGAGACATACAAAAAATAACAATACAAAGAATTTGAAAGGTTAGGAAGAAATATAACATGCAAATACTAAGCATGGAAAAGCTGGTAGTCCTGTGAGTATCAGACAAAACAGATTTCAAGACAAAAATTAATTATCAGAGACGAAGAGGTGCGTTTTGTTACGAGAAAGGGGTAAATTCATCATGAAAAACTAACAATTTTAAATGTGTATGTGCCAGGACGCCTGGGTGGCTCAGTCGGTGAAGCGTCCGACTTCAGCTCAGGACATGATCTCATGGTTCGTGGGTTCAGGCCCTGCGTCGGGCTCTGTGTTGACAGCTCGGAACCTGGAGCCTGCTTTGGATTCTGTGTCTCCCTCTGTCTTCCCCTCCCTGGGTCACACTCTGTGTCTCTCTCTCTCTCTCTCTCAAAAATAAATAAACATTAAAAAAAAAACATTAAAAAAAATTTTACAAAAATGTGTATGTGCCTACTAATGGAGCTCCACAATATATAAAGCTAAAATGAGAACACTGAAGAAGAAATTAGACACACAGACAATAACTCTCAATGACCGGATAGACCAAGCAGACAAAACCCAGGAAGGATATGAGGGATTTATAAGTTCTATCGATAGGTCTCTCATGGCCCATCTGGGAAGCAGCCTGCCCTTCCTGCAGTGATGGGGGACTCTGCATGCAGGCTCCCGGTCACGATTTGCTTTGAATCTTGGAGGCTGCAAATACCAAGCCAGCCCCAGCAGGCAGGGGGACAGGATAGCTCTGGAGAAATGCCAGCCCCTCTGTCCTCACTCAAGTATGCAGTTCACCTGGCACTGGGAGGGTGGGGGTCACGCAGGGCAATGTTTGGCCCAGGCTGGAGGGAGGAAGTCAGGCCGCTCCCAGTGAGCAGGCCTGGCCTCTTCAGGGGCCGCAGGACCCTGGCGCTGCCAGCTGGGAATGATGTGCCCTGCTTGTCTAGGCCCTGCTGGGCCCCGTAGCTGCCAGAGTCCTTTTGAGGAGAAGCTGTATGCAGTGTTGCAAACCCTAAAGATAATCTCAAATTCTGATCTGAAACCTGCCGGTGAACGCCAGCTTTAAATTCCACACCGAGAATTTAGGTATCACAACGGCGACCACTGAAAACGTTTCCTGCCCCAAACCATTCACATGGCTGGTGTTGTCCCAAAGCACACACACTGCCCATCCCGCTGCTGACAACTGTCCCTGGGACATGCAGGGACAGTTGCAATCCCACCTGCAAGATCCGGTATTGGCTTGCTCGGGACCCACGAGATCGGTCTCTTGGGGTGTGAGTGGCTTCTCGTAAAGGAGGGACTCTGGAACTCGTGACGTGCCAGCCTTTCTGCGGAGCGGGTCGCTCTATCCAGACCAGAGTTTTCTGAGGGCTTGCGCCGCAGCCTGTAGCTGACACCCGTCTTCAGAAACCCCATTAACTCGTTCAGGGTCACCAGTGCCCCCTTGACCACCTGGCTCTGGCACTTTGGAAGTCGATTAAGCTATCAGGCCTCGTTGTTCTTAAGGGCAAGGGCCAAGAGGGGAAACCGCTCTGGGATCTGCCTCGGTGCTCACTTCTACCTACAGTGGAATCACACTACGGGATTTGTGGGTGAAGAAAGGCTGGTAACCGCCGTTCCGCCACCCCCGGCCCAGCTCCCCGCACACGGGCTCAGGGATGCGGACCAGCGGGAGCGGCGCTCACGTCCGTCACGTCGGGGTGCCTCGAACAAGTCATACCCGACACGAGTTCAGAGGGGCCGGTCTAGGAGCACCCTTTCCTCCCACGCAAGGCAAGCTCCCCCCAGGCCTTCCACTCACTCCACTCACCACGGACAGGACACCGCTCCTTCTGGTCAGGAGACAGAAACGTCTGCGACGAACCCAATGTTGGGTCCGCTACCCCCAGAGTTCACGGGCTCAAATCCTCGCCTCCAGACCCCGAATCTGCCAGTGCCTCGGTCTCAGACATCCAGCCTCCAGAGTTGTGAGGCCAGACCGTCGGCTGCGTGAGCCCTCAGGCTTACGGACGAAGACATCGGTGACGGGGAGTTAAGCTGCGGCACACGACTCGTGCTCACGCCCCACCTGGACCCCGTCCTCCCCATCGCACCCTGGGCTTCTCTAGAAGCCTTCCGGGGGGGGGGGGGACCAACGCGTGTGCCCCCTCGTCCCTCCTGAGCCCCCACGGAGCCCTGAGCTTGGCGTGTCTTGTTTCTTGTGCCCCCAGCACTGACCCACAACCTCACGGTAGGCTTCAGGGGAAAGAGGGGTCCTCGTTATCCCAATTTTCATGACCGACGCCGGTGGCCGGGCAGGGAATCGAGTCAGCAAGGAAGACAAAGGCGCTGACCCTTTACGACTCAGCTCCTCCTCAGACCGCCTCCCGCCGTCGGGTAGAGTCTGCCCCCCTGCCCGTGGGTCAGGGGCCCATTGATTACAGGCTTGGCACACGCTGGAGAACACGACGACACGGAAGTAAACCATCACGAACTGAAAAGCTCACGTTGTGTGGGACGGAAGACTTTATGCAGCCGCTTAAAATGATCCCGGAGAAGAAACGAACTGTCTGCAAAAAGTACTGACAAGCGAGGTTCGGCAGGACGGGATTAACGAATCACAGAGGTCCGACAGGGGGGCGGCTGAGACGGCACTTCCGGGGGATCTCGCGAGTAACTCGGGACTAAGAGACGATCCGCAGGAGACAGATTACACCCTCGAACGTTCTCGAAGAATGGCCTTCTTGGCTCCAAGAAGGCTGCTCTTCCCGCCGGTACCCAGGCTCCTCCCAACCGGGCACAGCTGACCTGCGTGGAAGGGCGGCCTTGGACGGGCCCCACAGCAAAGAGCGGCACAGCAGACGTTTCTGGAGGTGGCGGGGGGGGGGGGGGGGGGGGGGCCCCCCCCCCCCCCCGGCCCCTTAGCGGCACGGGGACCCTGGAGGATCGGCGACGAGCTGACCCCGCAGGCACGTGTACCTGAGCCCCTCTCTACAACGGCCCAGGGTGTGTGTGGGAAGGGAGGCGCGTCACTTCTCCTGCCATTCTTCCCAGTGGAGGACGCACAGGAGACGGGCTCTCCGTGGCAGACGTGCCCAGAACCCAGGAGGGCGTCTACGATGGGACGTCACGCCTTCTACGCAAATCCATCCCCGTGTTTGCGTCCGAAGGAAAAACTGAGACGGAAAGAACCGTCGCGAAGGCACGCAGGCGCTTCATTCCCTGTCGCCCTCCACGAGCGCACGCGTGTGGCGGCCACGCCGTGGGGGAGACGTCCTCACCCGTCCCCGAGGTGGTCTCGCCTCCTCCCGTCCGTTCCGGGCTAGGCCTCTTGCACGCGCCAGTGTCAGAAGCAATGTTCTCAAAACCACGGTCCCTAAACAAACTCCAAGTAGTCTCTTTCCCTCTCTCTCTCACACGCACGTGCACACATACCCATAGACACGCACACGTGTGCACACATGCACACACATGCACGCGTGTACGCGTACACACCCATGCACATACATGCACACATGTGCGCGTGCACACACAATGCACACACTCACCTACACACGCGTGCACACACACGCACACACATGCACACGCCCTGCTTCCTGCTGACTTACGGGGTTTTCCAGGACGGCGCTGACTGAATGTGGTCTCCCCCCCCGGCCCCCCCCCCCCCCCCCCCCCCCCCCGTACCGGGGACACCCCTTGCCCCCCCCCCCCCCCCCCAGGGACCCCTCCCTCCCCCCACTCCCCCACCGGGAGGACGGGGCTCACCTGCCGGCAACGTGGAGAACTCCACGAAGGCCTCCTTCTTTTCCCGCTGCTCCAGGGGCAGCTGCCACGGCATCTGGTGGGGCCTGGCCAGAACCTTCACCTTGTAGGCCACGTTGGGCCTGAGGTTGAAGAACTGGTACGTGTAGCTCGCGGCCCGGACCACGTCGAGCTCCTCCTCGTTGAGGAAGATGACGTGGCTGTAGTTGCTGTTGGCGGGCAGCCAGGAGAGCTGGGCCGAGATCTGGGTGATGTTGTCCACCCTCAGCTGGGAGGGGGCCACCGCCACGTCCTTGCCCACCAGCAGCGTGCAGCGCAGCTCGTCCGAGTGGCCCCTGCTGGTGGCGCACTGCACGGAGATGCGGTAGGTGCAGGCTGCCGTGTCGAGCTTCTCGATGAGGGCCTTGGTCCTGCTCCCCAGCGTGAGGCTCACGCGCGGCTCCTGGTCCACGAGCACGCTGTAGCTGCTCACGGTCCCCCAGCCCGGCGGCACTGCCGGCGGCTCCCAGGCCACAATGACACTTCTGGCGAGTTGTTTGATGAGGGTGATTTTCCTAGGGTAAGGCACGATGTCTTCTCCGACGTCGTCGACGCTCACGCCCAGCGTCTCCGCGCCGCCGTCCGCGACGCCGGCGTCGATGGGGGTGGGGGCGTGCAGGTCCAGAATGTTCTCCCCCTCCGAGCCGATGCCCGAACGGCTGATGAGATTCTGGTCCTGCTCGTTCCCCAGCGTGCTTGCCGGCCGCGACTCGTTGTCCTGGACAAAATCCACAAAGTTGGAGGGCACCAAGCCCCTCTGCCCGTCCAGGAGCTCGCCTGTTGGTACAAAGGCAGTGAGATCACCCCGCCCTCGCATCGGGGCCCCGAGGTCCTGCCGGACCGCACGGCTCCCCGACAGGGCCGTGTGGTATGGCCGTGGGATTCCACAGGTCGTCACGGACACCTGCTCAAACGTCCCGTCCTCGGGACCTTGCTCCCACGGCTTGCCCCCTGCGACCCGCGAACCCATCAGGCAGCGTGGCCCCCTGCTTAGCCAACACCTGCCTACGGACACGGACACCCCATGAGCGCAGAGATCTCTTTCCTTTCATCACACTGAAGAGTCCTGGCACACAGTAGGTGCCCAGTAAATATTTGTTTATGGACGAACAAACGTGCATGAGACGAGGGTTTGGGAGATTGAGAAAGTAAACGTCTTACTATTATTTTTGAGGGTATGATCACACGAATAGGATTTAAAGGTGACCTCTCCCCCTTGCAAAGCACACTGTGTATGTCCTAAGGAAGCTCCCAGAATGCCCGTTCGCTGTGAGAAAGAAACTGCCCACGTGGTGCCAGACCACCTGTAGGTTGAGTGGCAAAAAATTTCACCACACCAGCTCTCGTGGCTACTGGTGGCCACAGGGAGAACCTCTTCTTATTCTGCGAAATGCTCTCTTTTTAGTTGGGCTCAAAACCTGTTAGTAGCAGAGGTCTAAAAAACAGAAGTGTTTTGAGGAGCCTCAAAGATGCCGTGATTTGGGTAATCTCGCAGCACCAGCGGGACGGGCCATTTGCCCAGTACGTGGCAGGGCGTGGCGGGGAGGTGCCCGTTCCCAGTAGACCCCGGCCTCGGGAGACGTGTGATGGACCCAGAAGAGGGCACGTGACCATACGATGGGCCGTGGATTCCCCCAGAGTAAAGGGGGACTCCGGCCTGCTCCCGGCCCCACGTAGGGTGTGGGTCAGCTGGCACCCCCAGGATGCTCTCACGAGGGCCGGTGCTCGGGTGACGCCGACAGTCATAACCGCACTCACCGTGCACCGGGTCCTGTCCTACCCGCCCTGCACCTCATTTACCCAAGGCTGCCCGCAGGTCGAATTCGCTTTCTCCGTTCTACACAGAGGAAGGCACAGAGACCAGGGAAATTCCCGAGCTTCGCAGCCCTGTTTGAATCAGGCCTCCAGAAAGCTGATGCGGGCAAGATGCCTGCTGTGAATATTCTAGAGATTTCCAACAAGGGTTTTCTGGCGGCCGCCTCGGACGCCTGTTTCTACAGGTGTGAAAAACAGTGGCGGTGACATGAACGTAGGTTAAGAGTTCGGGCTGTGCTGCCACCAGCCGTGGCGGATTTCTTGCGTGGACGGCCCACAGCTCTGCTACCACGTGCCCGGCAACTACTGGCGAGCGACGTAGCCCACGGCCGGGCGGCTGTTCAGCGTCAAGATGCAACCTGTGGGGCGCCCGGGTGGCTCGGTCGTTCGAGCACGACTTCAGCTCAGGTCATGATCTCACAGGTCATGAGTTTGAGCCCCACGTCGGGCTCTCTGTTGTTAGCGCAGAGCCTTTGGATCCCGTCCCCCCTCACTCTACCCCTCCCCCACTCCTCTCTCTCAAAACTAAACGTTAAAAAAAAAAAAAAAAAAAAGGAAGCAATCCAACCTCACGTCCAGCAAACACCAGCTCAAAAGCCAACTGCGTCTATCAGCCCTGGGAACGCTCAGCAAGGCCGTGAAACAGGAGCCCGCTAATTTAGCAAGAACTGGTCCTACAGCTCAAGGTAAGAGGCCAAGACCCTTCCGTTCGTCCAGGGTGACTGAGCAACTGGGGACTGAGGAGTCTCTCGAGGCTCGTGAAGCCGCTGGTGCTGTCCCGAGCTCATGCTCAGGTTACAAAAGGGACGGAAGGTTAGGCGTCCCAGAGGGAGGGAGGAGGTCGCATTTCCCGATTTCGGACTGGGCGGGGCGGTAACCCTGAAGGGAGGGATCCAGCAGCACGTGGGGCAGACAGCCAGAAAGCCCAGAGATCAGTGGGATCGCCCTGAGCCAGGCGGGGTCATCTGTCCTGCCGGGAAGAAGGTCAGCTGGGGGTCGGGGGTCCTGGGGCAGTAACATAGAAGACGCAACAGATCCCCTCTGGGAACAGCAGTCCGTCAGCCCGGTGTGTCCGCACAGCCACCCGGTGAGCTCTGCGGGGACGGACGTTGAAAACCTCCGCCAGTGCCTCAGGTCTGCGGGGTCAGGACACCCCACTCAGTCGTCAGAAGGGGGAAAGCTGAGGAGGGCGGGCGGAGGGTTGGGGCAGGCAGGCGTAGCTAGGGGCCTGGCCCGTCCGTGGGGACCAGTCAGGTGCGCGGAGCAGCCCCGGCACCCACCGCCCCGCGCCCTAACAGACCTTCATAGAAGCCATCTTCGTCCATGTCCCCGTACACGTAGAGGTACTTCCCCGCCGTGAGGGGCAGCTCAGCTTCCGGGTTCTCATTCGGCCCATCGAAGGGGTTGTAACTGGAGGAAGAAGGACACTCGTGGAGCAGGTGCTGCACGCGGAGGGCGGTGGGCACCTGCACCCCCGCGCCAGCCGTGTGCACGCCAGGAACGGCGGCAGCACCTGCGCTCTCGCACACACTCAAAACAGAGAGAGAATTCTGAAACTGAGGCGGACGTTCGGGGTCCCCGTGCCACATGACACACTGATGACCCTGATCTCAGTTCGTACCCGTCACGTCTGCCGTAAGTGTTCGCATTAGTAAGCAAAGAAGAATCATTAACCCTATAATCTTTCCGTACGTACCGCTTAGCAAAGGTAGGACCACACCGCGTTTACTTTGCAGTAATCTGCTTATTCTTTCCACTTTCCAGTATCGTGACCCTCTCTCTAGCTCATGAAATATTCTATTGTGACCCTTTTTTAAAAAATTTTTAAGGTTTTTTTTTTTTTTTTTTTTTTGAGAGACAAAGAGAGAGAGAGAGACAAAGCCTGAGTGGGGGAAGGACAGAGAGGGAGACACAGAATCCGAAGCAGGCTCCAGGCTCCGCGCTGTCAGCGCAGAGCCCGACATGGGGCTCGAACTCCCGAGCTGCGAGATCATGACCCGAGCCGAAGTCGGGCGCTCAACCGACTGAGCCACCCAGCCGCCCCTCTGTCATGACCTTTTTTAATGGATGTGGAATATTCCACTGAACAGACTGGCATACTTCACTTAACCGATGTCCTAACACTAGGCACCGATGCGGCCTCTAAACTTCGGTTAATACAATCACCATTGCGTCAAATATCCTCGTAAACGTGACGTTTTTTACAATCATGCCCGATGTGCAAATAAGACATACAGTAAACGAAATGGGGATTTTTTAAATTAGTTTAGAATAACGGAGAAGGCCCCAATAAAAATTAAAACAGCATCTGCTGATAGTCAAAGACGATAGGCACGTGTGGTGGAAATATAATAACAAGGCGAAAGCGACTCGCACGCCAACAGTACCAGAAAGCTCACCAGCACTTCTGTGTACGTTTTACGAGATCAGCGTTCCATCTCGGCGAGACGAGCGGAGAAGATACTATTTCTCCCAATTTGAATCACAGAGTGAGGTCAGGGGCACCCGCCCAAAGTCACAAGCTCACAAAGAGGCCTGGGGTGGGGATGCTGGAGACCAACATCAAGGTCTCCTGACCCCTGTCCTCTGCAGGTTTAACGGCCCCAAGTCACCGTGCCCCTCACTGTCCGAGCCCAGGGTCTAGGGAAGTTTTGCAACAGTCTGATGGTTTTACTGAGTCAGTAACTGCTAGGGGCCATCTGCATTAAGGAAGAGACATAGATGGATGTTTGATGTGATAGCCCAGCGGGCGGATGAGGAGAGTAAGCAGCTCCCGGCAGAGGGAATGGCACGTGCAAAGGCCCAGAGGCAGGAGCAGGGTCCCTCTGGGGCGCCAAGAGTCAGCCTGGCTGGAGGAGGGTGCTGACCGCAGGAGCGTCGAGGGATAGGGACTGGCAGGGTCCCCGTGGGTGTGGATTTGATCTTCGGTGCTGGGAGGTATCGGGATTTAAGGCAGGAAGTGATGTGACCACACCTGCATTCGGTAGAGACACTCGGGCGCCCCATGGATGGGGAGCCGGCAGGTGGCAGGTGGGGCGAGGACACCGGATCAGGAGTGGCTCAAGAGGTGATGGAAACGGGCTTTGGCGGGGGGAGGCTGAAAGCTGAGTCAGGGTGGGCAGATGGGGTCACACGTACTGAGCCGGGTCCACGGTCAGGCGCGGCTGCACCGAGAAAGCGGGGCGAGGGTCAGTTCGGGGTGTCTCGCGTGATGCACCGAACGCGCGAGCTCAGAGTTCTGTGTCTGCAAAGCCGTTTGCACAGAGCGATGGTGGTTTCGGGCGGGCAGGAGAGGTGGGGGCAGAGGCAGATGGACCGCAGGCGACCATCCCAGGAGCCCCCGGCGCCGCCGGCGGGGGGGGGGGGGCGCCCGGCCTCAGGCAGGTATTGTCTCGTTTCAAGTTTGGGGAAACCTCCACAGGCTTATTGAATGATGTCCGTGTTTGGTCCCAGGGGATCCCCCCAAACTCCTGCCTTTACCTTCAGAACCACCCCAGCGGGGGTGGTAAGGTACGAAGAGAACTCAGACGTGCAAAGTTCTCTCTGCGCTATTCGGTCTCACGTGGTTCGGGCTTCTTTGGCAGGGTGGCTGAAAGAGTCACAAAGCCAGCACCAGCACCACATCAAGGGCACCAACAAAGAAGAGAACGAACGAGGGGACATCGTGCACTTGGGCCGTGCCTGGTGACGGCAACGGCAGACGGAAGCCGGTTGGTCAGCCCGTCTTCTTCCGTGCCCGACTTCACGCTGGCTACAGAACGCATCCACGGGGTGCACCGGCTGTTGGGCCCCTGTTCCCGGAATGAGACCTCGCCTCTCCTGGAAGAGGAGGGAATGCGAGCCCAGGGCACACGGCACGCGGGGAGGCTGGGGAGGCTGGGGAGTGTGGCTCGCCAGGGCGCAGGCCAGCTGGGAAGTGAGCCAGTCCCGAGAGCCCAGTTCAGCGCGAGAGCCATTACGAAGGGCTCCCACTGGAGAAAACGGAACGCGTGCCAGGTATACCGACCAGCGGAAACCAAGGACGAGAGGCTGGGTCCTCATCGAGCGTGAGGAACGGGAGACGTGAACTATGTGGTTTATGGCTAACTCCTTCCCGTGGCAGAATCTGGTCTCGGGCTTGCCGGCACTGTCCCCAGGTAGCGGAGTTGTGGGGAGGCAGCTACCCCACACCCGTCTCAGAATTGGGGGGGTCGTTCCCCACAAAGACTCTGAGGGTCGTTCAGACCAGATGGCTCCTTAGTTCCCACTGAGCGTGGACACCACAGGACCCCAGCGAGAAATTAGCGAGGGGCGCCTCGCAAGTGTGAGGACCCCAGAAAGGCAGTAAACGGGGGCTCTGGACAAGAATGTGCCCCTGTGAGTTTCAGCTTGCCACCTGCCGAGGGCTAAACCGTCCCCCTGAATGTTGGTTCAGGTCCTAGCCCCCCAGTGTGGGGAACATGACCTTATTTGGAAATAGGGTCTTTGCAGACGCGATCAGGATGGGGTCGTGCTGGAGTCGGTGGGCCCCCATCCAGCGACTGGTGTCCTTACTGACAGAGAGAGAGAGAACGAGCAGGTGCACAGGGATGTGGCCACGTGAGGCCGGGCAGAGACCGCAGGGACGCACCCATAACCCAGGGACGCCTGGAGCACCAGAAGCTACAAGAGCCCCCAGTGAGCACAGCCTTGCTGACCCGATCCCGCACTTCCCGCCTCCAGAGCCGCCAGAGAACGTGCTTCTGCTGGTTCAAGTCTCCCACTTTGCGTAAGTCGTTAACGGCCGTCCTGAGAAACAAATCCACCTTCTACTCGCTTTCCATCAGAACCGACAACAAACCTTCCCCGTTCCCGAGTCTGGTCGAACTGCCTGCCTTCGGCCGAGGACCCAGGGAGGGTGGGGAGGGGAGCACGCCCAGACCCGCGGCCCCATCAGCCCCAAGGCACCCCCCCCGCACGTCCACAGATGCTCGGAGATGCAGAGAGGAGCTTCGTGCTTACCTGTAGCGGGCGACACACAGGTGGACTTTCCCCGAGTGCCTCTGCTGCTTGGAGGTACTGGAACTGCGTTCATGATCCATCTGGTAAAGACACAAACCACCTTCAGGTTACGCGGCGGCGGGGGTCACGTTTTTGCGGGAAGCACACAGGAAACCCTTCAGTCTCGCTGAGCCTTCTCGCCCCAGACCGCGGAGCTCCCACGAGCCCCGACTAGACCAACTTCTGTGTCTTGGGCACCGGCCCGGAGATGAAGCGGCTCCCTCAGTGTGGGCCCCCTGGTCACACAGAAGGACGTTTATAAAGAACGCATCTTCCCAAGCCAAGAGTGGACCAGACGTGGGGCCCCCCAACACGGGGTGTGGGACTCGCCGGGCAGACCGTGCGAGATCACCAGGCCCTACCGGGCATCTGTGGACACAGAGACGGACAATGACCCATGGCCTCTGCTCACAGGGGCTCGGCCCTGCGAGGGACACAGACACCGTCCGCCGCGATCACGTGTCAGAGGGTGCCTGGTGCTGTGGGGCTGAGACAACCGGGAATACTGCATGGAGGAGGTGACACGAGGGCCGATGAAGACCAGATATGGGAATTTACGGGAGGAAGGGAAGACGCCCGGAGGGAGAGGGAGGAGGAGGGGGGAGGAAGGAAGGTGAGAGGACCATCGTGTTCCCACCAGACGGATCCGCATGGGCGGGCCAGAACTCACGTCTGATTCAGATCTGCATCTTGGGCTAGCGGATCTCGACAGAAAGGTGGGCTTGATGGGCAGAGGCTCCGGCTTGTCACCAGGGAGCGGGAGGGGCCGGATATAGTCCCCGGTCACAGTGCGGCTTCCGACGGTGCTCTCCTGACCTGGCCACGACATCGAGACAATTTGAACAAGGATGCCAGTGAGGTGACAGACGCGTGGGTCCTTTGACTTTCCAGCGTGCCCGTCCCCCTCGCTGGCACCAGCCTCAGGTTTTCATCTTGGGAGCTGCCTCTTCCTGCCCTCAGTCCCCACTGGCCACCTGACCCCATGGCCCGCCAGGCCATCCCCCCGGCAGAGTCCACTCCTGGCTGTGAGGATGGTCTGGTGGCGATGGCAGTGTTAAACATGCGGTGGGAAGGTCCAGCCACGGGGAATTAAAAGAAGCCACAGGGAAAGAGCCTCTCCTTTTCCCTGGCTGCAAACTGAGAGGCTGTGAGGCCTGGTGATGCTGCAGCCACACTGCCCCCAGGAGGCGGAAGGTCTGTCCCACCAGAACTGGCTCCTAGAAGGGGAGCCGCCAGATGGGTAGGAAACGCATCCTGGGGGCGCAGTTGGAGCCCCCGAATCCAGCTGTGCGGGAGCCAGACATACTGGCTCATCTACTCCAGGTGATAAGCAAGTTCCCTGCGGCTCACACCCATTTAGATCAGCGTCGCTGTCACTTAGGACCCAAAGTGTCCTAATTTACATACAAAGCGGCCAAGAGGCTGGGAATGTTTAGAATTCCAAGGAGAAGCACAGGAGCAGTGATTCCCTCCCTGACCTCTCTGTCCAGCCTCTGTCCGCAGCAGCCAGACCTCGGGATCATCTCACCGAAGATTCAACCTGCCGAGTCCACGCTGGGAAAGGCCAAATGATTCGCAGTAAGGTGGGAAGTGTCCCTACAGAGGCTTTCACCGGCCAGGGGCCCCGCGGCTCCGGCCCGGTTAAAAGAACTGTGGGATAACACCCCTGAAATGGAATCAGGCCAGAACAGACACAGGGCCCTGCTGGGGCGTCAGATCCCAGAGAGCAGAGGTGTGGCCTGGTCACTGCCGTCTGTCCCCACTGCTCACGGCAGCGCTCGGCATACAGCAGGTGCAAAGTGATGCTGCGCAAATACGCGCCCAGGAGCCCCGGGGCACCAGCTGAGGAGGAGGAAAGGCCAACCTCTGACCCACAGCCGGTCTGACCCCCTGGCAGTGGAAGTCACGAGTCCCGCTTTTGGACAGAAGCTGTTTGAGCAGGTGCACAGTCGACTGTTTCCTCTTTGAAGGAACATTCCAGACAGACAGGCTGTGCCTCCAGCCCAGCACTCCTAAGGGAGAACAGTGGGGCCAGTGCCCTACGCCAGCCTCAGAGGAACGTGGAGCCACGGTCAGCGATGCCACAAGGGCAAGGGTGAAGCCAGGGGCGCGTGGGCCCTGCCAATGGCGCCCCCTCGTGGGGCGAGCTCACTGACTGTTACATGAGCTACGTCCATCCAGGCGGCTGTGTGGAAGGCTTGCTACAAACCTATTCGCACACCAGGATCTCATCGATCCACCTGGTGGCGACCCAGAACCACTGTGGGCCTGAGTGCCCACCTTCCACCACCGCGGGTCACACCCTGTTCTCCAGATTGTTTCAATACCGAGCCACTCCCACTGGACGCACGTCTGCATGCCTCACGGAGGCGCGCACACAGCAGCCCAAGACACCATGGGGAGAAGGGATGGCTGGCCACGTGGGCCGGGGTGGGCACGCGACGGTGGGTCGGGTGCTCTGCTGTGACCAGCCTGCAGACCCGACGTGGGCGAGCACCCGCCTGCCCCGGCAGTCTGGGGCTCTGGTGCACGCCAGGCAGAGGTTCCACGTGACAGGCCCCTGTTAAACCCTGGGTGCCACGAAACCACAGGCTTCCCTGGGCCATAACTCTGCACTCAGAGGCTGCGTTTTTCAGCGCACACGGGCGTTCTGCGTGGCCTCCAGGCACCCTGTCCCTGTCCTTGAGGATCTGACGTGTCCCCGTCCCGTGTCAGGATCTTGAAAAGCATCACCGGCCAACCTCATGCGGCCACCCGGCCTAAGAATGTTTGTCTCATCTAGTGACAGCTGAAACTGTCCTACCCCTTCTCATCCTTCAGACGGCACAGCCCAACGTCCTTTCCTAGAGCCAGGCTTCTTCGTCCGCCTGGTCTGAAGCAGTCCTGGGTCACTTTCTAGCTTGTCACTCTGTCCTCACGCATCTGTCCCCTTGTCTGTCTCCAGCCACCAAGAGGCGTTTCCACAGGGGCCTGGCCAGCTGGCTGACCTCACAGCCGCAGCCCTGACACACGGGCTAGGTGCACCATGCCCTCGGAACACCCTGGAGGGGTGTGCAGACCCTCCTCCCTCTGCCCTGCTGCTCACAGCCACGTGGCACGTAGCTAATGACTGAGCGGGAAGGACGGGGCACGTCATTTATCAAGACAAAGGCAGCCTCGCTTTGTCTTAATATCACGAAGCATCAGAAAGAAACGATCACGTATTTTGATGCCAACAGGGAGAAATCTGGACGTTCTCTCTCCAACGGAACTCAAAAGGGGGGGGGGGGGGACTCTGACACTCATCTCCCCAAATTAAAAACAACAATAACTTTTAAACAGGCGGGTATTCTTGCAACCCCCGTGTCCTGGGACAGCTGCCCCTGGGCGGGGAGCACAGTCCCGACTGATCAAGGCAGCCTCTGTGCCCCAGCTGGAAGCCGCGGCGAGGCCTGAGGACACACGTCTGCGATCTCCATGCTGGATACAAAGACGAAATCCCTCCCCCGACGTACGAGGTCCATCCCCATCCTGCGTCCTGAGCACAAGTGTGACAGGGGGGCGCTCAATTCACCGCCCTCACCGTCGCCGCCTGAGCAGGAACGGAAATCGGTCCCCACACGGAGGGGGCAGGGCACGAAGGTGGGAGGCGGCCACAGCCCAGCGGTGCACCTCGTGGACCCTGGCCTCGCCCCGGTCGCTCTCCAGGGTACACGGCCGCGCGAGGAGCGTGTCTGCCGACGGCATCGCGTGCTCAGAACGGGGGCTGGTGCACTGTGCGTGCGCAGTGACTGCGGCTGGCCCGCCATCGCTCGGAGCCCTGGGACGCCGGTGCCTAGGCCGGCGGGTCAGACAGACGCTCACTATGCACGCCCAGATGCGGGGTCACCGGCCATCCCTCCTCCGCCACGCACTCACCTTTGCCGATGGAGGGGCTGAGTCCGTTCATGAATTGCGGGAAAGGCTTGCCGGGCGCGGGGACGTCTACGGAGATGCCAGGGCTGACTCCCAGCAGGTCGATCTTCCCGGCGTGCTGCCGGAGCCTCTCCAGGTCCTGCGACAGCAGGCTGAACTGCTCACTCTGCGTCCGGCATTTCTCCTCCAGCTCCCGAACCTTGCTCTGCACGGCAGACGCACGGACACGCGGTCAGGGGCGGGCGGTGGGGGACACGTGTGTCTGTGCGTCTGCGTGTGAAAGCGTGTGAACGCGTGTGTGCACACGTGTGCTGCCTCCCACCTCCACAGGAGGACAGTGTCCCATCAAACCAAGCGTCCTGAGCGGCCTGGCCGTTGTTCCTCACCAGACAGACGTGGGAAACCACAGGTACAGAGAAACCCTACGGACGGTCAGCTCCCAGCCAACCGTGGATTGTTCTGGGCTGTGTGTGCGGCCCAGGGACTGGTGGTGGACACGCCCCACCGGAGCCATTTGAAACTTGGAGTGCGAGGCAGTGACACAGCCCAGACACGGGGGCAGCCCGGCTACTAACCCGCAGACCCGTTCATGGAACCTAACCCCAAAGAAGTGCTTTGGCAATAACCGGGAACTTCTACCTGCTGCATTCGGTCAGCAACATAGCCGCCATCTGCAGACATCCAGAGGGGTCTCGGGAGCACCGGGGAGGGCGGGGGGCTCCCCCAGACACGCATCAGGGAAAGGGAAGCTCCCTGCTGACTGCCTGCTCCTGTCCCAGCCGGTTCTCAGGTCGGGTGGCTGGAGACACACTCTCCGCTCCCCACTCACAGACCACACTTCCCATCCCGGTGCAGACACAAGGCTTTGCCACGGGGACCAGAGCGTCCCGCACTGTCCACGGCGGGGCGGGGCGCACGCCAGGGAGGGAGGCGAGCAGGGTCAGCTCCACCCCTTCCCTGCGGTACCGCCCCCCTACGCTGCTGCATTAGCTCCTGGGCTATTTCTCCTCTGTCTCCCGCACCGTGAGGTCCAAGCCTCTCTGGTTCCCTCCCTGATACAGCCTCAGTGCTTTTCACGGAATCAGGCCCACAGTAGGTGCTCGACACGTCTGCCGAATCCACGAAAGGGGGAACCGATCTGCTGTGCGGGGGGCTTACTTCGTCTGCACAGAAGTCCTGCCTTCGCTCCATCCCTTATTCCATGATAAACGGCAAATCCCATTTACTGTGTTATTGATTTGCCGTACTGCCCGGTTCCCCCACTAACGTGCCAGCCCCACGAGGGCAGGAGCTGCTGGCTTTCCTGCGTCATCCCCAGCACTTGGAACAGAGCTCGGTGGCGAGTCCACCTTCAGAAGGCGTGTGGTTCACACAGGTGTGCACGCAGGAGGGTGGGGACAGCCAGGGATGGCCCGCAACTGTGGAGAGCCAGCAACAGAGGTGCCTTTCCTTCCCCCCCCCCTCCTGCCTTTCCTCCCCCCCTTCCCCTCCCCTTCTCCTTCCCCCTTCCCTTCCTCCTCCCCCCTTCATCCTCCTTTTCTACCCCTCTTCCTCCTTCCTCCCTCTCCTCCTTCTCCTCCCCCTCCCCCCCTTCCCCTCCTCTGGCATTAAGCTTCCCAGCTCCTCAGTATAGAATGAAGTGCTATTTGTGTCTGAGATCAGGGATTTCTAAAAATAAACCTAACAAACCCCAAGCCTATAATTAATTTCTTTGATTCATTAAAAAAAAAAAAAAAAAAAAAGCAGCAGGCTTCTTTTAAAAAGCTGAATGAGCTTGTCTGTGACAGCTGTCTCCAGCGAGGAAGGCAGAGAAGCGACATCAGCCAGCGCTCCCAGGCGCAGGCGGGGGACACTGGGACGGCGTCAGACCTGCCCCCAGCCCGGGCCGCCGGGACCCAAGTACGGGGTAACATCTGCCCCAGGGCAGAGCCGCGAGCCCTTGGGGGACAGGCAGGCGGGCTACCCCCCCTCGGGCGAGGGGCGCTGGAAGGCCTGAGCTCCCCTGGGTTATCCAGGTGGGCTCCCAGGTGCCGGCGCTGGTGTGTGGGGTATCAGGTGGCTCGTGGGAGAACACGAGCACCACTGAGATGGCCGTGAGTTCATTTTCACGTGCGTCACGACAAATTCCGGCAGATCAAATTCGCAGCACTGTGTGCACGTTGACAAGTGACCTTGCTAAAAACAGCAAACAGATTCCTCGCTTATGTGACACTCTAGAAATGACAAAACCATAGTGACGGACAACAAATCAGCGGTTGTCGGGGCCGGGGCCGTGGGAGGGCGTGACTCCCAAGGGGTACCAGGAGGGGGTGTCTTTGGGGCGATGGGGCATCCCTATTCCCACGGTGGCGACACGAATCTCTACGTACAACCGACCCCACGGAACTTCACACGAGATGGGGAAGAGGATGAACGTAGAAACGGGCAAAATCCACGTAACGGCTTGTAGCCTGGCGGCCCGGCTTGCGCCAACATGGGCTCTGGGCCTGAGAGTGCGTCACGGCCCCGGGAGCCGGGCGAAGGGAACGTGGGAAGGATCGTAGCGGTTTATGTACCTTCTTGTGCGTCTCAAATTATTTCAAGATAAAAAGTTTTTAAAAATGAGCAGATTCAACGAAAGTACGAAATGATGCTGCAGGCGGCCTGCAGGCGCCAGGAACGTCTCGGTGGCGCGTGAACGGTGTTGCGTGCAGAGCACGGCCGAGGTCCTGACGGGTCGCCGCTGGATCCTGGCGCCTGAGACACACGTGGGGCCGGCCGGAGCTGTCTGGCTTGGGGTTTCCGGGACAGGGCGGGGCACAGAGGTGGAGGAGGGCGACCGAGCTCCCCTGGCCGGGCCCCACAGGACTCAGACACACGGGGAGACAGGGGGCACATGGAGGCACCCAGTGGCAGCACCCTTCCTGTGCCGCCGTGACCACGGCGTCCTTGGCACCCACTGCCGGCAGGCCCAGGACCTGAGCCCCCTGAGAATGGCCCTCAGTGACTCCCTCCTTCCGGGGTGTGTTCCTGTGTCCAGGGTCCCCTTCAGCGACAGGGACGGTGACACGCCGCCTCCCCTGCGTCCGGCTCTGCTGGGAGCGGACCTCAGAGCATCGGGGTGCCTGGGGCGCCCACGGAGGCTGGCGGGGAATGCCAGTGGGGAGGGGAGCAGGGGCAAGCCCGCGGAAGGTCGGGGCGGGGGGGACACAGCAAACCAGAGCATGGGTGTCCTGTCTGCATCCACTCAGTACCGTCCAGACCCACCATAGGCAAAACTTTGTCTCCCAAGAGCAGCAGAAAGTCTTCAGTATAATGAAAAACGTCTCAGTTTTTAAATGCCAACAAGTATCTCAGAGGCCAACAAACGGTCCGGGCTGATGAGTCCCATCTAGAGATGGCACGGCGGCTCCATGACTCCTGGCTAGTGTCCCCAGCACCAGCTCAGGCTGGCCTGGGTGGCCCTCGTGGCCCACAGGATGATCCCCCGCAGGGTCTGGGGCTCCAGGCTGTCAGATGGATAGTTGACAGTCTTTCTGGATGAACAGCACAGACTTCTACTCCAGGGCAATCGGCCGGCACCACTGAGAAGCCCTTCCCGGGGTGGGCAGCATGACGCTAGGACGGCTGCGGCCCGGAGCCACCTGCCCCGAACACGTCTGCTCTCTGTGCCTCTATCGGCCAGCCATGCTCACTGGTACGGCCCAAATCAGGAAAAACGAAACAACCCTGATGAAATGGTCAGCTTTTCCCTAAGCACGATGAATGGGAGAAACAGACAATTACCGGTGACGTTAAAGGTACCATCCCACCCTTAAGCGAACAGGGCATAAGACCGCAGGCTCCAAGCCTCTAAACGGTCCTGCGTCCAGATACTGATCAGAGGACGTCTGACTGCCCAAGGCCACGGGGACCAGGCTCCGTCAGGCTGACATCTTCCCTCGAGCACACCTTCCATGGGAGCTGATGGCAGAAGGTCCTGATGGTGCAGACAGGATGTTGCTGGGCTACAGGACAAACACGGGTGTGCCGTGTTGTGCCTGTCTGTCAGGGCGTTTGCTTGATCCACATCTGTCCATGTGAGGCCACTTGGTCTGGGCCTTGCTTCCATCATAACCTGGGGTAAAGGTGTAGGGGGGGTGGCCGAGCCTCTCCCACCTCCAGGTGCTCCCAGAGAGAACGGAGGGGTCGAGCCGGCCACGCCTAACTGCCTCTCCCGCTCCGGCCTCGCTTCCCCTCCGGGCATCAAGGGCAACGGCTATAGGGCAGCAGGACGTCAACCCTCGGAACCCAGGAGCTTCGGGTGCCTGTTCTCTGTAGCCTGGGTGGGTGGAGACTCAGGACAGCGAGGAGATGGGAGCTGGGGACCCGTGACACCCAACGTGCATTGCACGGGAAGACACTCCCTCTGGAAGCTCCATCAGGCTCTCCCCCTCCCGGAAGACAGGAAGGATTTCCGGGAGCACAGCGTCCTGGCCTGGCTATAGGGGCAGGGGCAGCACGGGTGGCAGATGCCGGCCAGCGGCTGGGAGGTGCCTCTGAGGGTCCCAGAGTCACCAGCAGGAGGAACCACTTCCCCGCAAACAGGAAGGCAGCAGTGACCCCGCTGATCCGCCCGGCTGGCGTATTTGAACAAAAGTATTTATTTCAGGATTCAGGGCATTGTCGCCTCCCGGGTGGGTGGCCTCCCAGGGAGCCGGCCACCTGCAGGCATCGGGAGTGGGGGCCGCTCAGAAGCGGCTGTGTTCTGACCGCGGCGGGAACAGATGGCACAGTCATCAGGCAAGTCAACTATCCCTGGAAGAAACGCAGCGACTTGCACATTTGGATGCGGGTATTTATAAAGATGACGGAAACACACCACGAGCACGATCGCTAGCGGGCCCAGCCCGGCCACTGGGTAGTTCACGTCTGGCGCTTGGGCTTCGTGAAGGAGAGCCATGTGGGGTGCCGTGCCCGGTCACCGGCGTCCGAGCAGGGCCGCCGTGGATCATCAGAACAGCAGGCGAAACCAGGGAGCGCTGCAGGCAGCCTGGGAGCAGCGGCTGTGTGTGGCGTCCTGACGTGCAAACAGGACTCGGGAGCCGTTTCTGAGCGCCACACGCCTGCTGCGTGCCAGGCGCTGCCGGGGGCTCTCACGCATTCTCGCGGGCCGTCAGGGGGACCCACGGGGTAAGGAGGTAGGAGCCCAAGGCACAGTAAGGAAGTAAGGCCAAGGTGCACAAAAGCCAGGGTCACACCACCAGGCAGTGGCCGGACGAGGCCAGGCCTCTGGATCCTGGACCCCCCGCTCACTCACGGGGGGGCCCCCGCTCACTCACGGGGGACCTGGAGGCAAGTCAATCACACAGCCTCAGTGGGCCTCGCTGCCTTCTCCTATAACGTAGGGCGAAGCACGTGTTCCAGGACCCAGTGGCAAACTGCAAGGTCAGACCCTGGGGGGCAGGGTGGGGACTCCGTTGCAGAAGCTAGAAACCTTCTACCCTCCATGGGCAAGGCCTCAGCACGGACACTGCTGGGGGTGGGGGATCGGGTATCCTAGTAACTCAGTCACCCAACCCCCTAACACACATCCACCCCCCCCCCCCCGGCCGGACGTCTCTTTTCAGCACCTCGGAGCCCATGCAAGTCTATCAGAATCCCCTAGATTTCACCATCAGTGGGGACACTCAGTGCCGTCGTCCCTGTGACCCCATGAATGAAGGAATGCCTTCTGCTGCCAGTTTCATACCCGTCTGGGTCGGCTCCTGCCTGCAAGCAGAGCCCATGGGAAAATCCACGGAAGCGCGTGGACGGGCTGAGTTCCAGAACCTCTGCAGGATGATGCAATGTTGACACTGAAACGAACCGCGTCGTAGCCAAGGGGAGACTCCGGTAAGGGAAGCCGTCTCTCCAGTTGACGTCTTACATCCTACAGTGTGTGGACCCAGCACGGCTAAAACACAAGTGTCTTAAACATTTGCTTTGGTTCGTACGAGTGAGCGTTTCCCCAACTGTCCAACTTAAATCGCACTGGATTCTAAGCTGGTGGGTCTGGACCATTGGAGTTTTCCTGCTTCGGTACGGACACCCTCTGTCACGTGGTTTTACGGGGGCAGATAAGCACCGATCGCTGGCGGGACCTCGGAACTCCTGAATCGCCTTCAGGGGTACCAACAGTGAGCGGAGGCGGCATCAGGGACACAGAGCTGGACTCGGGGGGTTAGTCCCGGGGCAGCCGAACTCCCCACCGTTGGAGCAAGCGTGGCGTCCTTGTCCCTACGCACGTCGTCTTCCAGCGGAGACTCAGGAGGACGGGGCTGCCGAAGCTTCTTCCGGCGGGGGCAGAGACCCCAGGCCGACCACGACTCCCGGGGCAAAGAGGCTTCTAGTAAAGACACGGAGGATGGAAAACGTTAATGATGAATCTTCAGATTCTCGACGTGGCTAATCCTTCACGCTTCAGCATCACAACCCCGACGTCCTGAGGATTCTAGAATTCAGGCGGGGCAGGGACGATGCCACAGCTCAGCCGCGTTCGGCTTCGTTTCCTGGGCCTGTGACGCTGTCCCGGTTTCTCCTGTGGCAAAGTGTCACTGGCTACGGCCGGTGCACAGCGGACACAGAAGAGAACGTAGGAGCCGTCCCTGCCGCAGTCACCAGGAAGCCCTGTGCTCCGGACGACACAGCCACAGGAGGCAGGGAGCCCGGGCGGGGCACTCCCGGGGGCCTTCCCAGGTGGGCGGCGGGTGTCGCCGACAGGAAACGACCTTTGTGTGTGCAGCGTGAAGCTGCGATGCGCTGGGGAGGCTGGCCTTACGCTTCAGCTGACAACCAGCTCCGGCTTTCTGACGGGACCAAACCCACGTGCTCCTTCACCCACACGCGCACTCAGTGCCACGGGGTCACCAAGTAACCAGGTGTCCTAACACCCGCCCAGCAGGGTGACGACGCCTCCCTGAGGGCCCCGCGACACGGTGCCGGCACATTCAGGGACCGGCGGAAACGTTTTCGTTTCAGTGTCCTTGAAAACCAGGAGTAAAGAGAATACGGGAAGAACGACTCCAACCTGGACCGTAGCCCTCTTTACACCCACGCAGATATACGTAAAACGTGACACTTGATATTTTCACGGGGCCCAGGAAAGTCACAACGCAGCCCGGATGCTGGGTCCCACCTCTAGGAGGGACCCCATGCCTGTCTGGGTTGGGGGAGCGCGGTCTGCTCTGGAAAGTCTCCCCAGATGCGACCCAGGGACGAAAGGAGCCCGCGAGGGTTCCTTCCTGGCTGTGACGAGTGTCTGGTGTCGCAGGCCATCTGATGCCTCATCCCGGAGCGGACGACCAGCAAGCTGGGGGCAAAGCAGTGAGGCGCTAGGAAGACGCCAGGGGGAACAAGCCACAAAGCAGCCAAACGCACATGTAAAGCACACGGCACCGACCCCGGTGAGAGCAAGCTCATCGCGGTGGGGGGGGGGGGGACTCCCCCTGCGACGGACCCCAGAGCCCGTCCCCTCCCACCCCACGGAGGGGCGCCGCGCCCCTGCACACTTTCCTCGGCTGCCCCAGACAGTGCCACCAGGGGGCCCGCCTGCCCTCGCAGCCCGGCTCTGCCCTTGCGAGCTGTGTATCCCCGAGCAGTTGGCTCAGTCTCAGTGCCTGATTTCCAACCGGTAAAGAGGATGCCGGCGGTGGCCACCTGACAGGGTCCGGTGCCCGGCGGGTAGTGGCCACGTGGTATGGGGGACCGTCTCCCGCTGTGACGCACCCGCCAGGGGAGGCGGGGCTTCTGAGTCCTGCACTGTGTGAACTAATTCACGACTCAACTCTCGCCGCAGTGTTGCTGGCAGAAGAGCTGAGCCCGGCTCCCAGGGAGGACAGGACAGGGAGGTCCCGGGAAGCCAGGCTGCAACGCAGCGGCTGAAGGGTGGGGCTCCGGCACCAAGTTCCTGGGGTTTGAGTCCAGATTTTGCTTCCTACTAGCTTGCCTTGGCCGAGTCACTTAAACTGACCGTGCCTCATTTTCCCCTGGGTCGTCATGGAGATGAAGTGAATGTGTGCACCAAGCTCTAGATGTCCCTAGATGCATCCCTAGAACGGCACTTGGCACAGAGTGAGTGTTCAATAAACGCTATAGTCCCTGCTGTTACTGTCGTTACTGTTAATCGATTTTAAAATATTTTCTTGTTTCTGTGTCTTGAAAGAACTCCCTCACGGAGGGATTAACTGACACTACCCGCTCTTGGGCGTACAGAGTGCTCTGTCGGGATTCTGGAAAAGCTCTGCTCTGCGTTAACTCCCGACACCCATCTTTGCTAAGCCCCGAAGCCAGTCCCGACGACTCTGCGGGTGCTGGGACTCTGCACACGTCCTGACCGGGAACAGACACAGCTCCCCTCCTGCCGTCCCCAAACATCCTAGCCATTCACTCATCAGAAAACGGGGCCTGGGACACCCACAGAACCGGCTCCGAGCACGACGGTGTTCTGAGGGATTTTATTTAACGTGTTTCTGGAGACGATCCTTACTACTCCTGTTTTCTGTCATGCTGGGTGAGGTTGGGGGGCTGTTCTGGGCTGTTCTGCCGAGTAGAACACCTGGCCAGTGGCAGTGACCAGCGTGCGACCCTCCAGGGACACAGACACGTTCCAGCACAAGCGTGTGGCACGCCACAGATGTTCCTTGTCGACGCTTCTGGTGACGGTGAGGGGGCAGAAGGGGTGGAGGTTCGGGTCACTAACGTGCTGAGCCACGGATCGGCTAAGACCCCAGAGGGCTGGCTGGTCCAACGTGCTGCCCTCTGCAGACTAGCCTCGCAGACACTGACCAACGCTTCCCAGACGCCAGCTGCATCCGAACTGGGTCCCTCCCAGGTTCCCGGCTCCCTCCTCCAGAGCGTCTGACTCCACAGGTTAGGCGGGACCCGACAACCCACATTTCTAACCAGCCCCCAGGTGATGCTGACACGGCCAGCCTGGGAACCCCACTCTGAGAACCACTCACCCCCAAAGTGGGAAAAGCGTCCCTTCCGTGAATACGTGATCCAAGTCAGAGTTTCGGAAAACACTCAAAACCCTGATCAGAGGGACACGCGGCTCCTCGTGTTCCCCCGGTGGGGGGGGGGGGGGGCGGGGGGGGAGGGGCCAGTGAGAAGCGTGGCAGCTTGTTCACGGAAGAAGGTAAGCCCCCAGCACAAACACAAAGGCGGAGCGTTCAGGGGCCAGGATCGAATCCCCGATGACCGACAGAGAAGCTGCATCCTGGGCTCTGGGCCCCGGGTCCCGTGAATGACCTGAGGGCAGAACGAGCCCCACCAATTCCCACCCCCACCCCCAGTGGTCATCGGGGCTCCGACATGCCCTTCCAGCCTGACCGTTACAGCCTTCGCGGAAAACGGGAGACCAGGTTCGCTGGGCCTGCTCAAGACGTGCGAGACCAGAGCTCGCGCCCCCGGGGCCCCCGTGGAGCCCCCTGCAAGCGGCTCCCCGAGCCCCCAGCCCCACTGCACCAGGAGGAACCTCCAGCTGCCGGCTCCGGAGGAAGAGCTGGGTTGAGCCGGCCCAGGGACCCGTGGACGCCCCATGCACGCGGAAGGCATCGCCACGCACACACGGGGACACGAGGTTCCCTCAAATACCTGCATGCTGTCCAAGGCGTTCTGGGCGGAGCGCAAAGCAGGACACAATCACAGGAAGGTGTTGTGAACAAAAGAAGACAGAGGATTCTCAGCACATCTGCACGGCCTTTTCCATTCGTTAAACCCAAAGCACGTTACGATGCTACCACATCCCAAAGCATGCACGGCCACCGGCGCCGGGTGGCGGGGCCTCGGCGGGCAGCTCCAAATGCGGGTTAGAACAAGAGACATGAAATCAGCGGGCTCCGGGTGATGGCAGAGGAAGCAGACCTGCGGCCAGGAGATGATGTGAATGGCAGCGGGGGGGGGGGGGGCGGGGTTCAGGCAGGGGCGGAGATCATCTGTCAGGGAGCAGCATGGCCACTTGGGGTCTGTGTCCATTCTCTCAGGTTGTGTATCTCCCACTGCCATTCGTCACACTCACCCCTCCAGATACTCGTTAGCTAATGGACGCTCTCAAAAAATCAATTCTAATACACGTGATGGTAGCGAAGCAACCTTTCCCTGCGGGAGGAATAGACGTTGAGAGGCAACGTGAGAGACGTAAGAGGTGTGCACGCGGTTGTCCGTGGCCGCTGGTCCCCTGTGGGTGAAGGACGAGGTCATCTCGGGGGACAGCCGCGTCCCATACCTGGGGATGGCAGGCCCGACGTCACCCACGCCCGTGCGTCTGCAGCGAGGGGGTCGCTAACTGTCTGACCTCTGTCCGCGTAGGCGGGAGGCCTGGCGTGGTCATTACTCCCATTTATCACGCACAGAGCGTGCAGGCGGCTGGGCCTCGGGGGGAGTCTGAGTTCCGTCCAGACCCGCCCATCCGCCACTCCTGGGGAGTCGTGGGGCTCCACACGAGGGACAGAGGTGCGGTCACTCCTCCCAGGACCCCACGCGGGTGGGACTTTGCACACCTCGCTGCCAAGCCCCCCCCCCCCCCCCCGCCCCCCCCGCGGCCCCGGGGGGCGGGCCCCCCCCCCCCGGCCCCCCGGGGGGGGGGGTCTGCGCCCCCCGCGGCCCCACCCCCCCCCCCCCCCCCGGCGCCAGCAGGACCGGCTGCAGAGAGGCCCCCACGCTGCGTTCACCGGGGGCGGTGCTGAGGCGGCATCTCGGATGCCGGTCACCGCTTTCATCACCTACGTCGTCCCCCTCCTAGCTCTGCAAATGCCTCCCCAGATACCACCTGCCAAACGCTTCCCCGGGATCAGCGCCGTCCCCTAAAGTGTGCCCTGCACAATTCACCTGCGGGCAGGGCGCCCAGGGGAGTGGCCCACCTGCTCGCTCTCCTTACTCCCGCGTGAGAGAGCGACCTCATCCTCCTTACGTGCCACCCGAGAGGCGCCCGCAGGGGACAGCAGGTCACACCTGAGGCCCCCGGCTCCGAGGCGGGCGGTGTGGCCATGGGGACGTGGCTGCAGCCCGCTTGTGCGTGCAGACCCCACGCAGGGACAGGTGCACGGCGCTACCGACCGGCTCCCAGTGGGTGCTTGGAGCCGTCGCCCGCTTCTGGGAGGCGTGAGTGCACATGCCTGTCCCCGAGCCCACCCACCCCCGGAGGCAGCCGGCTGACCGCGGCACTCACCTCCAGCAGCTGCACGGCGCCTTCGTGCTTCTTCTCAGCTTCAACCTGAGCCTTTTTTACGGCAAAAAGAGAAAAGAGTCAAGGCCTAAAGCAGGGGAAAGAAAAGACCCTCCAATCGATGTCTGGATCGTCAAGGCACGAGTCACTGCCTTTCCCCCCTAAGAAGCCCCCCCGGTCGTGAGGAGCTAGGTCGGTTTTGAGTCCTCTCCCCTCCGGAAAAAGACGGGAGGAACCCTGGCCGGCCGTGACGCTCTTCGCCAAAACCAGAAAGCGTGCACCGATGTGGCAATGAAGGCACAGGCCGGACGGAGCACGGGGCGAAGGCCCCGGTCCTGACGGGCGGCCACACGCAAACGGTGGCCGGACCCAGGAGAGCAGGACAACCCTGCCTGAGCCCTCGGACGGCATCGCCGTCTCCCCAGATGCCCTTCGCTGCCCTCCGCTGCCCTCAGCGTCACGCAGACTTGACCCGCAGGTAGCTGAAGGTCAGCTACAATGTCCCCGGGCCCCAAGGACAGGCAGAGACGGGGGCCCCGGGCATCCGGCAGGCTCCCGGCGGCTCAGCCTACGGCGGGGGCGGCCTCCTCCAATTACTTGAAGCAAAGCCATCTGCTTCACAGAATGAGAAATGTCACGAGTTTCACTGAACCAGTTTCCCAGGACGGCTGCTGCCTGAGCCAAGTGGGGAGTTCACGCAAAACCGAAACATAACGTGATCGTCCCTCGTCCCCTCCGGACCCGGGTCTGGCCTCGTGATGCCAGCGAATGTCTGCCGCCTGCCTGCCCGGCACTCGCGGCCCCCTCTCCTAGGAAGGGTCCTGAGTGTTCTGGGGCCACAGCCCCCGGACCGTGAGCATAACAGCTCTGGACTCCACTGGTTGGTTAAGGGCAGGTGTGCAGCCAGGTTACAGCAAAGACGCCTTGCCTGGGGATGCTGGGGGAGAGGGGACAGACGCTCTAGGCCTGCTGGACCCGAGCTGGAGTCAAGGACAGTGTGGAGCGCCACAGCTGTCGGGCCAACATGAGGGGCGAGGCTGCAGCAGCCAGTGGCCTCCAGCTGGACATCGAAAATGAAGCCAGTGCAGAGGCGAGCAAAGGCAGGAGCGTGCTGGATCCAGCCGCGTCTGAAGCCCATCTCGGCTGCGTGTTCGACTAAGATTCCCTTTCTGTTTTCTGTCCCTCAAAACCAAGAGTCCTAAGGGACACAACCATCAGCCGTTTGAGAACACAACATTTCCCGCTTTAAAGCTGGAAGCACTGAGGTTCGGGGAGAGCCCGAGGCTGAATCCCACACCGGGAGGGATAAGCCTGTCCCCACCCGCTGTGGCCGCACGGATGCCCCCTCACACTGGGTTCATTCCCAAAGGAACTGGGAAGTGGGTCTTTGGAGAGGTTGATCTCCCACCACTACAGGCACCTGCCTCAGAATTTCGAGCACTAGCGAAGGATCCGTGTGTTCAACTGAGATTCGCATCTAGAACTCGGTTCTAGAGCAACGTCATCTCCAGGCGCTGGCAGAGTAAATGGGGATGGGCCACCCAACATCTCAAGGAATCCAGACAGTGTTATCTTAACAGCCTCTCGGGAGGAGGCGGGAGCCCGGCTTCCCGGCACGTCGGACACCATGAAGCAGCCTGAGGTTCCTGCCGACTCCACCCACAGGCACCTCGTGGGCGCCAATGCCCCAGGAGGGGCTTCAAGAGCTGGGGCAGCGAATAGACTCCCGGATTAATTACACTGTTCTTGAATTCGGTGCAATCTTCAGAGTGCTGAAAACCGTTCCTTTCAAAGCAGAAATGAGAGCCTCGATAAATAACAAAACAGGGTAAAAGAGACAGCCATCCGGAGAACGTATAGAGATTATATAAATAACCCCACCATTGAGCCAGTTGAGTCAAAGATAGTTTCCAACTGGCAGGATGAAAAATAACAAAAAACCCCAAGGCGGTCTGTGAAAACTCCGCCAAGTTTGTGGTAATGACTCGGTTTCCGGCTTCGAGAGAGAATCAGGATTTCGTTTTCATAGGCTATCGCGAGCTGGGCCATTTGGGCAATCAGAATAGATTGTTAAAATTAACAGTTAAAATTGGCAGCGTTGAATTCTCAAAACATCTAAGCAGCAGCTTAAGCGAAGCTCATTTCGGGGCCACCGTGAGCTTGCGGGGAAGCTGCGACCTTCATGCAGGCACCGTCTCCTACAGAACATGGTGACTCTGGAGAGGGGCCCAGGGGCCCGCTGTCAGAGGAAGGGGGCTGTCGTCCTGCGGACCGAGCGTCCAGGGCAGCAGGCTCTCACGGCGGCACGTGCGCTGGCTTCGAGGGAGGCACAGAGGTGCAGACGTGCTGAGGTCAAGGTCTGGACCCTGGGCTGGGACGGACCGCGCACCTGACATCCAGTCACCGTGGCGACTGGCAGGTGCTGGTGAGGATGTGGCAGGTGAGGGCATCGCGGGTGCTGCGGACAAGGGGCCGGCAGTCACGGAACTGGGTGGGGGCTACAAGGAGCCTCACATCCGAGCTGAGGAAGCGGATGAACAGACACGCGCGTGCACTGCGGGAGCACACGGGACTGGAGCAGGGGCCCCACTGACTGAACGCAGGGTCAGGGTCAGTCTATGATCCTCTGTCATCTACAACAGCGAGATCCCAAGCATCCAGGAAAAGCACTCGGACCGTAGGCAAAGCACGGGTCACGACACGCATGGTGGGCTCAGCTTCCCTCGTGGCACAATCCGGTGACAGCGCAGGGAAAGCCACCGTTTCACATGTGGGAGCAGCTCTGAACCACAGGAAAATCGGTCAGGTCTACAGATGAACTTTAAATACGTTAAAGCCCTTAGACTATTGTCACGGCTACTGTAATCAGGCAAGGACGTCACTTGCACAAGAATTCCAAAGTCTGAAGCAGCAGAGAGGCTGGGGTCTGGGCGCCGGTCGCCTAGACAGGGCTCGGGGTCTGGGAACCAGACCTCTGGGGGACCGATGCTCACAGGTCGTGGGGAGGGCGGAGCCGCGTCTCAGCAATCCTTTCCACAGGCGTTTACGGACCACGGCTCTTTCCCCGTCCAGTGCCTTCAGCGCCTCGCTGGCCATGTTGGCTGAACACCTGCTACGTGCGGGGTGGTGTTCTGGGAGTGCAGACACTCCTCTCTGGAGACAGACGATCGGCAAGTCTATGGCAGTGAGCAAATGACACATCGCTCCATGGGGGCAGGGGCAGGGAGGGGAGCCCGTTTCAGGCAAGGTGGCAGGGCAGACACTTCAGGCACAAAGGTAAGCCAGCTCTGCATCATCCAGGGACCAGGCATCCTAGGCGGAGATCCGAGAGGGGGCCGATCTGGTGCGGCCAAGAACAGAGAGGCCAGCGTGGTCGCAGCCTGACAAGGGAAGCAGGGGTCGCGGGAGACGAGGAGGCCGGGAGCCGGAACTCAGGAGAGGCGAGCAGGCCTCCCGGGCAGTGGGTCAGGGTCACTCGGTGGTCCTCCATCATCCACGCACAACAGGACTTTGCACATTTAGAACGTTCAGTGTCGCTGTCCCTGGCCTCTTCGCACCCTGCCTCCCTCACTACTGTGTCACTAGCCCCTGAAACATCACCGACGCAAGGTGCTTGATGATTCCTGGATTGTTCGTTGAATGGATGAAAGCAAGGATTCTGGACTGAGCTCTTGGCCCCCTGATTTCCAGGACAGGTGTCCCACAGCAGAGCCCAGGCCCCTGGCTGCCCAGAGACGGGGCTGTGCCCTACTCGGCTGCCTTTTGTATTTTTAGAGTCTGCCTCCACCCAGCTACCAGAGCCACGGGCCGGCCGGATGGCCTTACCGTACCCAGATTCTCACTCCGACAGTCTTAGGCACTTGAATCTCGCTTTTGTTGATTCGACGTTTCCGCTTCCTTCTCTCAAGCCCCGCGTTGGGCAGATGGAGGAGCTGAGCTTCCAGGGGGAGGGAGGCACCCCAGGGAAGGTGTGGGTCCCGGGTCCCCGCCAGAGGTGAGGCTGAAGCCACGCGTGAGCCTCCAGGCACCGCCGTGTTTCCAGGGAAATGATACACCTGCCTCCCCCAACATGTGCTGCCCAGCAAAGAAAGGGACACGGCAGGATCCAGGACAGCAGGCCATCGGACAAAGCAGAGACAGGTGTGAAGGGCGGCCCCCAGATGCGGGCGAAGGGCATCCCGGGCCCAGCTCTGCATCCCCGGGAGAAACCGGTGTGGGTGGAGGGAGGCCGGGGCTCCAGGCAGGAGACTCCTGGGGCGAGTGGGGTTAGCGCCTCCCCACGGTGACCATCCCGAGAGGACTTTGGCAGCTCTGGCAGAGAGTCTGGGGGAGAGGGAGGGGCGGACACACAGGACTAAGCAGACCAACAGAAAGAGCCAACTAACTCCAGGGAAAAGGCAAGGCCGTGCACCAAAGGACACCCCGCCATCTGCAGAGCCGGGCAGGGCAGGTGAAGAGCAGGTCCTGCCAAGGCCGCCGTCCAACTTGGAATCTGTGCCGAGGCACCGAGGGGTCAGAAGGAGGGCTGGATGAAGGCAGTGGGTTCACAAGCCAGCGTGGAGAGCTAGTGTGGCAGCTGACACACAGTCAGTACTTAGACCCCCAGGACAAGACCGGGTCGCCCCGGGAGCCAGCGCAGACGGGAGAGGAGATGTGGTCTGCGGGCCGAGTTGTGGGGAATACCCGGGACGTTTATGGGGGACCCGTGTGGACGGAAGATGACCAGAGAGGGTGGTGTCCTGGAGCAGGGAGGGACGGACCACCCAAAACTGCTCTGGGTCAGAGAGGATGAGGACCGAGGACCGGCCCTTGGCATGACGTCCCTCTGTGGGTGACAGCGAGAGCCACTTCATCGGCAAGAGGAAGGTGGGCGTCCGGTGGGGAGCTGGCTCAAGAAAGCCGGGGAGCTGTAGTCAGACAGGACACCCAAACCACTCTGCCGTCTCCCGGGACTCAGCCTTGACCGCGGATGGTTCTGGTACTTTTACTGCGGTAGGGGGACAAGAGCCAGACCTCAGTCGGCCCTGAGCCTTACGGGGCAGCATCCGGCCCTGGCGGGTTCAGCGCAAATCGTTTGTACTGCTTACGAGCCGTACGGCATTCGGCAAGTTCCTTGACCTCTACGGAGTTCAACTTCCTCGATTCCGAAATGGGATGACGATGGTACACACTGTGGCGTCGTGACAGGCTCGAACCGAGATCACTCTTGTTAAACACCGTCCCCGGTCTCCTTTAGGGTAGAGACGCCATTTGTTTCCTTAGCCCTTTCTCATTCCTGTGACATGTGACCCCGCGACTTCCCAGCCCCGGTGGCCCCCCTCCCCGCCCCCGACACTGGCCCAGCCTGTCCACAGGTCTTTGCGGCCCTGCGATGTTTATGTGGAAAGGAAATGCCCCCTCCACGGTCTTTTTCCCAGAAAATGAAAACACGGATGATGGGTCACCTGAGGGCGTCACGACATCCACGGCTGTTCCTCCACGTACAACCCGGAGCCCCTCCTCCCATCGCGATGCACCTGAGCCTGGTGCTGAGTCTCAGCACGTCCAGAACCACATCAGCCACGGCAGTTTCTCTCCAGATCCACACCGATGTCTGAAGCCCAACGGGCCCAGACCAGCCTGGACATCCCCGCACGCCCCTCCCCCTCCTACCACGGCCCATGAGCAGACCGGTCACCCTCCTGATTGGTACTGGGATGTGTCTGCGTGTCCCCTCTGCAGCTGCTGCCCCAGTCCCGGACACCAGGCTTCATGGCCGCGGCTGACGGGCCTCCCTGCCTCTCCACACACCAATCCCCAGCGCGATGCTCGAGGAGGGTGCATCAGACCCGCTAACCCCTGCCTCAACCCTCTGCCTCGGAATGAGGTCAAGCTCCTGCAGAGCACCCGGGGCTCGGTGGCACCTGCCAGGGATGCGCCCCCTGCCTGCCGGGCATGACCTGTGTCCTCCTGGGGCCTCCTTCCCCGGGCACAGGGGACCCGAGCACTCATCCGACCCATGCCTCCCACTGACCTAAGCTTCACGCTGGTGGGGCCCTGCCCGGAGCCCTGCCCTCAAGACCTTGCTCTTCAAATGCTCTAACACTCAGAGCGGTAGGAAGTTACAAAATCCGCACCGTGCTTTGCACGAGTTTCTCCTCCTCTGCTCCCACCGCTGGTGAGGCATCAGTGGGTCCAAAACAGAGACTGAGATGAATGCAGGGGAAGGACACAGGAATGTGGACGAGGTGCCGGGGAAGAAGAATAACAGGACCGGCCCTGGTGCACGTTCCCTGGCATCAGATGCCTCGTAAATAAAACTCCAGGCTCCCGGAGAATGCGCTGCTGAGAAAAAGCGACCTGTCGCCCTCCTGGCAGGACGTCTGTGTTTCCGCAGGCTCACTGTGTGCGCAGGAGGCGCCGGGCCGGGGCCGCGGCTTCTGGGGCCGCGGGGAGCAGGTGCCGGCAGGGCAGCTGTGTCCAGGCACCCCAAGTCCCTTCCGTGCGGAGAGCAAAGGAGAGAGCAGTGTCGCTGCCCGGACGCCCACGAGCGATACCTTTCTGGACGGTGTGTGACGCAACGTCGCTTCTCGGTGCGCCGGCCAACGTATCACGGCAGGCGGTACGGCCGACCGTCCCCGTCAGCACCGGCTTCGTGACGTCTATCCTCGACACGCGGTCCCAATAAACGAGTGGAGAAGCGGCCTCGGGAGTTCCCCACCTGGCGCGAAGCACGCTCCCAGGCTCCGCGGGGAGAGGCCGTGCCGGCAGATTCCTTCCCATCGCCGGCCGGGTGGGACACGGGGCCTCGGGAAGGAAACGAGGCCCAGCCCTGGGACCCCAAGCCCCACGTGGAGAGAGACACGAGGACCATCGCCAGTGACGGAGATGAGGCGGGGACGCCCCCCGATCTGCTCAGTCCTCCCCTGTTTTTTCTTTTTCCTCTTCGTTTCTTAACCTCTCCTTCCCTTCCGTCTTTGTGCTCTCTCCCTCTCTCTTCCTCCGCTAATAAGACCATGCTGTAAATACTGCCCTGAGACTTGGTTTGCTCAGTTAACGACAGACACATCACAAAACTGTCCCCAACGCAGCGGATGTAAACCTGAGTTACTCCTTTCAAGATGACGCCGTCCTGGTCCGCGGTCCGGGTGTACCACAGTGCAAACCCCCGCCCTCGGAGGGGGGTTCCCCACCCCCAGCCCACACAGCAGTGCGGAAAAAACAAACGGACTCGAACAGGGCATTCTGCCTGAGTGGAAGGTCGCAGGGTCAAGATCACCGCCGCTGGCAGGCTGCTCGTGCCCAAGGCTGAAACCACTCACACCCGCAGCCGCCACGGGAGCGTGCGTTTCCCCACAAGCCCGCCAGCATCGCGTGTTCGCGGGCAAGCACGGGAACCTGGGTCACTCGGGAGTACGGACGCCCGAGACATCCCCGCAGCGGGAAGGAGGGGAGCCGCTCTCTGCCGGCCTGGGAGGGAGACTCGGGTGGGCAGCCCCCCCGCCCCGTGCCCCCTGCGCCCCCCGCCCCGGGCGTGCCCTCCGCTCACCTTCTGCAGCAGGTCGATCTCCTGCTGTTTGGCGTGGAGAACGGCCAGGGCCTGCTCATGCTCCAGCTCCAGCTGCTGCCGGCGTTCCGCGGCCTCGCGCATGTGCTGCAGGGGGACAGGGTGAGGTCGGGGCGGGGGCTGGGAGTCCCGCTCTGGCTGTCCCGGCCCCCTCCCCTTCCTGGGATGCCAGCAAGCCCTCCCCCCTGCCCTCCCTTCTCTTTCAGATGCCGTGGGCGCGCGAGCTGAGGCGAATTCCTCCCCCGTCTCCCGTGAGCGACAGCCAGAGGTTAGAGATCTCTGCCGCCACGGTGGGTCTGGTTCTGAGCCTTTTAGGGTGACGTGGGCCCTGTAATCCTCCTAATCTTCTAGGAGACGGGCACTATCACCGGCCCCATTCTACACGGGGGAAACTGAGGCACGGGGAGGTTGTCCTCGCTCATCACTCAGCTGGCAAGTGGCCGTCCGGGGTTCAAGTCAGGCTCGAGGGAGCCTGGGAATCTCGGGTTTGGGCACGGTCTGCTGGTGAAGCCACACTGGCCTCCTCCCAGCTGCTGGAACTTTCCAAGCATCTCTGGCAGGTGCCTGTGGGGACAGCACAGATACCGCGGTGGCAGTGCAGACCCGCCTCTGCATTTCGGGGCAGTAAAGGGGCAGCACGCGGCACTGAACAGCCACACTGCCAGGGTTCAAATCCCAGCTCTGAGCTTGGGCTGGTGATTTAACCACTTCGTGCATTTTCCTCTCCTGGATTAATGACTCACGAGCATCAGCCATTTGTCAGCGGCCAATTACCGACAAGTGACGTGACTGGTGTTGATGAGTCAGTTACGAGTCAACCCCCGCCCCTCAGAGCTATTGCGCACGTCTCACGAGTGGGGAGCAGCGCCTGACAACGTCCCGGGTCACCTGCCGCCCGGAGCATCACTGAGCCCCATCCGGCCCCACCAACCTCGTGCACGTGGTGCCGCCCTGGCAGCTCCAGATACACAGGGAACCGTGGAGCCTGTAGGGAGCAGGGCCTCTTCCCACGGGACAAGCGGCTGGGACCACGGCACCGCTAAGACGGCGGCCGAGAAGCAGCTTCGCCGCCGTCTACAGAGCACTCGCTGTGCTCACACCGCCCCGTCTGATGCTGGCGGCAGCCAACGGGCCCAGAGAGGCCCAACAACTTGCCCAGGGCCACACAGCACAGCCACGGCAGCTCCTGAAGCCCTTCCCGGGGGTGTCAGGCCTCAAAGTCACGGCCGTGCCTACTCACGGACCTTTCCTGGCCTGGGGCCGCTACCAAGAGCCATCTCCACTGTGAAACTCCACCCAGGGGCTCGGGCTCGGGAGCATTTTTAGGCTCCCAGAGCCAACCTGCTTTGCATGAACAATTACCCGGCTGTTTAATGACACCATTGTTCCAGCTAATTTCTGCGCTTCTGTTTATTTTGGAATCGGCACGGCCACGTGCGGCCTGTATAATCTTTATTTAGCTCCGGGAAGGAAGCGATTAGTGGAAGGAGGAAACCACTTTGCTTACGAGGGTTCAAGGCTTCGTGAGAAACACGGAGCGAACACGGAGGCGGTCCAAGCGTGCGGCCGCGGGGTGCGGGGTCCGGGGTCACGGGGTGAGGCGGGGCCGTGGCCCCTCCGTGGGCTTCTTGCCTGGACGCCCAGGGCACGAAAACCACGGGGACAGAAAGGGCTTCCACGCGTGTCAGACTGATGAACCAGTTAGCTGGAGGAGCTGTCCGGAATACACACGTGCAGACAAACACGTGTCCCTCGCGGGTACGGCGTCTGAGGCTCACTGTGATGCCACAGCAGGAGAACACAGTGGCGGGAACTCAGATCGCACGTGTCCCTTCAACCCCCCCCCCTCCCCGGCTGCCTCCCTTCTCAGCGACGCAGCTCCAGAGGCATCCACCCCCTCGCTCCCTGCTCCTTACCCCTCTGCTGACATCCCCCCCTGACATCCCCCAGGACGGCCCCACTCCGCTCCTGCCTGGAGCCCCACGCCTGCCCGCCTCCCTCCCTCCTGCGTGGTCCCTCAACACAGGGGGGGCCGCCAGACTCCTTCCCGTGTGGCCATCCCGCATCACAGCTGGACTTGCCATTTATAAGCTCACGCTTCCAAAGGAAACGCTTATGTCTTTGCTCGTAGCCAACTGCCCACTCACCCTCTCCACGTGCACGGACAGGAGGAATCTCAAATTTAGCCTGTGCAAAACTGAGTTCTGGGTTTTCTCTCCCAAACCACCCTCCTCCCCCCCCCCCCCCCCCCCCCCGCCAGGCTGCCCATCTCGGCAATGGCACCACCATCCACCTGTCTCTCCAGACAAACAGCTGGCTGTCGTCCCTGGTCCCCTGTCCCTTCCCACTCAACATCCAGAGCTTTGCGAGATCCTTCCGTTTGCATGATCTTCCATATCTGCCACCGCCAGGCCAGACGCCGTCACCACTGACCTGGGTCGTAACCACACACACGGCTAGCTGGTCTTCCTGCCCCCCCCCCCCCCGGGAGACCAGGTGTGCTCTCCAGGACAGAAGTCACCCCACGGCTCTATGTGTCCACCCGACTGCGTAGGGGTGCCCAGAGAGCTGGGGAAGCGTTCCATCTGGGCGCTTCTGGGAGGGGTTTCCAGAAGACACTGGCATTATGAATGGGTGAAGGAAAGGAGAGGAAAGGAGCCCATCCCGCCATCCACCCCTCTGGGGACCCTGAAGGACAAAAAGGTGGCAAAGGGCCAATTCGCTCTCTCTGCCTGTGTGGAGACACATCCGTCCTCCTGCCCTCGGACTCCTGTGCTCCTGGGTCTCCTCCTTCCAGACTCGGCTCGGGACTTCCGGTCGGACCTCCAGACTCAGACTCGTGGACCGCAGATCAAGGAGCTTTCCATCCTCCATGACCGCGTGAGCCAATTCTTAACGCTAAATCTCTCACATCCGCGGATTTACAAATATCCGGTCGCTTCTTTCTCCGGGGGACCCTGACGCACCTGCTCCTGTTTGAAGCACTCAGTGGGTGCCAGAGGCTTCCGGAACAAAACCCAAACTCTTTCCCGCAGCTGACGGGCTCCTCTGTGACAGGACCACTTCTCTGCCTCACGCCTTACTTCCCCCTCTTCACTGCGTCGGCCACACTGGCCTCCCCCCCAGCTCGTCGTCGCACATCACAGAGCCTACCACTCCCAGCGCCTGAGATGCCGGCCCGTGTCCCCCCGGGGCGGCCCCCCCCCCCCCCCACGGCTGATCCCGGCCAGAGAGGACTGCGTTTGTACGTTTCCCCCCTCTGTCCTCCCTCCTCCCACCTTGTGCTGAGGTCCCGAGGCTGCCGGACACACCTCGGTCGACTGATACCCGCAGGGCCTAGCGGCGTCCCTGGCCCTCAGCATCCAGAATCCAAGGTTGTGTGGGAGCCCCTCCCCTGCGGCCCCGCCCGCGCCGCTGGCGGGTCTCCGTCACCACTCTGCACGTGACGTGACGCGGCACCACCCTCACTCCCAGCGCATCATCGGCACCACCTCGAATGGGGCATACGCGGTAGCATTGCCCCACACGCGCCACCTGCAACGTTCTGCGTGGCGGCTCCCATCTGCCTCGTGCCCTTCTACTTCTGCGCCAGTCTCACTTTCTCGGAGGCTAGAAACGAATGGGACAGCCACAAACACATGCCCGTTTTACTTCTGACGTCACCCCTCGACTCAATACTTGACGTTCCAGACACGAGGTAAAAGGGAAGCACACACGTCTTCGGGTCTATCGTTTGCCTCTGTCTTCCCGGTTTCTACGGAGACCTCGGCGGGCTGGTGACGGACGAGTGGCTTTGACATCGTGGCCTTCCCCGTTTCCCTTACCGTTCAGGCTTCTCAATCAGCGCCTAGGCAGGCCACCGAGTGCCCCCACGGCGGCCAGCTTTGGTGTCCCGGGAACAACTTCGAGGTCATTTCCGCCTCCCTGGTCCCTGTGCCCAGGGGTTTGCTTCCCTCCTAACTATTCACACACCCACCTGTGCCCCAGGCCCAATCAAAGTTCACCTTCTCTGGACCCACACAGAAGCAAGCAGCAACAAAAGACAAAGACAGACTATTCTTGGTGACCTCATCACAGCTCCGTGACTCAGCCATGCCTGAAGCTTAACCTCTCTCCTATTTCCTAGTTTACAAACTAACGCTTTTCCTCTTTTGTTTCTTCGAAGTATCTGACATAAGTTTCGGTGAACTTTACCCCAAATTGTCCAAACTAAAATATTTTTCAACAGCATTTACGGCTGCCACAAAATTTAATTCCATAATGTCTCACATTATGCACTGACGCTTCATGATTTTTTAGTCTTGCTTCTCAAAATAAAGAGACAGCTGGTGGATCATGACAGCTTTGGGGCTGTTTCAATTCCCTGTTTGGGGTATGAAACAGCCAGAGAGCCAAAGGAGCTTTCCAGAAGTAACTGACACCGTCTCTGCAGCAGAAAGAGTATAAGCTGGAGGTCAGGGACCCAGGGGGACAGCAACCAACCCCTCCTTGTACTGTAGATCGTGCAGATACACCCTTCTTGTCTCTGCAAGCAGACCGCCGGCCTGGTCTTCCCAGCCCCAGACATCGGCATCCTCGCCGTAGCCAAGCACAAGGTCTGGAAGGACTGCTGTGCTAAGCGGTTCACACACACGACCCGCTGCCTCTTCACAACCACCCCCGAAGCAGGCAGTATTTTCACTCCCATTCACAGAGAAGGAAACTGAGGCCCAGGGAGGTGAAGCAACCTGCCCGACGTGGCCCGGCGAGGAAATGATCAAGCAAGGACCTGAACCCAGACAGCCCAGCTCCCCGCTCCCCAGGCGGCTTCCCAAGGGACCCTCCGGTGCTCGTGGGAGGCTCCCTGCGAGAGGAGCCGAGGGAGCCCTTTGCACGCACCGCCTCCGAAGCTCTCAGGCCGCTGGACCCACGTGCACGTCTCCCGGGAGACGGTTCACACTTTCACCCCTCCCGTTTCCTGAGCCGAGATGATTCCGGCCGTCCCTGGGAGCGCTAGGGGCCACGAGTTCTCATGGAGTCTGAAAACCCCGGCCCTCCCCCGAAGACAAAGCTCCCGCCAAATTCCCAATATTTGCCCTCACTTCCTTTTACCAACAGCCTCCCAACGGCAAGGCCACGTGCTGCGTTCCACCGGAACGTTTCACATCTAGAAAGTACCAAGGGTTATTCGCCACAGCAGGAAACGCCTGTCGAAAGCGCTCTGCCTGTGGCGCGATTTATTTCTCAGGTGGCGACGCTACAGCTCGATGTCGACATCAGCGCCAGCACTTAAGTGGCCCGCCTTCCCAGCGGGAGCCTGGACGCCAGACAGCGCGGTCACGCGTGGAGTAAACCGCGCTATCCCTTCGGTGTCGGGGCAGAGTCGGATTCGTCTTCTGCTCCGGGTCTTCCCTGCCTGCGCAAAGAAGTTACGGAAACACCAATTTCCCTCCACGAGAGTTACCGGCGACGCGCTGACCACCACATTCAGGCTCCCGGACGCCCAGTGGCAATAAGGTGGCATCTCTGCACACGCTCTCTTTCCGCACGACACCTGGTGGCGAGAAGAGCAGCATCTCCTGAGCTCACGTCTTCAGACGTGAGGAAGGGGAAGCACCTGAAGCTGTCTGTCCCCCGGGTCCTGTGACGTCCTGTCCCCTCTCTGCAACTCAGACTCGTTCATGACAAGAACCAGCACGGGCACAGAGCCGCGTATGTTCTGGGAGCTGAGACGGGTCTCAGCCGGAGGACCTGAGTCTCGTGCTGCGAAACACTGGGAGGTGGGGAAGCCCCTCTGACAAAACCCTGGTACTTTCCCCACTCCCCACGTGTCCTTAGTCCCGCGGACTGGCCCCCACTCCCCATGGGACCCCAGAGGAGGCAGAGACACAGGGACAGGGGCACTCGACCTGAGCAGAGTAGATTGGGCCCCTCCTCCCGGTGCCCAGCGGCCCCAACTGCGGCAGGCGGAGGGTACGGTCAGCCAGACTGCACGCAGGGGGCTCTCGGGAAGGGGCCTCCCTGGGCCCCAACACGCCTGTTTGTCAAATGGAGAGAAAAAAACCCGCCTTCCCAAGGCTGTGCGAGGACCGGATGAAGTATTTAATTCGAGGGGACCTACCCAGAGTTAATGTTTAATGTAACGACCAGCGTGTTTTAAGTGTGCCATTTTATTGCCTGTTTACATTTTTTCCGTCCTTTTCGTTATTCTACCTCCCCTTCCTTGTCTTCTTGTGGGTTGTCTGCACGGTTTCCAGCATTTTACTTCAACGTATCTATTGAGTGTTTGGCTATAAATTTTTATGTAACTTTTAGTGGTGGCTCCAGGCATCTCAATACACACGTTTATGTTTAAGAAACCTACTCAGCGGCGCCTGGGTGGCTCAGTCAGCTAAGCGTCCGACTTCGGCTCAGATCATCTCACAGTTCGTGGATTCCAGCCTCACATCGGGTCTCAGAGCTCAGTCTGGAGCCTGTTTCGGATTCTGTGTCTCCCTCATTCTCTGCCCCTCCCCTGCTCGTGTTGTGTCTGTCTCTCAAAAATAAACAAACATTAAAGAAAAAAAAATCTACTCAGAACGATAACGCACCTCCCAGGTGGAGTGTAGAAACAGGAACACAGCTTACTTTCCCGCTTTACGTACTGGTTGTCTCAGGTACGACTAAATCCAAATACACGAAAAACCACGGAGAGGTGCTCAATGTTGAGAGTCTAAACTCACAGGTACATGAGCCCTGGGGAGGTGACCCATGAGTGGAGGTTTGGGGGACGGGTAGGAACAAGGCATTCCATACACAGGGAATGGTGTGTGCAAAGGTCCCGTGGTAGAAAGAATCGAAGCGAGCGTGAGGGTAAAGGAAGGCTGGTGTGACCGTGGCCTGGTCAGGATGAAGGAGAAGGGCTGCGTGCTTCTGGACACAGCAGCTGGGTGGGCGGGAAAACGGAGAATCAGCGAGGCTGGACTTCTCATTTTAGGGGCTGTGGGCTCCTGCTGAGACGTGCTTTACCTCCTGGATACGTGCTTTCATTTAGCCAAAAATAATTACAGGACACTTGTTCCGCTAACGAACAAGTCAAAGATGAGTTTTGTTCTCGGGAAGCGTACGTTCCACGGTGGAGGAGAGGTGCAGGAAACAAACAGGCAATCTAGCAAATAAGTCAGAGTTTCAGGGACCGATAAAAGCTGGTAGCCAGGCCGGGGGGTGTGCCGAGGGAGAAGGAGGGAGCAGAGACTCTACTCGAGCTGGTGCGGGAGGTGACGTGTGGCCGAGACCCACAGGACGACAAGGCACCAGTCAAGCACAGCTTCAGGGAAAGCTCACTGAGGCAGCAGCCTGCCTGGTGTGCATCTCTGTGGTGCAGGGGTACACGGGCCGGGTGGTTAGAGGTGAGGGAAGCGGGCAGATCTGGAGCAAATGAGGCAATCCCCCTGGCACGGTCAGTGTGCACGCAAACCGGCATGGCGCAGCCCTCACTTGAATACACATTTTGGCCGCTAGCGTGGACCTGACTCAGTTTTCACGGACGGCACGCTGATCCGAAGTATCCCTTTCGCTGGTGCAGAACGGGACAGGACACGTGTGCGTCCACACCACCAGCCAGCGAGCACGCGGCCGCTTGCAGAGCCCCTCCCCACGGAGATGGAGGTGGACAGGGAAGCTTCCAGAGCAGCAAATTTCCTGTTTGCGGCTAGTGTCTGAACATCTAGACAATACTATCGCTGTCTGGATCAGGCCCATCCAGGGTTTTGCTGGAGACGGAGCCCTAAACGTCATTCTCATGTTGCAGAAAAACCGTGGAGGGTGTTATTGGTGTTTGAGAATCAGAACTTAGAAAAGGAGCCACAAAACATTAAATACAGCTGATAACAGCAGCAGGTCCAGGGACGCATGTCCACAGGCAGGTGTGCGGATACGGGAGGGGCACGGGGAAGGAGCCGCGGATGAGGAAGATCAGTTGTTACTCTGAGAATCACTTATTAATCCCAGATAATCAGTTGTTCATTAACAAAATGAGCCTTAGATTACCCACGTTTAAATGGACTAATCTGTTGATCACAAGAACAAAACCTGGCCCCCAACGGTTTTTCCCTTTTCCTTTGAATCATAAACCGTAACACGCTGAGTTTAATTAATCAAAAACGTTTTTGCACGCTCAGGTCAAACTTGCAGACTTGGCACAGGGTGCCGTGAATTCCGGCCGGTCACTGAAGGGAGACTGAGCGGGCTCACGGGGAACGTGCCGCGGGCGTCCCGCGTGTTGGACCAAGAGCGTGCAGGATGGCCTCGACTAAGCCATGATTCTAAAAGAAGGATAGGGGGCGCCTGGGTGGCTCAGTCGGTGGGGCGTCCGACTTCGGCTCAGGTCGTGATCTCACGGTCTGTGACTTCGAGGCCCGCGTCAGGCTCTGTGCTGACAGCTCGGAGCCTGGAGCCCGCCTCCGATTCCGTGTCTCCCTCTCTCTCTCTGCCCCTCCCCTGCTCGTGCTCGATCTCTGTCTCAAAAATAAATAAACATTAAAAAAAATTAAAAAAAAATAAATAAAAGGATAAAACCCAGCCTCGCTTCGCAGTCTTTCTGGAGGGGCCTGCAACCAGGTGTGGGCAGGGCCAGGCTCCCCCAGGGGCTCAGGGCAGGGCCCCTCTGCCGATAGCCACCAGCCCTTGGCGAGCCTCGGCCTCGTAACTCCCGTCTGTGCCCCATCCTCCCGCAGTGTGCCTCCCACGCCTGTGTCTCCAAACCCCCTTTTCTACACGGCAGGCTCTGGTAAGCTGCGTCCTCCTCCCGTGTGGTCTCATCTTGCTGGGTCCCACCTGCGGAGCCCTCTTCCCGGACAGGGTCCCCCAGCCAGGCTCTGAGCAGACGTGACCGTGGGGGACACCGCTCACCCCACTGGGCCGCCCTGCAGTTTCCACGGCTGCGGCCCCGCCCCCAGGAACTGCCCCCAGGTTGGGAGGGGACGGTGGCCGTGCCCTCTCGGGGGGACAGTGGTCCCTCCCTGCTTTGTGGTTCCTCAGCGGTGTCTGTGTTAAGCTCTCCTTGGGACAGGACGCGGTCCCCTGCCAGGGCTCCCGTCCTCTCCTGACTACAGAGGGACATCTCTGTTCTGTCTGACAAACAGAACCACCCCCCGGGCCCTGAACCAGAAGCCAGAGAAGACGGTGGCGCTGTGCCTGGCTGGACGCATGACCGTGATGCCACAAGCGGCTCTCCCTTTCCACGGGAGCTGGTGGCACGCTAGGATCTAGAAGGCCGTGACCATCGGGCAACGGGAAGTCCACATGGAACACACCGAGGCCTTCTTGCAGAATATCCTAGAGCCTGAGAAGCTGGAGGAGGAAAACGTGGGTTTGCTCCCTTTGGCCACCAGGTCAGACGCTTGCCAGGACCGCTGGCCATGCAGGCGCAGAGCTCGGCACGGGGCGTCCATGTCAGACCGGGGCGCCGCCCCCCCCCGGCCAGGCTCGCGCAGGCCAGGAGCAGTGAAGCGCTGCAGCGTCTTGTCCTCTTGGAGACGCTCTGTCTGTGCCAGGAGGAGACGGGGCTTGATTTGCGGCTGCGTGTTTGCAGAGCACTTGCAAACCCCAGAGAAGCAATCCGCCCCGACAAGCTCCCTTGGCTGCCGGCCTCCAAGTCCACGGCTATCCCCCGCGGCACAGAGAGCGTTGGCAACGGGGACGCTCACACTGCATTCACTCGTTCACCGATCTACTCAATCGACTGGTATTTACTGCGTGCCCACCATATGCCAGATCTTGTCCTAGGCACTGAAACAGGCTCTCTCGAGTGTGCTACTTTTGGGAGGGAAAACCAACAGCACGCAAGTAAACACAACAAACAAGACGGGTGTCTTGAAGAAAACGTAATCAGGCAACGTGGTGGTGACGGGCAGGACGGTAGCTCCTGTGGAGAAGAGGGTCGGGAGAAGAGTCGCCAAGGAAGGGACACGAGACCGAGACAGAAACAAAGTGCTGAGGGAAGCAGCATTCCAAACGGCAAGTGCAAAGGTCCTGAGGTGGAAACAGGTGTCATATGTTCCAGAAAGACAGAGAAGACCAGCATGGGTAGGCACAGGGTGAAGGGGGTCTGGATAGGAGCAGGGGTAAAGGACTAGGGGGGGGGGGCAGAGGCTGGGGTCTGTAGTAAGAGTCCAGATTTTAATCTCTGGGAAAGAAGAAGCATTTGCTAGGTGTAAACAGCAGTCCTGTGTTCTTTTGCCAACATGGCTGTGGCTGCCGTGTGGAGAATGGGCTCTGGGGGATAACGCAGGGAGGGCACACCTGAAGGCCTCCGAAAGCTGAGGGCCTCACACTGTTGGCCATTGTGAGCAGGTCGCTTGCAAGTGACCGGTTCCACTGGGCAGACTTAAGAATATCCCACACCTGTGTGTGACTCAGCCCACGCTCATTATGTGGCTTCTCTATGCCTGCGTGGGCACCGGGCATTCACTGATGAGCAGAAAAGACAGGGAAGCTGCCCACACGGCACCTATCGTCTCCTTGTGGGTGATCGGGACAAAAGCCATCACACAACAGGCACCACAAGTGCAAATGCCCTGGGGTGGATGGAGCGTGCCCAGAGAAGCGCTAGGAGGCCAGTGTGGCTCAGTCTTCAAGACCTGAGCTTTCCTGGCTCTTCCCTGCCTCCCTGACCTCATCTGCTTCCTATTTCTGCAACTGGGGCCCCTCGTCGTTCCTCACACACATCAGGCACCCACCCGACTCAGCCTTGGTACCTGCTCTGCACACTCCCTCCCTCCCCCCCCCCCCCCCCCAGGTCGCTGCCCACATGTCACAGCATCACGCAGCTTCCCCAAGCACTGCAGACAAACGGGCATTTGCGTCTTTACCCCCCGTTCTTCTCCCCACCCGACATAAACATTAGTTTCTTGATAAACTTGGCCTGAATCGAGGGTGTGGACTTAGGTCCCTTTTCTCCAGCACCCGGAGTGTTTGGCACATATTAGGTGCTCGTTAAATACCGCTGAACGAACGCGTGTATCCTTGGGTGTGGGTCCCACTGGGTTTTTCAGTAGGGCGATTGCAGGAGCTCTTGAAGTGTCTGGGGCACCCCGAAACCCGTTTCCCCTTCCAATCGGCACACGGGGTCGTATTGTTCTGGCCATTTGAGGCCTGTGCTACCAGGCAGCCCCTGGCACGGCAGACGGGTCTCTGGAAGGGCCGTGTGTCAGTGGACCCGTGACGTACACAGCCAATCACAGCCCATCAGAGAAGAGTCACGGGCGCCTTTAGCTAGACGGAATCACCAGCGCCCAGGCCAGCGGAAGATCGGTGATCTTTGGAAACAAAAAGAGGCAACTTAGGAACGTGACCACGGACTAATTATCGGTTGAGACACCCCGGGCACGGAGCCAGGGCCCGTAACTACACGGCGCTAACATCCAGCGAGTGGGCCTCATTTACCGAGCGGCACGTCCCCTCTGCCGCCCGTCACTTCGAGGGCTTTCACGATGGCGTCAGGCACGAGCCGACTGGGACCAGCAGGTGGTCAGGTGACAAGGTGCCAACAGTGACGTCGGAGCATCACACTCGAACCCCAGTGAACTGTTTTTGCCACGTGCGTCACCTGTAACTGAACGGAGCCGTCTTCTGGACGATCAGCAGCATGGTCTCTGGAGTGAGGCCACGGGGTTCTTCCGCACAAAGGATCCCACGGCGACCGGGCACCCCATCTCCAACACACGGTGACCGTGACCCCCGGCCCCCATCGCCGGTGTGCTGCATCACAGCGAAAACTTACAGGCCAGCCCTTGCCGTTGTCCTTGCCACCCGGTCTGTCCCGCCCCACATCCAGGCCCTCGCGAGGTCTGACTTTACCTCGGAAACCCACCTCTGGCTCTGCCCTGCGCCCCCCGGGGGAGGCCGCCCTTCCGGCGGGCTGGAGGGCGGCTCCCCATCCATCTCCCGCTCCTCACGCCAGGCTTCGCATGGCCACAGGAGGGACCCCTTCACAAACGGGACAGCAGATGCACTCTGTCACCCGCCAACACGCCGGTGGCCTCTGCGGTGAGCTGCCCACGCAATGTGCCCCAACGCTGTCCTGCCCGGAGCCCACGAGCTTGGCGGGGGACCGCACAGCCCCACGAGCCTGGCTGTTACTCCGCCCCTTGCAACGTGCATGATTACGCGGCGATCGGGAGCCCGAGGGAGCCCACCGGAGGACGGAGCAACCAGGCACGGAGCCGGTCACCCGCCCGGAGCCAGCAGATACCAGCCGAGGGCCGGCCGGCCGCAGGGAAGCGTTCAGCCACTGCGGCCAAGAGGACACACACCGCGTAGCCCACCCACAGACTCGTGAGCAACGCGGGGGGCTGTTCCCAGCCACAGGCCTTGGGGTGCTTTGCGGCCCGGCAGTACGGCGACAATACGTGACCGATACAGTGTCCGACGACCCTCAGGACACGTTCCGTTATCTTGGAATTCTGCTTCGGCCTGGAGGCCTCTGCCCCAGCTGACCCCAGTCGGGTCATTTCCGCCGCCTGCCCCTCCCCCACCGTCTGCGCGCCGTCCCGCCGATGCCGGTGCGTGTCCAGCGGCGGCCGCCAGGCCCCGTGTGCTCCCCAACGCCCGCAGCGCTCCTCCCCTGAGCACTGACAAGGCCCTCCGCGCAGCGGGACGTCCGGGAGAGGCCACCCCGCAGGGCCACCACATCCCTTCCCGCTCCTGCACCCTGACCCGTTTCCCTTCAGAGCACTCACCGCCGACTGACGGCCTATCACCTACGCCGCTCTCGACGCTCTCTGTTGGCGCCACCCTGCCGGCTGCCGTGTCCCCGCGGCCTGGAAGGTGGGACGAGGTCAGTGCTCCGTCGACACTTGGGGGTGAACGGGGGACGCAGTTGTCACGTAACTCGTGGGCTTGGGATCCGCCGTGCGTCTCGTCCACACAGTCGCCGCTGAGATGCGCGAATCCATCCCTTTCCCCTGATGGGAACACGGCAATTCGCAACGCACAGGGCGTACACGCCCACACGCAGGGCCGACACGCCC
>NW_024412422.1:18706121-18709708 GCF_014898765.1 Herpailurus yagouaroundi
CAGGGCGTACACGTCCACACGCAGGGCCAACACGCCGTCACGCAGGGCGGACACGCCCACACGCAGGGCGACCACGCCCACACCAGAGCCAACATGCCGTCACGCAGGGTGGACACGCCGGCACGCAGGGCCGGCACGCCCACATGCAGGGCGACCGCGCCCGCACGCAGGGGGACCGCGCCCGCACGCAGGGCCGACACACCGTCATGTTGGGCGTACACACGAGCATACAGGGCGGACTCGCCGGCAAGCAGGGCCGCCAGGCACGGCCGCCAGGCAGGGCCGCCAAACTGAGGGCTGTTTGTAGGGACGAGGGACGGGACGAGGGACAGAGCCGGGACACGTACATGTGTGCAAGGCCCTTGTGCCGAGGTTCAGCCCGGGCTCAGGCGGGAAGGGCGGCGGGCTCCACGCTGCTGTCGAGACCCAGGACCGTCCACCTGCTGCAGAGGCAGGCGGGGACACACGGAGGTTTGGACACTTGGGAATTTCACACACCTGAAGCCATAAATGAGGCCTCCTCTGCCCACAGAGAGGACCGGCCTTATTGTTCACTTTCCTAATAGTCTAGGGTGGGGTCGGCCGACAACGACGCGTCCCTCCCAGTCCCTGGGGCCCGGGAGTGCGTCGCGTCCCACGGCACAAGGACCCTGCAGGTGTAACGAAGGGTGTTGAGGGGAAACCGTGACCACACGATGGGCCCAACGTGACCACAGGGTCCGTGCACGCGGGAGGCAGGTGTCAGCAAAGAGGACGCCCCATCGCTGGTTTGCAGGTGGAGGTAGGGGCCGTGTGCAGCCAAAAGAAGGTGGAAAAGTCATGGAAGAGTCCCCGCAAAGCCTTCGGAAAGGAGTGCCCTGCCCACGCCCGGATTTGGGACGCCGGGCCCCCTGGACCGTAGGACACTTGGGTTCGGGCCGCAGCCTCTGTTACCCCAGCAGTGGGAAGCTTACCCACGGGGTTTATCCGCCTCAGCACCACTTGATCGCCTGCCCTGTGCTCGTGGGGGTCCGTGCCTGCTGGACACCCAGAGCCCCCTCCCCAGTCGCGCCGATCACAAACGCCTCCAGACCGCCGGACGTCCCCTGGGTGGCAAAGTCACCCCTGCTGAGAACCGCTGCTCTGCACTACCCTTCACGACGACGCCAATCCAGCAGGCTGTCGGCAGAGCCCCAGGGCATGGCCGGGGATTCCCAGCCCAGCCGCCACGGGGTTCACCCAACACCGACTTTGTCCGGCACCAAAGGCAGAGCGGGACAGAGCGCGCCTCGTGGCTTCAGAGACCTCAGGCGGTAGTCTGCGCTGTGGAGATGAACGACTGCCCGGCAGGGCCTCATCTGTCCAGGGTGATGCTCTCGACGTACGACGCACGGTGGGAGGCCGGAGGTCCAAGCCAGCCCGGCCAGTCCTTCAGGGAAGGCGAGGGGGGCACAGGCTGACAGCCACATATGCAGCTGGGTTACCCCTCATGACCACCGGCGAGCAGGCCGTCTCTTTTTTTTTTTTTTTTTTTTTTTTTTGAGAGAGTGTGTGAGCACGGGAGGGGCAGAGAGAGAATCCCAAGCAAGCCCCGAGCTGTCAGCACAGAGCCTGGTGTGGGGCTCGAACTCACAAACCGCGAGGTCATGACCTGAGCGGAAACCCAGAGCTTAACCCACTGAGCCCCCAGCCATCTCTACCTTTAGGTGAGACAGCGCTCCCACACCATCAAGCTCACCCTCGGACGCGTACAGAGCAGGGGTTTCGGTAAATTCGCGAGGGTGGGTAACCGTCACACACATTCCAGCACATTCTGTCACCCCGAAAGAAAAGCAGCCGCTCCCCATTTCCCACCTCACCCCAGTCCCTCCCAGCCACCAATCTGCCTCCCTTGGAGATCCAACTGCTTCCCCAGATGGGGCCCTAGACAGAATTACAATCCCTTCTTGATTGGGGGCGGGGGCAGTGGGTGCTGGGCGTGGCATGGGAATCACAAAGGACCCAAGCCACGGAGGTGCCATATTGCAGGACGGCAGGTGAGGACTAATTTATTCTTTTACGTTTTACAACACTTTTCTTCAATGAGAATTCATTCAGCTTCACTCCACACCATCGGTAGCAACCCCCCCCCACTCCCGTTAAACATTGACGGGGTGCCCAGTGCGTCAGAAATGCACGAGGACTGTCCAGTTCCCTGCACCCCGATGAAGCCATTTGCCGACTTAGCTGTTCTCTTTATAACAAAAGTCATTCAACCTCTGAAGAGCAGCTTAAAATTCACGAAGTTTGGGACCGGCGTAGACGCCCCTGGTCCTCACCGCGAGGAAGCTCCATTTCTGCTCAGAGCCCCGCCTGGTGTCTCTCGCTCAGCTGTGTTTAGCATCCTAAGAAATGGGAATGCGTCATTGGTTTCATGGGACCGCTTCCAGAAACATTTGAATTTTTTTATTTATCGCCCTTGATGCCATGGAAAGGGTAAAAACAGCCCCGAGAGCCCTGAATTTGGATGATGGCTTCAAACAGGGTTTCATCCGCCTTCCGCTCCTCAGCCTCGTCCCTCGCGCTGACCCTAAGGGAGGCAGAGGGTCCCCTCCTACCTTTAGGACCTGTTCTAGGTTCTCCAGCTTGGCTTGGAGCTGGCGTTTCTCCTTCACGGCCAAATCGCGTTCTCTGGTCACTATGGCGAGCACGTGCTGGAGCCAGGCATGCTCTGTTTTCACCTACAAGTAGCAGGGGGAGAGAGAGGGGGGCCGTTTGTAACACGCACCCCATCTGTGGGGTTTGTCGTCAGCTGGCGTCTGCCACTTTCTCCTCCGTGACTTTTCAGGGAGCCTTCCCCTCCCAGCACCCTGGATCACGGACTTCGTGGCGGGTCCAGCCCCGTCAGGGCGAACGCATGTGCCCCAGGCTGGAGAATTAGCACACAACATCCCTCTTCCTCCTGCCTCCCCACCACAGTGACAGTGACCGGCTCAGGAGTAATGGGAATGTGACCCGGGCCTGGCTAATCAGTGCTATCCCACCCCCTGATACAGCGACTGGTTGGAAGGGCCACGAGACCCCGTTGCATCCGTGGAGAATGAGACACCGGACTGGTATGGAAGCCTGGGAAGACACTTCCTCTTTTGCCCCCCGGACTAGGAAAGTTGAAGACAAAAGGATGGGTCTGGAGCCCCAGCTGCCATCAGGAAGGGAGAGTCCATCTGAGAACAGAGCCAACAAGACAGCCAAGAGAAGCAGAGAGAGAAGCAGGATCCTGACGCCATAATTTGAGCACCTAGATCAAGCTGTGCCTGAAGCTAATATTTTCTTATCCAGTCACACAGCCCAATTCCTTTTGTCTCCTTACACCAAGCTGAATCATTTTCTGTTCCTTTGAACAGACACCCCTAACAGATACAAAGCGTTACCCAAATTGTTCGGGATACGAATTCTTTTGTCTGAAAATTCCACTTTTGTTTTACAAGTGGACAAAAATGGCCACAAGGCTCTGTGTGCTTTATGATGATGGATGCTCTAAGAACCTCAGACACCAGGTCCAGTCTCAGACCACAGACCCCCCGAGAACCAAGTTTTGAATTTACTTGGGGCGGGGGGGGGGGGGGGGG
>NW_024412422.1:18709808-18715009 GCF_014898765.1 Herpailurus yagouaroundi
TTTTTTTTTTTTTTTTTTAATTTTTTTTTCAACGTTTATTTATTTTGGGGACAGAGAGAGACAGAGCATGAACGGGGGAGGGGCAGAGAGAGAGGGAGACACAGAATCGGAAACAGGCTCCAGGCTCCGAGCCATCAGCCCAGAGCCCGACGCGGGGCTCGAACTCACGCGAGATCACGTGAGACCTCGCGAGATCGTGACCCGGCTGAAGTCGGACGCTCAACCGACTGCGCCACCCAGGCGCCCCTGTGCGGCATACTTGAACCGAAACGCGGCCTTTTCGTTTCTTGCCCTCCTCCCCAGATGTTACAGCATGAATTAGGGCTTCGATGACAGGCTGTCACAAGGTCGTATTTGTCAGCTTTAAAAGAGGTCCTTTCCGTTTCACACGCCCTCTGTGCGGCGTGTGCGTTTAACCTGACAATCTCCGTGACACCAGGAGAAAGAAAGGCACCCACTTGGAGCTCCTGAACGGCACAGGGTCACGGGGAGGCTGTTATGAAGAGGTCGTACAGAGGTCTGATTCACAGGAGTGTTCTCGTGCCGTTTTGCGACAGCATGAAGCGTCAGGCCGCGAGCTTAGGGAAAAAATTCAGACGCACCAGGTGAACAAGTCGGGACCTAATGGAACTAAACAGAACTCACACCTGAACCCCAGCACCGGGGCACAGCCTTGGTGACACCACCACTTCCCATGTTCTGACTCATCGAGAAATTGTGACCCGTGAGTTACGTCCAGTGCTCTAAGGCCAGTCTCCCGTGGCAGCCAGCACAGGCCCAGATGTGACTCAAGGCTTGCCTCTCTCCGACTGAGATGTCCCATAGCTGCCGTGGAAATGAAAACCGGATCCAGACTCCTGGCCGGTCGGCATGCCTCTGCAGCCTCTGACCCGCCAGCTCTCCGTTCTCACCTGAGGCCCCATTACCACCGCTCTCATGCTCCAACTGTCCTGTAAACAAGCCAAACTCAGTCCCACCCACCCCAGGGCCTTCGCACCTGCTGCCTGCACCACAGCAAGCCCCTACCCACCCCTCCCTCCACCCCAGATCCTGGTGGGTCTGGCTCCTGCTCATCATTTATGCCACTTCCTCATCAGGCCCTCCCACCATGCTTGAGATAACAAAACGCTCCTCCCCTCGTCTGCCCCCAGCACCCTCAGTGCTTTGCCGTGATTTGTCTCACTATCTGGAATGATCCTGCGTAGCTGTTTACATTTCCCTGCGGTGGCTCCTTGTTAGAGTCTAAGTCCCAGTTGGACAGGACTTGTCCCTGTGACCCAGTTCTCCGTCCCCAGTGCCTGGAAGGCTGCCTGGCACAGCCAGGGTTCCAGGAATGGAAAGGCATCAGGGGAAGACGGTCAATGCAAGGTGGCTGTGTTCCCGGGGAAATCAGTTCTGCTGGTCCATCCAGGTCTGCTGGCCACCCACACGCCCATCGCCGATCTCCCAGCTTGTCCGTTTCCTAGTGAAGTTTGACCGCGGGAGATGCCAGCAGGAAGTCGGGGGCTGGAGAAGAGACAGGCTGGGGTTAACGCCCTCGCCACCACGGCTGGGGCTGTTCAGACACAGGGTTCTGTCCGCAGGCCTGACGCTGCTGTCCCTGGAAGGGGCCTGCTGGCCAGGCTGGCCGGTGGCTGGCGGCTGGGAATGGGGATTGCAGGAGGACCGCCCCCGTTTCTCACCGATGGGAGGGCCTCCCCGTGTCCAGACTCTGCGCAAACCACGTGGTTACTGCTGCCCCCCCCCAAGGGGGCGGGGCTCTGGGACGCGCCAGGGAGACCATGACCCTGGACGCCGAGTCCCTGCCGGGCTTCCCGTGGCGACCCTTCGCACGCGCCGTGACGACGTGCCGCTAGAACGGAGCGCGTCCTGTGTCACTGGTGGAGGCTGGAGCCCGCCCGCCCCCGGGTGTTGCTCACGTGCTTTCCCTGCGCCGACGGCACTTCGTATCCTTTCGCCGTGATGAACCGTGGCCACGAGCGCGACTGCACACGGAGTCCCACGAGTCTCCCTCGCGAGTCGCGGCACCTTGGGCGGTCCCGGGGACCCGACGCAGTGTCCCCCTGCCTACAGCCTGCGCTCTTGCCCTGGTCCCCGGGGCTGCTCACCCAGCGGCCTGGCTGCCGCTGCCTTCTGCCCCCACCACCCCGCCTGGTTCCCGGAGCCGCACCCACAGCTCTGTGAGCAGTATCTCCTCCGTCCCCCACCTTGAAGGGGCCAACTGTTCCTACTGGGACTCCAGTGGACTAATTCTCGAAAGAAAACAACGTTCCCACAGTAGAGACACAGAACGAAGCGTTCAAAGTCCCCATGAGTGAGGCGGTTCCGAGAAGCGCGTTTGCTCTGTCGGGAAGCCGGGGTGGGTTTCGGGCTCCCTGTGCGGAAGGCGACGTGAACTGTCCCCACAAGAGCGTGGGGCAGTCGGGAATCACGCCCCAAGGGGCGCTGAGCGGGGGCCGTGGTTGACAATGGACAGCCCCCAACCTGGGGACAGTCACAGGCCAGCTGCGCGTCTGGAACCTGCTGGCAGGCGCCAGACCCCCGCCCTCCCGCCGGGATGCTGCAGATGAGGTTGGGGCAGATGTGCGAGGCCCGCGTGTGCCCTGACCCCCCACTCCCCCCACGTGGAGCCAGGATGCTGTACTTTGGTTCCTGGAAATAGTGCAGAGGACTACAGCAACATGAGAGAAAGCGATAACGTTGGGGGGAGGGAGGGAACAAGTTTTATCGGTCTGGAAGTCGGTGCTTTGAAGGGAAGCTGAAATGGACGAGGAAGAAAGTGCAGGGGACGTCTGGACAACTAGAAGGTTCTAGAAGTGGTTGGCATTGATTCTGTCACAGACCTCATCTCACGCCAGGATCGGTATTTCTCGCACCTAAAACTGAGTCTCCCCCGTACGTTTACCAGAATGATTAAGGGCATCGCTCTGGTCTTTCCGAGGAGGGCAAGAGGGTCTGTTGGTAGGGAGGGGAGGTAAGCAAAGGCGTGACTGAAGACTGCAGCAGGCTGTCCACACCCAAGTCCCTGCAACCTTACACAGCAGAAGGGACTTTGCAGAGGTGACTGAGTGTCCAGGCCTCGTCCCCGACAGTCCAGGTGGACCGGTGGGACCACAGGGGTCCTTACAGGAGGGAAGCAGGAGCAGCAGCGTCTAAAAGGGAGATTTTGAAGACGCCGTCCTGGCTTTGGTGGAGGAAGGGCCCACAAGCCAAGGGATGGGGGCGCCTCCAGAAGCCGGAAACGGTGAGGAAACGTCTCCTCCCTTAGAGCCCCCAGGAAGAGTGTGGCCTGCCCACACCTTCGCTTTAGGACTTCTGACCCCAGGCAGCCTGGCTCCAGAGGCCCCACAACCAAAGAAGGAGAACGAAGGCGACGGTAAGCTAAAAAGCGTCTCAGAAACCGCAAACACCAAGCTGTCCCCTGGAAGATGCCTTTGCCAGACAATCTCCTGTCTGTCCCCAGCACCGAGGCCTCGGCTGGGGCCGGCTGCCAGCTCCCCCACTGGCCACACCTGTGTGAACAGCCTTGGGGGTGCAGTCTCTTCCCCGCCGGGCCCCCCAGTGGAGACACCACATGACACTGAGCAGAAATCTCTCGGGGACGGTGACCCTTCCTGAACACAACGCTTCCTGAGAGAGGCTCGGTCTGCTCCTCCTCTTCCAGCTCCAGCGAGGAAGTGATGCTGAGGGACGGAGTAGCCACCGTGTCGTGGAGATGACACATCACGGCCCCAGCACGATGGCACTGGGGAGGAGCAGAGCCCGGGCCCTCTTGCGTCTCCGCAGCCGCCTCTGCCCCGGGCTCCTCACATCTTCCTGCACGAGAGCGACAATACCCCCGGGGTGTTTATGCCACCAAGCTTGGGTCCCTGCTACAGGCAGCTGGAAAGAATCCCAGCTGACAAACCCAGAGAGGGCGTCATTCTTTCTGGTGCGGTAGCAGCTGATCCCGCCTGGAAACAGATGCCTCCAAACAAAAAACACCGTAAATGTCAGCTGGCTGGGGGGGTACGTGGGGCTGGAGCCTGAGGCCTCACCACGCTGCCCAGTGGGCCTTCCCAGCCCTTGATGGTTCCAGAAGCCTCCGTAGAGAAGCCCCCTGGCCTACCACTTCCCTGGTCCCTGCTGCCTGCCGTCTAGCTCAAAGCCGGGCACTCCCACAGGCAGAGAGCTCTCCCGGGGCCGACCCACATCCCCCCCACGTCCCTGCGCTTGGACAAGAACGTGCTCCTGGGAACAGAGCCAGGCGCGGAGAAAGAGTTCTCAGAATAGCAGAAAGGACATAAAGGGCTTTTCACTAAGACACAGAAACTACGACCCCACAAAAAAACAAAGAAAGAAACGCATTGGGAAAGGTTCTGAGATGTTCAAAGTCGGGAGCCCGGACGGTTCTTCTTTTGTTCTGGTCAAATGGAAATCTAACAGTGTGCTCACTCCTAGCAGATTTTGTTCTGAGGAAAAACGGATGATATACAGGTGTGACCCCCGCCCAGGGCCAGGGCCCTCTCTTTCCAGCCAGGGCTCTTAGCCTCACAAACCGCGGATGTCTACAGGTGTTGTCCTTATCAACACCCATAATTTTCTCTTACTAGATGAAGAGTGAGAACAGCTAGTAAGTAGGATGACTGTTGTTCGTACCAGCGATTCATAACTGGACCCAGAATTCCTGCCACCCTCAGATTTCTGGCCAGGAGGTAAGCGGAGTTCACGGGTGATGGGTTCATAGGTCGTGGACTTCACCTCCTGCCCAGAACTTGGCTGCAGGACGCGGGGGATGCCAGGTTTCCACGCTGCCCTGGGACCGTCCCACTGCACACAGATGCAGCCCCTCAACACCTGGGGCACCAGATCCAGCCAGGTGACTCATTTCCATTTCAGAACACAGGCCTGGGGGCAGACCAGTGGCACCAGGGGGAAGTGCAGCCTGAGGCATCTGGTGATGCCCTGGGAATGCGCCCGAACCTCCCACTGGCCCCAGGAACAGCTGCCCAGTTTGGGGGGGGGGGAGGAGTTTCATAGGCCCCCTTGGACCGAGGCAAATGGGAAATCTGAATTATTTTTCTTTAATCAGGGAAAAGTCGGGTTTGCCAGCGTAAAGGACCTTGAACACATTCTGTGCCCCGTGCCCTGGATTCCCAGCTCACTCGTTTCCTTGCACAGGGCTGCCTGCCCCAATCCGATATTCAACCCGGTTTTCCCAA
>NW_024412422.1:18715019-18735629 GCF_014898765.1 Herpailurus yagouaroundi
GCCCGAGAGGCCATCATTTCTGGGCAGGCTCCGGGGACGACAGTGACGATGCATCTTTCTGCTTCCACAATTAAGAGCTCGGGTCATTACTACTTTCTTAATCGGGGATCCCGAGAAGCACATTGCAAACCCAGGCCAGAATCAGATGGGGGAATTGGGAATTTCCAGGTATCGTCCCGAGAACCAGGAGGGTTTCTGCAGGGTCACAGGGACAGCTCCCCCATCCATGAGTCTGGTGCTGGGGTTGAATACTTATTTTGGCATCATTTAACCAACCCGGTCCCTTCCACCTCCCCTGCTTACGCTGGACACACACCCAGGCTCCAAGGACGGTCTTGTGAGAACTGCTGTTTCCCAGGCCTTCTCCCTCCCTCGGTCCCTCTCCATCCCCTATCAACCTCCCACCCATCCCCCTCACCCCTCCCATCCCCCTCTCCACCGCCACCCCCACCCCCATCTCAGACAGCCAGCCCAGGCACTCTGAACTAACACTGAGCCTGCCAAGCTGGCAGAGGGGCAGGACAGAGCTGCATGGCCCTGCCAGTCTCCCTGCCTTCTCTCTCAAAGCTCTGCTATTCCTGTCTGTGCTGGTGAGTCACTGGGCGCCCTCACACACCTCTGCAAAGCTGGAAGGAATGTAAGCTCTCGTCTGTGCCCAGCAGCCTTGTGTAAAAAGTCAAGGCGGGGATGCAGCCCAGGAAGACGTTTCCAACCTTCCGTGGAAAAGTGTTGGACTCTGTGAGGATCCCCTAGGATGACCAGGGTGGCCCATCAGCACAGCCATCCAGCCAGGTCCCGGACAGGAGCCCTTGCCTGGACGGTGACGCCAAGAACCAGGTCTCTAACCCGTTACTGACCGGCACTGGCTTGGCCGGATGCCTCCAGGAAGTACCATCGTCCCCGCTCCTGCTCTGTCTCTCTGAGCCCCTCCAAAGCTGGAATCACCTCTCCAGGCACAGGAGCCCCGCTTAGGAGGAGACACAAGTGCACGAGAAAGCCACCCCAAGTTCAGTCCTCCCTACAGCCAGGTCCCACCACCCTGCTCTCAGCCTGCCTCTGCTGCCTGAAACACCACCATTATGTTACACGGCCGTTCCTGTTGAAATAGACCTACTCCTGGGCAGAGGGGGCCGCTGAGCCTCATTCAGCATTCACGCCTCCGCGCGAGTGAGTTTGTCAGAGTCTTTCCCGAGAGGTTTGGAAAGAAAGAGGGCAGAGAGAGTGGGGGCCAGTGGGAATATGAGGGGACGGGGACTACTTGGAAAACTGGGATGCACTGAGCACACGTCTTTTTGAGAACGGTGGTAAAACGCACATCCCGTAGAGCTGAACCATCTTAACCATTCCTAAGTACAGCTCAGTGGCACGAGATACATTCACACTGCTATGCAGCCATCCCTCTATCCGTCTCCAGAATTCTTTTCATCTTCCCCAAACCGAGACTCTGTCCCCATCAAACGCTAACCCTCCCTTTCCAGCCCTTGGCTCCCGCCCTTTTACTCTCTGACTCTGGGGATCTGGGTTCCTGAATTTCTGGGGACCTGAGTGGGACCATACAGTATCTGTCTTCTGTGACTGGCTCATCTCATTAAGCACCGTGTCCTCCAGGCTCATCCGGGTTGTGGCAGGTGTCAGAATTTCCTTCTTTTTAAGGCGGAATGGTATTCCGTTGTAATAGAGACCGCATTTTGTCGATGCATGTGTCCGGTGACGGACCCTTGGGTTGCTTCCACATTTTCGCCAGGGCAAACGGTGCTGCTGTGAACACCGCTACACAAGTATCTCTTCAAGACCCCGCTTTCGGTTCTTTTGGATATATACCCAGAAGCAGAAGTATTGGATCATCTGGTCGTTCTATTTTTCATTGTTTAAGAAATCACCGTCCTGTTTTCCACAACAGCTGTACCGTTTTCCATTCCCATCAATGGCGCATGAGGGTTCCAACTTCTCCACATCCTTGCTAATACTTATTTTCTGAAAAGCGTATCTTTTAAAAAAAAAATTGGCCAACTGGAAGGCAGAAAAGTAAGTGTCAAATCAAGAAAGCTCTAATTTTTTTGTGAACTGTTAGAACTCCGTTCTTTGAAATACATGTTAGTACACCTGTGAAATTAGCAGCTGCAAACTGCCAATCGTCAACAAATACTCTGAGCACCTACTGTGTGCGCTGGTGCTGGTACTGGGGAAACACTGCTGGATGTGACAGCAACGGCCTGTGCTCCCTTGGAGCTGGCGTTCTCGTCGCAGGAAGACAGACGGACACAGAAATGAAGACGTGTGATCGACCGTGTGGTAAGAGATATGAGAAAACCAAACCCAGTGAGGTCGCCAAGACCAGAGGAGGGGGGAGAGAGGGCCACCTATGTGCAGCAATAGAGGTGTTGCCGAGAAGGTACCTCTTAGGAATGGCTGCCCAGAAACTGCCAGGTATTTGGAGACGAGGAAGTAGAATTCTTAGCAGGGAAAATTATCCAGCGCTGAGACAAGCTTGGTGGTCTGACGAACAGAAGGTTCGGAGTGGCCAGAACTTGATGAGCCAAAGGTGGGGTGGCTGGTAAGGTTGACCAAGATGGCACCACGGGAAGGACTGCCGCTGCCGTTTATGGGAGGCATCGGAAGTTTGCTCAGAGGAGCCACGTCACTAGACCAGTCTAGCTGCTGCCAGAAAATGACCTAGGATGATCAGAGGGGCGATGGGCCACTTAGGGGATGATAGCAGCAGGAGAAAGTGGTGGCCTGGAGGCTGTGACGGGGAGGAAGTTCTGACGTGGCTTGTTGGCGCGTGGGATGTAGGCATGAGGTGAGGGAAGGATCCGGGTGGCGCCTAGCACCTTGTCCTGGGCAGTCGTGTGGGTGGTACCTTCCATCTGCTGGGCTGAGAGAAGCCGGCAGAGAGCTGGGGGGGGGGGGGAACCTGGTGTGGGCAGGTTTGAGGGACCCCAACTGGTTTTCTCTGGGCTCGTTGTTAAGGGTATGATCCCAACAGACTTCCACGTGGAGAGAACTAGTGGACGGTGAACGAGATGCTGCTAAGTGCTGGGTACGGGCATCGCACGGAGGAATAAAAGGGATGCGACCCAGGAACTGGCCACCCACGCACTGGGTGGAGTTGGGTGATTCCCTCTTCCCCGCCCCTCCTTCCCCGAGACCCCTCCCTGCCACCCTGCTTCCAATTACCTTGTGAGGCTGCCAGCCCCGTGCGGGAAGGCCTGCATAGTGGGGTCTCAGGTGGTGCTTCCCCTGGATGGCATCCTTCAGTTCCTTTTCCTAGGACAGAAGGAAAGGGCGTCATGAGATGACTCCCCAACTTCAGGGACACGGCAGAGCATGGTAGCTGAGGTTTCTGATTAGGAGGTTAGCCCCTGGATAAGAGGTGGTTCTGCAAACACCGTGTGATGTGGGAGCGGCTTCCTTCTTCTTTCTGAGCCATGAGTGTCCTACTCTATAAAATGGGAGTAACACTCCTCCACATGATGTTATAAGATTATAATAAAATAATATATATTAAGGGTGTAGTGAGATTCCCAGCGGATAAATCACCCACAGTATGTGGCACATTGACCTGTATTGCACGTTTGCATCCTAACAAGGCAATCTCGGTAAGTAAAGCTTTGAACTGACCCTTTCCTCACAAACACTGGTCCAAACACATTGCCAAAATAACATTAGAGGAGATCTGAAAGGCTTTGTCCTGCTCAAAAATGGGGTAAAAAAAATCTATGAGGACTACAAATGACTGGAACACCCATGGTGAGTGGGACACTCAGGCCAGATTCTCAGGCACAGAATTGGGAGTCCAAGTTTTATTTGTTTGTTTGTTTGTTTACTTGTTTTCAGTGTATGTGGGACTGGAATTTCATGCATGAGGCAAGATATCTGAGCAAAGCTTACCACCCGCCCTGAGGCCGGTCCAGCCCCAGACCCCAAAGAAAGCTGAATATAAGTGACGTCTGCCCAGAGTTCCAGCTTATGTAAGGTAACACACCCAGAGACAGAGAGGGAGCAGGCCCGCTGGCTCAGTGTGTGCACTGTGTTAAGCCCTCGTATCACCTACTAAGAACTGTGAGCTACCAGTCACCAAACCTAATTCGAGACTGGAGGCATTCAGGGTGTAGCATAGTAACTGCAGAGAGGTAAGATAGAGTGGGGCTGAGCACAGAAAGAGAAATTGGGGGTAATTCTCCCCATTAAAGAAAAGCCTGAAAATGGAAATGCCAAAACACATTTAAAAGAAAAACTCACAGTACTATACAGACGTGACAAAATCAGTAATCAGGATGCATTGACACCAGAGGAAATAAAAATAATAAAGCAATCTGAAAATGACTTCAATACATATGTTGAGGGTTCTCACAGGAAGGAGAAGGAATGACATCCATCCAAAAGAACAAGAAAGAGGCAATAGAGACAACTAATGGCCACAGTGGAAGGTGCCTGGCAATTCATCAGCCTCCACCAGTCAAGTCTGCAATTTTCTTGTTTGCCTGGTCCTTCAGGTTTGTCCTCCATTCACTCCTCAGTGAGTCAATATCCGCAGGCCACCCACGTCTGGAACTGATCTGGTGACTCTCCTCTACACTCCATTCACCCTCCCAACAGGAAGAGGGCAGAGTCCTGTGGTTTCAGACACTTCCCACAGGAAGGAGGCTCCTCCTGGCTATTTTCAGGTCCCATGTTTCAGTCAACATCCCTTCCTCTCCATCATCAGGAGCTTCTCCGCTCTTTGGTACCTACCTCGTTTCCATGATGATAAAACACAAGGAAGCAACCTTACACGCCTTCCCAACACACCATATCAATGGTGTTTTGTTCTGGGAACAATGATTCCCCAACCTATGGGAATGAGCTTGACAATATAGCAGTCACATTGCCTCCTCGGGGATATTCCCCATAACACCGGTGATCTGAAGGGTATGGGTGTACTCATCGAAACACCAGGGTCCTGACCTTGGAGACCTTATGTGCCCCACGGTAGACAAAGGCAGCAATATCTCAGAGGATCATAGGAGAAACATTGGGGCTATAGGGAGAGGAGTATGGGTTCTGAGGTCAAACTGCCTAAATACAACCTCTAGCCCTTCCCCTCATAAGCCGTGTGGCCTCATGCAGGCTGTCTGACAGCTGCACAGCTCTCTGAGGTCTGAGGATGTAAAGATGTCTACACGATCAGATGATGTGGAGATTTAAGTGCAGTAATTCTCCCGGAACACTAAGCACACTCCCCCGCACACAATCACGGCTCAAAAAGGTGGTCCCTTCCCTATTGAAAGCACGACCACCTTTGCCTACATCTTCCCATCTTCTACTTTCTACCACCAAATGACCCCTTCGCTCACAACATCACCTCTCTGCACCTCACTTGGAAGAGTTGACTGCAGAAAAGGAAACTCACAGGAAGGAAACAGCACTGGCTCGTTCACCCAATTTTTTGGAGGCTACATAAAAGTTCCATTCACGGGGCACCTGGGTGGCGCAGTCGGTTAAGCGTCCGACTTCAGCCAGGTCACGATCTCGCGGTCTGTGAGTTCGAGCCCCGCGTCAGGCTCTGGGCTGATGGCTCAGAGCCTGGAGCCTGTTTCCGATTCTGTGTCTCCCTCTCTCTCTGCCCCTCCCCCGTTCATGCTCTGTCTCTCTCTGTCCCAAAAATAAATAAAAAATGTTGAAAAAAAAAAGTTCCATTCACTTATCTTATGTTCCTTCTCAGTGACTCCAGGTCAGCCGCTTAACCTGATGAAATCCGTCTTTCCAAGAGAAACAGCTCAAGATCTAAACCCTGTCCAAGAAGCACTGATTCACGATGTCGCCAGGCAAAAGAAAAGAATTACCACCGTCTCTTCCCAATGCCATTTCTCCAGATCGGTTGAAGCATGAGTTGGCACTTTGGGCACCACTTACTATCCTGGTGACCCGCCCCCGCCCCCAGCAAGAGGACCAACCACAGAAAGAGCTGCTGAAAACAAAACCATTCCCAAACAAACAATCCTCTGCCCTACACTTAGATAATCACAAAATACCTGCGCAGTGTGCCAAAGCCCTCCACACAATGATGCCGACAGAAGCCGATTCATTGGCAAAGACACCCAGCAAAGGCCCAAAGAAAAAAGAAGATACCAGTTTGAACCTGCAAACCTATGTGATTTATTCTCCAAATCACGGGTATCTCACTTTATCCACGCTTGCTGTTTACCCCCGGAGAAAGTGCAGAGGTGGCTGGGGGCGGGGAGCGATGGGGCCGGTTGCAGGAGCGGGGATGGGAGGGCGGGTCCGGGGGTCTTGTCCCAAGCGCTACAGTTCCTGCAGACTTCACCCCCTGTTGCCCCAGGGCACGGTGCTGCTCTGACATGCACGTATTTGCAGTACTTAAGGGAAGATTCAGAAAATGCCTGCTGTCCGTGCTTTGGGTCCTATTCGGATGCTGCAAAGTAAGAAGACTTACCCTGGAAGCTCTCATCATTGACACTGTGCAGGACCAGAGCCGCCCACCCAGGGATGCTGTCCCCGCTCCAACTAGAGGACTCCTTTCTGAGTTAATCAGCACCACCGAAGAAATGCCACCAAGCAAAATACAGATCACCTTGTGTATTGGTCGCATGCTTGAGACCAGCAGGCCCCCAAAAGATGTGGGCTTGTGGTCGCAACACGACAAAATGAGAGTCTCCCAACAGGCGCGCGGGTGGCTCCAGCTATGACAGTTCTCAGGAGGGGGAGGAGGAGGAGGAGGACGGAGTGGATTTAACATAACCTGACAGGCCTGCCTGAGTCGCGAGGCTCTCCACAGCCTGGGGTAAGTGGCCAGCCACAGCGGTGCCTGGGGTGCCTGGGGTGCCAGGTGCACACACCCGCTCCACGCGATGGTGAAGCAGGGCCCCCGCTCGCGGCCCCTGTTGTGCAGGTTGGACACTGTGCACCGTGGACCACATCTGAAAGCCAGGAACTGAGTTTGACGACACACACCCACGGCCTGAAGACAGGGATCTGGTGACTCACACGCCACCAGGACTGAGATAATGAAGAACTTTCCGAGCACTGCTGGATGAAATCACCCTCTGGCTCAGCACTCCTGACCTGAAATAACGGCGTGAAGAGAGAACAACCCGCATCTGTGTATCTGCTCGCTCCTGCACAAACTTCACAGCTGTCCTTTCCAGGGGAGGGCTTGAGTATTGCAAAGGGAACAGTTTGAGTCTTAGACCCTTTAAGCATAAAGCCACACAAAGGAAGAGGGTTTCGGATTTGCCAGACGGTGGATGCCTAGTGACAGAGGGCCTCCCCTGCAAGAGTCAGAGTGCCACCTGCCTGCAAGCACAGAAAGGAAGGGGCGCAGTCCTATTTCTGCGTCATAGAGGGACATACAGAAGTTAGGACCAGCTCCCGGCGGGCCGACCGGAGTTCTGGGATCCGATCTGAGGAACTGCTGGCACCCTGTAACCCCTGAAGCCTCCCTCAAAGGGCAACTACAGAAAGTGCCAGTCAAGGTGTTTTTTTAATCCATTAATATCCACTAATGCACGAAACTGAAATAGCTGTATTTGATTTTTTTATCTCTTGTTTAGCAAAAATATGGGGAGGGGGAATGAATCCTGATAAGGATAAAGCCGAAAGAGAAGGGTCCCTGCAAGAGTTACAAATTCTAACACCCCAGGGAGTGAGCAGGCAATATAAAGGGGCAGATTAGGCCAGAAAGAAGAACATTCTAGAGTGATAAGAAATGCAGAGATTGGCAAGGTTCATGCCCCCCATCTAAAGAAGTCAGCAGCAAACTGTCTCCAACCTGTTGATGCAAGGCAGGAGAGAGAACCCAGCTGTTCCAGGTTTTAGGAACTCGAGGTCCGGGTTCCTATCTGAAACATCCCTGTTTTTAAATGTTGGCTCTTAACTGAGACAAAAACATACACTGTGTGCTCCTTCCCATAACAGATAGGTCTTAAAAATGTTGGCTTAAAAATGGGGCACTTTGTGAAAGAAGTCAGACCTGATTAGAATGAAGGGTGGGTGGGTTGAGGTGGAGGTGGGATGGGGGTGAAGTGCATTCCCTGGGTGCAAGAAGCGAAAGGAGAAGCATAGGTTCACCAAAGATAAATTTGCCCACTTACACCTACCCGCTATGTTGCCATACCTACCCGCTATGCACTGAAACGCGTCTCCCCAGATTCACATATTGAAGCCCTAATCGCCCATTTGGCGATGGAGCCTTTAGGGAAGTAATTAAATGAGGTCACGGGGTGGGGCTTTCATCCGGTGGGACTGGTGTCTTTATAAGAAGAGTCAGCAGAGAGCTCTCTCTCCACACACGTGCCAAGGAAAGGCCATGTGAGGTCACAGCTAGAAGGGAGCCACCTACAGACCAGGAGCAGAGCCCTCTCCAGACACCGGCCGTGCCAGCACCTTGAACTCCAGCCTCCAGGACCACGAGAAAATGAAGCTGCTGCTGCCTAGTCTTTGGTATCTTGTCACGGCTTCCCAAGCTGAGACACAGCCCCTGCCTGAAACACTGAGATACAGCCAGAGTTTCCTCAAAGCTCTCTGAGCGAGGGGGTACCTGGGTCTTCAGAAGCCCCACCTCATCTGCACCAGGAACTGTAATTAAATCCACATTTCAATGGTTCAAGACGGCCACTCTCTCCCTTGAAAGATTCAGTGAATCACCGTTCAGCCAACTGTCAAATGGTGCTATCTTCACTACAAAGGAAAATTTAAGTAAAATAATATCTGACATGCTAAATTACAACAAGTTTGAGTTTGGATTTTATTGGCCTCACACATTTGTTTCCCTCAAATATGTTCATTCACTTTGGCTTTACAGTTTAAGAAAGCTGTAAAAATTTTATAAACCAGTTTTATCACCGGGCACATGTAATTATATTATGAATTATAAATATATAATATTATGTTCAAATATAATATAGACTGTGTAGTTATAATATGCAAGTCTAGTAAAATGAGGGTATGATTATTATGAACTATAATAAAATATAATAAAAATAATTTAAGTCAACACTGGGATGTGCTTGATAGTGCTTTTCTTTCTGAAAAGGCTTCATGAGTGGTTCTCACCTAGAGAAGTGACCAGGAGGACGGAGGAAAGGAAGGAAAAAGGAGTGTGAGTGTGTGTGTGTGTGTGTGTGTGTGTGTGTGTGTGTGCGCGCGCGCATGTGTATGTGCGGGGGAGGGGGGTTCCTTGGGGTGACAGCATTTGAAGCAAAGGAAGGTGAAAAATACAGAATGGAAGGAGTGATTTGCCCCCTGGGTGCTGTCCAGGGTGCTGTCCAAGGTGCTGTCCAAGGTGCTGCCTGGGGGCTGCTGTCCGGGGTGCTGTCCAGGGTCTGAGCCCATTCCTGCCCTTGCCCTCAAGGCCAGGACAATTGGTTAAGTCATCATGTTACGTGGAGAAATCATTGGGGCCTGGAGGACTTGGGTTTGAGGCCTAATTCTAACACTTACCAAGTGTCCATTTGTTTGTTTGGTTTTTTCAAAATTTAACTTAAAGTCTAGTTAGTTAACATAGTGTAATATAGTATAATATAAGTGCTGAATCACTAAATCACCAAGAGTGATTTAAATGAGGGAATGTGTATACATGCACTTTGAAAACTGGAAAGGGCCATTTGAGTGTGAAAGATTGTTATGCCAATAAAGAGACTGTTACTGAAATAACTGTATCTGGTTTCCTGTAATCCTCAGGTCTGAGGAGGGGAGAGTCAAACTCTAAGTTCCTTTCTATATTCAGAAAAATCTATAAATGTGCACTTGCTTTAACTGTGACAGACACATGCTCTTCCAGACCTGTTTGACATTCAGGCATAATACATACGCCAATAATGCAATTACAGAGAAGCACACTGTGCTATTTAAAAGGTATTTTTCTAACACAGGTTAGAGACAAGCTTAGGCAGAAAAATATAACACACAAAGCAGGTTCTAATGCCAGCTCATGAACCAGACACATCTGAATTTTAAATAAAGCTGCTCTCCATAAAAGTATTTCATCAACTTACATGTACCTGCAACATATGCTCTGTCCTAATGATGGAAAATAAATACAGTTAAAAATTTGTTTGCCTCCCATTGTTCACTCTCATCAGAACACAGGCTGCCCCAAAGACAGCTCAGCTCTTCTCTACCAAAAACAATGGGGTCAAACCTATAAGAATTCTTCTTCTTTTTAATGTTCATTTTTGAAAGAGGGGAGGGGCAGCTCTGAGCTGTCAGCACAGAACCCAACGTGGGGCTCGAACTCATGAACCATGAGATCATGACCTGAACAGAAGTCGGCCACTTAAATAACTGAGCCACCCAGGTGCCCCCAGAATTCTTCTACCTAAGATTCACAAGGTTGGGGAGCAAGCAGAGAGGAAAAGCTGGAACTTTCGTGCACTGCTGGGGAAGGTGGGGCGTATATAAAATGCTGCACCTGTTGTGGAAAACAGTTTGACCATTCTTGAGAAAAGTGAAACAGAATTACCATATGACCCAATAATCCCACTCCTGGTATTTACCCCCAAAGAACTGAAAACCGGTGTTCAAACAAACAAATACTCGTATATCAGTGTTGAGAGCAGTGCTACTGTCAGCAGCCAAAAGGTGGAAACCCAGACGTCCATCGTCTGATGAACAGATGAACGAAAAGTGGTCTATCCATTCAACAGAACACTAGTCAGCCATAAAAAGGTGTGAAGGACTGATGTCTGCTACAACACAGACGAAGCTTGAAGACATGCTGAGTGAAAGGAGCCCCTTTTCACCACATAAAATGTTGTGTGTCCAGGGGCGCCTGGGTGGCGCAGTCAGTTAAGCGTCCGACTTCAGCCAGGTCACGATCTCGCGGTCCCCGAGTTTGAGCCCCGCGTCAGGCTCTGGGCTGATGGCTCAGAGCCTGGAGCCTGTTTCCGATTCTGTGTCTCCCTCTCTCTCTGCCCCTCCCCCATTCATGCTCTGTCTCTCTCTGTCCCAAAAATAAATAAACGTTGAAAAAAAAAATTAAAAAATGTTGTGTGTCCATTGTATGTATTTGATAGGAAATGTCAGAAACAGCAAATGAGACAGAAAGCATACTGACAGTGGCCAGGAGCTGAGGGAGGAGAGGATAAACAGTGGCTGTTGATGGGTATGGGGTCTCCTCTGGGGTAGGGTGAGTGTTCTGGAACGGGACAGAAGTGGTGGCTGTAAAATACTGAATGTGCTAACCACCACTGGATTGTTCACTGTAAAATGGCTAGTTTTATGACGCAAAAGGTGTCACACATGTCTCCTGCAACAGAGCCTGAACGGAGGCAAACATGTCCCCGCCACGTATCCAAGAGCTTCTTCTTCCGAGTGCCACGTGGGACAACTGGTCCCCAGAGGCAAACTACCAGCACATCCGGTCCTCAACCGAGAAACAGCAGTCTCTCCAAGGCTAGCAGGCAAGGCCAGCACTTGTGAGGTCTATCTCCAGTACAGCTCTTACCGAAGGCGACTTTCAGGGTCAGTTTTCCCATATGTGATTTCAGGATAACCTGCTGACTTCAGAACCGAATCCCGCATAAAATCTGTCTCCACCATACGCTCGTTCAGTGTGTGCAATGCATAATAACTTATAAACTGCATTCACCTACTCTTAAAAAAGGGTTTGAGAATGTCTGCAATAAAAATACTTATGCAATAAGGCAGTTAAGAATAATAATTTTTAAAAAAGAAAAAGAGAACAATATGTGGAGAACTACATGCCAAGGAAATCACATAAAGAAGATTGTTACCCATTGATTGAATATCACATTTGAGTACTGAGCTCGCCAGCTGCTAATGCGAGAAAGAAAATGTATCAATTATAACTTTGTTAATGTAAAGGATGAGCCTCCTAGGATCCTTCCACGAATCACCCAGCAATGTAAAATATTTAAGTGCCTTTTTAAAAAGGCGTCTTGCTTTTTCAAGAGATGATTTATCGGTATTGTTACAACACGCACTATTGCCTTGAGAATGTCAGTGCTTCGCTCTCTCCCTCCAACCAGAGAACTTCCTCCACCAAGTCTCAAATTCTTGATCACAGGAACCTTGAGTTATATGAGCAAATGAAAATGGTGCTTCTAGGGGCGCCTGGGTGGCTCAGTCGGTTAAGCATCTGACTTCAGCTCAGGTCATGATCTCGTGGTTCGTGAGTTCAAGTCTTGTGTTGGGCTCTGTGCTGACAGCTCAGAGCCTGGAGCCTGCTTCAGATGCTGTTGCTTGCGTGCTCTCTCTCTTTCTCTCTCTCTCTCTCTCTCTCTCTCTCTCTGCCCCTCCCCCTCTCATTCTCTGTCTTTCTCAAAATATAAATACACATAAAATTTTTTTCTTTGAAAACGGTTCTTCTGAAACATGGCCCAACGAGGCAGAGTCAGGCTATAAATTTGGACGAATTAAGGAGCTCTCTGTGTTACCCAAACATTGACTCAGTAAGACTAACTTTCTTTCCCCAAAGACAGATCACTTCCATTAACACTGAAAGAATTCGCCTCATGACTCAGGGCCCTCCAGGTGTTAGAAAATATGTCCTTAGTTTTAGATCCACATCTGTCTTCTGTTCACAATGCGGTACATCTGACACCATGGAAAACAGACCAAATTCCTTTCCCACGTGGATGTTTTCAGGTATTTTTAAGTTAATTGTTTAGATTAAAACAAAGCATACATACACAGGAGAGCACATGCCATAGGTGTACAAGTCTGTTAATTTCTACAAGGGGCACACACCAGCACAGCATAACCCAGACCAAGAAAGAGACCATTTCCAGGAGCACCAAATTTCTCTCCTGCCTTCCTCCCAGTCAATCCCTCCCCCAAAGTGACCACTGTTGTGATTTCTAGGTCCGCAAATCTGTTATGCCTCTTTGTTCATTCTGTGTAAATGGAACAGAGACATCTTTTTGGCGTCTGGATATTTCTCTCAATAGTTTGTCCACGATTCACCCATGGCTGTGAAACACTGCTTCAGCACTTCATCTCTTGCATAAATATTCCAAAACTTATTTCTTCATATTCGGCTCCTGTTGAACACCAAGGTTGACCCCGATCTGGAGCCTTTAAAAATAACGCTGCAAAGAACATTCTGGAACATGTCTCTTGGCGGATGTGTGTATCTCCTGATGAATATTTTCCTCGGGATGTTGCTGCTGGATTGTGGCATATGCGGGCGTTCAGGTTTTATAGAAACCGCCAGACAGTTCTGGACAGCGAGGAGCGTCGGGAGTCCTCACCAACACGTGGCACCCATGGTTCTCCTCCGGGCTGGCCACACCAGTGGGGCATGGTGGTGCCCTTCAGATGGATGATGACAGCAAAGCTCACTGAAGTCAGAGCTCTTCTTCTAGAAGTCAGCGTACAGTGGATTCAGAGGTCCTGGTAGAGATGACCTTCAAGGCAGACCTCACACCGGATGGCCCAAAAGCCTAGGAGTTACACCAGCACGTGAAGCAGCCCGGGGCTGAAGATCAGTGGTGGTTCCGACTGGGGCAAAGAGAAGGGTGTGTGGCCTCTCAGGGAGGGTGCCATTTCGCAGCCCCAAGCGACCACCGCCAACAGCCGACGTGGGCTGGCATTGCCACGTCTTCCATTAGAAACGGACAGCGTTTTGTAAAATCTCCCCAAATCTGAAGTTTTGAATGTGAAGGCAGCTAAAGAGAACCTGCCTTAGACCTGTTTGGCGGCCATGGACCACGTGCCACCAGCTCCGCTCAACAGTTTGCACGCCAACTCATGCTCACCTCGCCGTCGACAGGACCTCAGACGGGCTCCCTTCCGTGAGGGGCTCTGGGTTTTTCCAGCCCCCTCCGTCATGAACGGCCGCCGCCCAGCTCTTCAGTGGGACCGTCTCATTTGCAGGCAGAGCGGTTGGTCTCTCAGTCAGAGATCAGATGCCGCTCGTTTTGACTCTCCAAACTTCGCATCTCCAAATTCCTTTAACTCGAAGGTTATTTTTTAAAGACTAAGGTGTCTTACGTGAACCATATCCCGCCCCTGCAAGGATCTGCCTGAATCCCCTTGCTCAAGAGAGCACACCCTCTGCGGATGTGGAAAGACAGATACGACTCAACATGACGTAGGGTCCTGGGAAGCGTGGAAGCAGAGGTCGGAGTCCAGGCTGCACAGTCTGATGCCTTCGCTCCGTCTCCTTTCAAGCCTGGCCGTGTCTGCAGGGCCCATGCCTCCCGTGGGCTCGGACTCAGGTAAAGGCTGGAGTGAGTTGGCAAAACCACCCTCAGGGTCACTTAGCAAAGCTTTCCCCAGACTGAGCGTGTCTCTCCGATCATTTTATGTGGTGCGTGGACCCGGCACCTTAAACGACTGACTCACATCCTGAGAAAGCTCCCCCTTGTCCTCAACCCTTTGAAGTCCTTCCGCAGGGTGTCTCAGCAGGTGCTAGGCTCCTGGCTCGGCGCATCTACAAATAGAAAGTGGGCCGCAGGCTCTGAGCCGTGGGCAGGCCACCGCTTACAGAACTTCAAAGGTTGCCTTCTGTCTCCTTTTCATTTCTCCAGTTAGACTGAATATACAAAAAGCAATACGGGTTTTCATTTTATAATAACGATACGAAGGTCCTTTTAAAATGACACTTAGTTTATGGGTGAAACGACTTGAACACGTTCATTAACAACGTGTCTTGGGGAGGCTGATGGTGACGGTTGTATTGAAGCCGCACAAACAGTGAAGCTGGGACAATAGGAATAGTGACTAAGGTGGCACCGGACGTGAATCCAGCCAATGATTCATTGGTGCCTCACAGCAAGCCCTTAAATGGGTCACTATTTCTGCCCCCATTTTGCAGATGGGGAAATTGAGGCACGGGACAACTATGTGACAGAGCCAGGGATGTGTATAAGAATGAGACAGACAGACAGACAAAGAGACAGACTGGCTTATGGAGCTGGGAGAACATCGCCACCCACTTACATGTTATTTTGGGCCAAAAAAAAAAAAATCATCCTGTGGCTGTTGCCTTCCGAAACACAGACGGGTCCCGAATAGGTTGACACTTTTGATCCCTATCTGTCAGAGTGATTGGCTCTATCTAACCCAAAATAGAAGCTCAGGAAGGAAGAGCCAGCTCTTACTTGATTTTATGAATCCTCTGGGAGCAGTTTCCAGAAGGGCTTGGGAGTCCTAGTTTAGCTCGAAAAAAAATTCTCCATCACACCCCAATTATACGATAGTATCTGGACTTTCATTTCTTCAGGGCACTTGTGGACTGACTTACTGTGCAATAATTATCCCCTGGCCAGCCCCGAGACCGGAGCCCTAACTCAGAAGTTGCTTGGGGCGCCTGGATGGCGCAGTCGGTTCAGCGTCCGACTTCAGCCAGGTCACGATCTCGCAGTCCGTGAGTTCGAGCCCCGCGTCGGGCTCTGGGCTGATGGCTCGGAGCCTGGAGCCTGTTTCCGATTCTGTGTCTCCCTCTCTCTCTGCCCCTCCCCCGTTCATGCTCTGTCTCTCTCTGTCCCCAAAAAAATAAATAAACGTTGAAAAAAAAAAAAAAAAAAAAAAGAAGTTGCTCTAGGCCTGCCCCGTATAATACGGTAGCCACCATACTGGCTGTTTCATTTTAAAATTTAAGTTGGTTTAAACCAAACAAGATTCTGGCACAGAGGGCTTAGTCCCCTCCTCCTGCGTGTGGGCTGGACTCCGTGACCTGCTTCCAAACACTAGAATATGGGAAGAGAAGAAAAGTAACAGTTGAGGAGAAACGTGGCAGGCACCACCTTGACCAAGTGAACAAGGTCAACGTCGCCAATGAGACATGGTGTTTTTTTCCTGTGTTTCTTTCCCCCCAGAATCTATAACCCCAGTGGAATCATGAGAAGACATCAGACAACCCCAACTGGGAGACAGACCATCTGAGATTTGGACAACACTATTCAGAAGCGTCAAGGTTACAGTAGACAAGGAGGAAGTGAGAATCTCTGGCAAATCCAGGTCGGCGGATGCCCGCGGTGTGGCGTCCTGGACGGGATCCTGGGACACAACTACGGTGCCTCTTCTATTCTATTCCCAGCTCTAACTAGTGAGCTGGGGCCATACGCCTGCAAATGCGGAGATCGGTCCCGTGGAATCTCTCTGGGCTGATACGAGGCCGTGATTTACCTTGTGGGCTTTGCCCCAGAAGTTCTACTTTCCGCCTCCATAGCTGACATTCTGAACAGAACTTAGGATCCGTGAATCCCGTTTTGCCACCGGCATGTGCGAGACACCGGGCACAGGGCCGGGAAGAAGGCAGTGTTTCGTGTCCAAAGTACAAGGTCGGCAAAGCTCCAGAAAAGGCAGGCTGAGACTCGGCTTTGGAAGCCCCCAGCTCTCCCGCTGGCTGGCAAATTATTTAATCTCACCTGCGGAAATGAGCACCACGACCCCCACCCTTGCAGGGTAGTTGGGAAGATTGAAGTCAGCAGCCCATGTGAAAGATCCTGGCACATATTGGAAAGAAAGTACACGTAAGCTTCTGATCTCCCCCCGCAGAATCCTCCCCCCAGGTGTCTCTATCTGCACAAGAAAACCTTTCCCTCACACAAACTCGTCAGCCCCGGGGACCAGCACAAGCATCCTGATTTCTTCTGATGGGAGGAAACGAGACTGCCTCTCTGCCCAGCGCGCAGAAGTCACTAGAAGGTCTGCACCGAGTGCTCAGAACCAAGCCCGGGTCCTTTTTAAAAACTGGTGCTTTCGCGCAGGCTGACCTCAGGGTGAAATCCGCTTAAAAGCGCGCTCGCTCTTGCTCCGTCTCTCCGGACGGAGCTGTCAACAAATGTGCTGCTTCCGTTTTCATTCACGCAGGATCTCTGAGCCCCGAAAGCTGACAAATGCAAAGCAGTGCATGTCTGTAGAATCCCTCGATGTGAATAAAACCTGACACTTTCTACGTTTCTCCCCGTGTCGTATGAGGGAGATTACTCAGAACGGTGGCATGTGAGTGGATTTGCCCCCACACTATGTTTTATGTGGCCCCAAGATATCTAAGTAGTTATCAACATTAAAAACAGGAAATTTTAGGGGCGCCTGGGGGGCTCAGTCAGTTAAGCATCCGACTTCGGCTCCGGTCATGATCTCACGGTTCACGAGTTCGAGCCCCATGTTGGGCTCTGTGCTGACAGCTCAGAGCCTGGAACCTGCTTCGGATTCTGTGTCTCCCTCTCTCTCTGCCCCTCCCCTGGTTGTTCTCTCTCTCTCTCTCTCTCAAAAATAAATAAACATTAAAAAATAAAAATAGGAAATTTTATGTAAAAATGAGGATTTACACTTCCTGGTTAAAAACAAAAATCAGAAAACTTGGCAGCCCCATATGCCAATGGTCACAGCTAGCCATAAACCTGCACGCTTCTGTCTCTGGTCCTGACTGTCCCTCCTCATTTCCGGGTGGGTGGACGCACACAGGTGACCCCTTCCAGGGCCCAGACCTTCACCCGCGCATTGGCCGCCCTTCCTCCCGCACCCCCTCCCGCCTCGACCCCAGGTGTGAGGCTGGCCCTACACCGCATCAGCACGCGGTTGTGCACAGCCTCTGTGACGCCCTGCACACCACAGTCTACACGCCGTAGCTCTTCAACATCTGAGCTATAATAAGCAAGCATGGTTTCTCAAGTGGCAAAATAGACTTTGCAGGATTCGCATTGATGCAGTGAGTCACGAGCAGTGCAGACCTGCTGGGCCGGGCGGCCAAGAACCCAGAGAGGCCTGTTTCCCACTGGCTCCACGTGCCGCACGGGCCAGGCTCTCAGACCGAGGGCAGCGGCAGGCGGGGCTTCTCCCTCCCGTTCTTATATGTGCTGCAGGGGGTGGGGGGGCACCACTGTGTACATGCAGCACCAAGTGAGGGGAGAGGAAGCAGGTGGCAGGGAGCTGGGCAGGCAGAGACCGAAGGGGATCGACCCAGGACGTGCCCGGGGGCGGGTTAATGGTCTTTGGTGGCTTTCTATGGCAGGAGTCAGCAAACCACAGCCGCCATGCCAAATCCAGCCTGCCTCCTGTTTTTGGGAATAAAGTTTTATTGGAACACAGCCATGCTAATTCACTTCTAAAAATCCCGATCTTACGGAGCTTTGGGGAGAATTTGTGTATTCTACTATATTCTGGATATATATAATTTGTACAGTATTTATTTGTCTACATAGCCTTGTGTATGCAGAAAAGTAAAGCAGGAAACAGATATAGAGATTTCTAGAAAAAGAGGTCGGAGAAGGTATCGGATGATACACGTAGGCAGAGACCTAATGAAGAGTGGGAACAAGCCATGTGGATATGCCCCGGAAGGTCCCGGAAGGTCCCGGAAGGCATGCCAGGCAGACAGGGCAGCGCGGCAAAGGGTGAAGATAGAGACACCGGAACAGAAAGAGCGAAAAACGCAGGATTGGGGGAGGGCGAGGGACGAAGCACCTGGGACCCGGAGCAGGGCAGAGGCCCCCCGCGTGTGTGCGCGCTCCCAGAAGCAGGTCTCCAGCCTAAGGCACCCCGCTAGACTCCCAACCGACTCCCTCGATTCTCTGACGCTCTGGGAGCCCAACGTGAATTTTTATCAGAGTATCTGCTTGACCCCTTGCCTTAGAAAACACCCATACTCTTGTTGCAGAAAAAGAAACTGGCAAATCGAAGCCGAGAAAAGAGGCTGGTGGATGAAGGGAGTTCCTGGACTACACCGTCTGAAAGAAGTATGACAGAAATGATGCCATTCTTATCAAGAAGGATGTCCTCTGCAGGACAACGATATCCTAACTCCCACAGCCAGAAGTGAGCGCCACGAGGCCACCGCCAGCTCCCCGTGGCCCCAGGACATGATCTGACTTGAACGCTCCTTAATGTCAGAGACAATGAATTTCATCCGATGAGACCCCAGGTTTCCAAGGGGATTTTTTAAATTGCAGAAGGGAAAAACAGCCTGTTTTATTTTTATTTTTTTAATTTTTTTTTAATGTTTTATTTATTTTTGAGACAGGGAGAGACAGAGCATGAACAGGGGAGGGTCAGAGAGAGAGGGAGACACAGAATCGGAAACAGGCTCCAGGCTCCGAGCGGTCAGCACAGAGCCCGACGCGGGGCTCGAACTCACGGACCACGAGATCGTGACCTGAGCCGAAGTGGGACGCTGAACCGACTGAGCCACCCAGGCGCCCCAAAGACCCTATTTCCAAATGAGGTCACTTTCACAGGCTCTGGTGGACACGAATTTTGACGGAACACCATTCACCCCAGTACACCTGGCCAAGAGACACCAGGCAGCCCGGCCAGGGAAGGTCCTTCCACTTCCACCCAGCAGGTATACCAACGGCACTGCCCAAGGGACGTCAGGCAAAGCACACAGACCAAAACAGCGCGGTGAGTGTTCTGAAAAACCAAATTGTCCTTGCAACCGGCCCACAGAAGCAGCCCAGGACCTACGTGCTAAACCTAACAGAGTGGCCGCATGCTGAATGCATTGCCTGTGTTTGAAACCCTTCATGGTCCTGGGCCCTGGGTCATAGGAGGCACACGAAGCCACTCTGAAGATTATAAGATGTGACACACACACTACGGGATGCCGCTGTTTGACTCGGAGAAGTTCCGTATGTTTGTCAGTGAAGAAATTACTTCTTTCTTTCTTGGAAGACCTGTCGAAAATAAGCCGGGGAGCAAACGCACTAAAGTATATATAACAAATTTTCTTTTGAAAATGACACATTTCATCATAAGCAAAATTGAAATCCAGAAAAATGTAGAAAAGTCGGCTGCATTTCCGCCACTTGGTGATAACATTCTTAACATTAAATTGTACTTCCTGTCAGTGCTTTTTCTCTCCAGACACCTAAATATTAATACTCTTTTTTACAAAATTAAGGTCATATTGTTTAAGCTGTTTAAAAATACTAGGGGGCGGGGCGCCTGGGTGGCGCAGTCGGTTAAGCGTCCGACTTCAGCCAGGTCACGATCTCACGGTCCGTGAGTTCGAGCCCCGCGTCAGGCTCTGGGCTGATGGCTCAGAGCCTGGAGCCTGTTTCCGATTCTGTGTCTCCCTCTCTCTCTGCCCCTCCCCCGTTCATGCTCTGTCTCTCTCTGTCCCAAAAATAAATAAACGTTGAAAAAAAAATAAATAAAAAATAAATAAATAAAATACTAGGGGGCGCCTGGGTGGCTCAGTCGGTTAAGCGTCCAACACTCGATCTCAGCTCAGGTCATGATCTCACGGTTCATGAGCTCGAGCCCCGAATCAGACTCTGGGCTGACAGTGCAAAGCCTGCTTGGGATTCTCTCTCCCTCTCTTGCCCCTCCTGTTCGTTCTCTCTCTCTCGTTCTCTCTCTCTCTCTCTCTCTCTCTCTCTCTCAAAATGGATAAGTAAACTTAAAAAAAGACATTTAAATCCCAGAAGCATTCCCCTAGGTTGTAAACTATCCTCCTAAAATAAAAGACCCTTAAATACAGAGAACAAACTGAGAGTGGATGGGCAGATGGGAGATGGGCACCGAGGAGGGCACTTGTGGGGAGGAGCACTGGGTGTCGTATGTAAGCGATGAACCACGGGAATCTACCCCCAAAACCAAGATCACGCTGTATACGCTGTATGTTAGCCAGTTTGACAATAAATTATATATAAAATAAAATAAAATAAAATAAAATAAAATAAAATAAAATAAAAT
>NW_024412422.1:18735639-18741684 GCF_014898765.1 Herpailurus yagouaroundi
ATAAAATAAAATAAAATAAAATAAAATAAAATAAAATAAAATAAAATAAAATAACTACAATCTGCAGCCTGTGGCAGGTTTGAGGTGCCCGCTGTGTCCTCAGCATACACAGTGGCTGCAGAGAGGGGGCAACGCTCTGGAACCAAAGGGTCCTGGGCCGCGGAGTCAAGACTCGGGGCAGTGACCACGCTGGGCTAGGTCACCCCGTCTGCCCCCTGCATGTCCGTTTGTCTCAGGAACAACTGGGAGAAGCAGGTGTGGCAGGAAGGGGTTCCTGGGACTGAGCTGTATGTATTTAGCATGGTCTCCAACTGTTTCACTTGTAATAACAACAACAAAAAAAAAGAACCCACAAGACTACAAGGTCCATAACAGCAAAGTCTCCTCCCACAGACTCCCTAGGACCCCGCACAATGTGGATCGCGAGAGATTCAGCCTGTCTCCGAATCCCATGCGAATCTCTGCGGTCCAGGGCGGTGGCCGCTAAGGACCTCTGCCTGTTGAGCACTTGTCCCGTGGCCAGTCCCAAGTGAGATGTGCTCTAGGTGTAAAGGACACACCAGATTTTCACGACTTAAGCAGAAAAGAAAAAAAAAAAAAAAGAGGTAAAATAAAGTATTAACCATTTTATACCAATTACATATCGAAGTGATAATACTTAAGTATGTTCGGTTAAGTACAAATATATTATTCAAATTCATTTCACCTGTTTCTCCTTACGTTCTGTAATGCGGCTACTAGAAAATTTAAAATTACATTTGCGGCTCACATTCGGGGCTTCTTCTGTATTTTTATCAGACAGTGCTCCCCTAGACCCTGGCTGGGGGGATGTCACAGGGGGGCAAACCCGATTCAGAACGACCATAAAATATCGCATCAGTGGGAGGAAAGGGAAGTATCATTTTGCAGCCCCTGTGAACCCCCCCCCCATCTCTATCAGCAATTCATGCCATCTCATCACCAGTGTAGGCGGGCTAGGACGTGGATGTCTTAATTTTATTTTTACACAGATGTTAAAAATACACCGTGCCCTTATCCTTTTTCTCTAGTTTATGACATTGTGGGGAAAAAAAAAAAAAAGCTGCAGGATTTAGGGTTCATCAAAAAGGACTTAGTTCCATTCTTTAGCACACTGTCTTGGTAGGAGAAAACAAAATTGAACACAGCTTGTGTAAAGAAATAAATAAAATGCCCCTAAACAACAAGGCTTTGACATGACGCGTTCTCCCGCCGGAACAGAGCCGTGTTGCCCTCCAGGACGGCGCTGAGCCCTTAGACCCATCACTCCTGGTTTCTCCCTGTCAAGGTTTTCTTTGGCTCAGGATTAAGAAAACGTGGTCATTTTTTCTTGTTCTGCCCTGAGGCAACCAACCTCCTTTTTGGGCAAAGCGAAGTTGGCTATGTCCACAGTTAAGAATGGAAGGCTGGCATCCTGTTGTGTTTTTTTTATTGGTTGTTCATTTTTTAACTGGAGCTATCTGCCAATATTTCAAAATCCAAACAATTCATGTAAAAAAAAAAAACACATCTACCTGAGTTAATGACTCCTAATTTTTCTTAATGTTTATTTATTTTTGAGAGAGAGAGAGAGAGAGAGAGAGAGAGAGAGAGAGAGAGAGAGAAAATGCAAGCAGGGGAGGGGCAGGGAGAGAGGGAGACACAGAATCCAAAGCATCTCCAGGCTCTGAGCTGTCAGCACAGAGCCCGACGCAGGGCTCAAACCCATGAACCGTGAGATCATGACCTGAACCGGAGTCAGACGCTCAACCGACTGAGCCCCCCAGGCGCCCCGAGTTTCTGACTTCTAAAAATACTGGAAGTGTTAGCAGGTGTGGTCAGATCCACCCCCACCCCCACCCTCCCCACCCCCCTGCATGATGGCACCTGCTGGGCTGGGTCTGCAGCGGGGAACCCCCACCAGCATCCTCAGAACACGTGCAGTTATGTTTCTCACATTATGAGCACATTTCCCACCAAGCATCCTTCCTCGGAGCTTGTGAATAGAAGAGTGCAGACCAGGAAATCTGTTTCTTGCGTCTGTGTGCTCTCTGTTATAGTCTTTGAATGAAGATACTTCTGTCTGTTTTCCTCTCATACAGCAAAATCTGAGATGGTTAGGCTTTTTCCACTGAAGATAACAAAACGTATTTTTAAGCCTGTGTCTATTCATATGCAAAGGATCCGCTAAGCCTTGGGCTTCTCTAACATGACTTCGCATAGCTGATTTTCAGGCCAAAAAACGGGGGAAAGTCTCCTGACTCCAGTTCCGTGCGTTGTGTAGAAACACTCACTCTTGAGCTATTGGTATAAATTCCAGTTGTAACATAGAGAGACCAGAGGCAGACTGTTTCCTCACTACCCTAGTTTATGACTTTGTTAGTGGACTTAGTATAATGTCAACTGAAGGTCTACGCTTCATCCTAACACTGGCTGCAGAAATTGGTTTCCAGCAGTTTCCATTTGGAGGCCTTGGGACGTAATAAAACCCAACAGAAGCAATCCTGAGCCGGCAACAAGATGAGGGAGATTACATGGCTCCCCGCTGCACCAGGGAAATGAATGCCTGGGTTACTCTCTCACGTCAACCCCGGAACGGGGAGGATTCAAGACGTGGCTGCCTCACTAGCCGTCGCCAACTTGGCTCTCAGTAACTCTCTTCCTGATGCCAGGGGGGATCGCTGAGAAAAACACGATCTCGGAAAACTGCGCAAGCTGCTTCCCGGTCCGAAACCTTTTTCTTGTTCTTCTTCTTCTCAGTGAACAGACAAGAGAAACTCACTTTTTTTAAGAAATAACCATTTGAGTCGCTAAGCAGGAGGTTTCTACCAAGAAAGACCTAATCTCTCCCTTCTATCTCCTTCGTCCTACTGAGTAACTTTATTGTGTTGTCGGTGCCTCCGGTCTTCCTGTGACAAGGCCAAAGACACTCATGTCTTATGTGGCAGCCACCGTGGACAGAATCACTGGCTGGTTGCCCCCCCCCAGTGGTTGGCCACCACCCAAGAACCATCAGACTAAAGAGCACACTCATCTTGGACACCAAAGAAGACGAGAAGTCTGACTCATTTCGCTGCGCTGTGACATTAAGAATTTGGATGTGAGTCACAGATACAGTCTGGAATATGAAGGGTGGGGTAGAATGTAAACTGAGGCAGCGTGCTGGAATACCTTCCTGATCTCAGTGATTTCTGGTCTGCCACCCGTGCCACTACTTTGTGGCATGATCTCCGCATCCTGTCTTTGTGGGCAAAATACGGTGGCCGGTTTAAAATTACGTATCTTAATTTTTTTTTTACATTTATTTTATTTTTGAGAGTCAGAGCACAAGTGGGGGAGGGGCAGAGAGAGAGAGGGAGACACAGAATCGGAAATAGGCTCCAGGCTCCGAGCTGTCAGCACAGAGCCCGACGCGGGGCTCGAACTCACAGACTGTGAGTTCATGACCTGAGCAGAAGTCGGACGCTCAACCGACTGAGCCACCCAGGCGCCCCTAAAATTATGTCTCTTATTTCAATGCCTTTTACTTATTATGTATCTTACTCCAATGCCTTATTTTATTTTCATTGCCACAGTGGAAGCTAAGAGTTTGATCTCCTGCCTATCGGACCTCAGGATGTTTTCGAACAAGCTTTCTATCTCTTCCACGACACTGCCCTGAGGATGCCATCTCTGACCCTTCTTGGGATCCATGCTGCTCTGGCCCATGCGACCTCTTGGACTTGGCTCTAATCAGCGCTCTATCCTCTTGGGATAGCGGCTCTCAGTTGGCAGGGTGTGGTGGGCTATTTCTCAAAGGACCTTGGCAAAATTGAGCGGGTACCAATGGTTCTGCTAAAGTATCTCTAAGAAAACGCACATCTGTGCCAGTAGTTTCATTCCCCCCCCCCATCAAACAGTCTAGCAAACTCGTAAGAAATGCTAGTAGAATACATTTTATTCAGTGCCCATCGCCATCTGGGGGAGGACAGGCCAATCCAAACAAAATCCAAAATTTCCTCTAATATACAGACTGAACTGGCACCTGTGCCCCTCCTGGGGGCTGATGTGACAATAGTTCCTAAATTAGCGTGAGCACTTGGGACTCATCATTGGTCTGCAGCTACAATGATGAGCGAGCACAGCATACCATGACAGCAAAGCCATTCAAGTGCCCCTTGAAACAACGTGCAGCTATAATTTACGTTTGGACAAGGGTAAGAGAAAGAGGATAAGTAAGCATGTTCATCCCAAGTGGCGCAGAATGTCTGTGTCTCGACTGCCACTTCTGCACGACGCCCGTGAACGCGCTGCGCCTCTGAGTCCGACTCCTAGAGACCTCCAACTTGCCCCCGTCGAAAGTTTCAGCGTAAAAGGCACTCAGAGAGCAAAGCAAGGGGGTTCAGAGGCTTCTCAAAACGAAAACAGAGACCCAGGAACATTTGTATCTGGATAATGGTAACAATGATCTCATAGAAAAGATGAAGACAGGCTGAAAATTTTAAACTCAGATTAAAGTAATTCTGAAAAATATCTGTGCCATAGTTAATTGTATTGTGTCAATGTCAACTTTTGGTAAGTGGGCCACAGTTATGAAGGATGTATGTAGTCTCTGGGATAAGCTGGGTAAAGGGTACACAGGAGCTCACCACTATTTTTGTGATGCCTATGCGAGCCTAAGCTTATTCCAAAACAAGTCTTTAAAAATTAAACTACAGGGGCGCCTGGGTGGCGCAGTCGGTTAAGCGTCCGACTTCAGCCAGGTCACGATCTCGCGGTCCGTGAGTTCGAGCCCCGCGTCAGGCTCTGGGCTGATGGCTCAGAGCCTGGAGCCTGTTTCCGATTCTGTGTCTCCCTCTCTCTCTGCCCCTCCCCCGTTCATCCTCTGTCTCTCTCTGTCGCAAGAATAAATAAATGTTGAAAAAAAAATTAAAAAAAAAAAATTAAACTACAAAACACCAGACAGGACATGGGCTGTTCTCTGCCAGTTAGTCCCTGATTTAACAAATACGCATGGTTCTCCTACTGTTCCGAAGGTAAGATACTAAGTTCTGTGGGAGATACTAAAAGACGTGAGAGGTAGCCTGTGTCCTCAAGGAGCTTATGGTCTACTTGGAAAAACAGAGTCCACAAATACAGGTAACATTTTAAGTGATATGTATGGAACATAAGTGACATTACAAGGCTGCATATGAGTCATTGGTGAGATGACAAGTGGATGTAGCACGTTCAATGGAAAGAAAATGTGTGTGCACACGCTAAAAGTGACAGCTTGCTGTGCTGTGACCATCCGGAGGTTGTGTTTATGTGCTGTTCATTTCCGACCTTTACCTTGCCTGACCCACAAAAATCACTGAGGCCATCTTTATTAAGTGAGTGACTGGATATGAATCAGGAGTGACAAAAAAGGGGGGACCTGAGGGGCAACTCCAGGTGTGGAAACTCAAGCCACACCTGGGAAACAGGGTCTCTGCCGGAGTGCCTGCCACATCATATCTGCAGAGGTGAGTGGGAATATGCCGGCAGCAGAGGAGAGAGGGGCTGGAATCCCGGGAAGAAAATTTATATAATTGTGCCATCTCCCCAGAGCCTCACAATATGTTTCCCATGGCTTAATTCATATGAAATATTTCTCACTTCATCTCTCCTGTGTTCACGTGTACGTGTTCACAGGCATTCAAATGCGGCGTGAAGAAACGTTAATTTAAAAAATAAACTTTTGCTTAGCTTGTTATTTAAAAAAGTAGTAGAATACAAATAATGATAATCCTGTCCTTTGTTACCAATTCTTATAATTTGTAATTGTTTTTCTTCTTTTATTGCTTTGGCAAGGGTTGCTCGGGCAACAGTGAGTTGTAAGCCTGATGAGTTATCACCGTCCAATTAATAGAAGTATGCATTCTCGGGGTGCCTGAGTGACTCAGTCAGTTAAGCAACCAGCTTTGGCTCAGGTCATGATCTCACAGGGTGAGTTTGACCCCCACATCAGGCTCTGCACTGAGTGTTCCAAGCCTGCTTGGAATTCCTTCCTTCCTTCCTTCCTTCCTTCCTTCCTTCCTTCCTTCCTTC
>NW_024412422.1:18741694-18747749 GCF_014898765.1 Herpailurus yagouaroundi
TTCCTTCCTTCCTTCCTTCCTTCCTTCCTTCCTTCCTTCCTTCCTTCCTTCCTTCCTTCCTCCCTCCCTCCCTCCCTCCCTCCCTTCCTTCCTCCCTTCCTCCCTTCCTTCTCTGCCTCTCCCCTACTTGCTCTCTCTCTCTCAAAATAAATAAACTTAAAAAAATAAGTATGTATTCTTGACAAAAGGAAATTCATACATATAGTAAGGGGAGATGGAACTGGAGAAAACAGAGCAGGAACTCAATATGGAAGCATCCCAATGGGTCTCTCCACTGTCGCAAAGATGCAGAGCACATTCCAGGGAAATTTCCGGGTGAAGTCAATTCTTTTCCACAAAGGGATATTCCGGTTATCCTAAGCATTGTATTCAAACATTAGCCTCCCAACATAACAAACAGTCTAGCAATTCCATTTAACATTAGAATTAAGTATGAATTACAAGCTGAAAAGAAAAGGTTCCAACTGACAGAAGGGTATTCAGGAATTTCAGATCCCACATTAACTCCATGAATCATTAAACTGCTGTTATAGTAGGTTCCAAGGCATGGCTTAAACTGAGTAATGGGTTGCTTGTGCTATTAATTGCTTCAATGCCTATAAATGTGTTCACTGACATGAAGCTAAGGCATAATGGTAAAGCAAAAATCAATAAGAGAGCTTCTGATAAATGAAAGAGAACACTTGTCTGTGTCCTTTACTGGAGAACCCATGAAGTCCACATTCTCTGGAATAATTTTGGTTAGTTGGAGATGGGGCGGGGGGTGGGAAGTCTACACAGGCTCAGTTTAAAAAAAAAAAACACACATTTTTTTTCTTTGATGCAGTAATTACCTAAACAGAGCTACCTCTGACACAAATTATCTCTTCTTTCCAAAAGTAACTTGATAAGTAAAAAAAATTCAGGAATTAAAATTAGCGTATACATATATTTTCCAAGACGACCACACAATCGCGGTAAGTTAGGACAAGATCTGTGTCCGAAACGTAAGGGGTAATAATAATGTCAATGAAAATAATGACTACAACAGTAACGAGCGTGTTCTTTTCCAAAATAATACTCTGCTAAAATATGACATCTTGAAAGCTGTTGGTGAGCTGATAAGGAAGTGGTCATCATTAGTCCTGACACTAGGAGTTAATACAGCAAGGTCATATTTTCATAACAGAACAACTTGTTGGCTCTACCAGTCAGTATAAAATCAGTAGACAAATCAGTGATTACAAAGGATCACGTTCGTTTTGTCTGAGTGTGAGATTGTGCTCCCCATGCACAACAGAGCCTCGTGTGCTGTCCAAGGTGCTGATTAGACAACCAAGGCCATCCCGTTCCATGACACAAGTTACCTCAGAGTAAGTGATACAGGTCATCTCGGATTCATACAAACATTCCACAAAATAGTGGACGACATATATCTGGCCAGCTCCACACCAAAGAGGCTTTTAACAAGATATAACTCACATTAGTAAAATAATGAACACTTACTGAATGCCTCTGTGTACCACCTGCTGTGTCCAACAGGTGTCCCACGTTTTTTCTTTAACATTTACAATAATCTCATAAGACAGCTAATATCATTAGCCCAATTTCCATACACAGAACTTGAGTACTAGGGGGGTCAAATAACTTGGTGAAGGAGGCTCCAGGCTCCGAGCCGTCAGCACAGAGCCCGACGCAGGGCTCGAACTCATGAACCGCGAGATCATGACCTGAGCCAAAGTCGGACGCTTAACTGACTGAGCCACCCAGGCGCCCCACCAAGTGGTAATTCTAAGACCTCAACTAAAAATCTCTCCCCCCCACCAAACTCTACGGCAAGATGGAGAAGCTGAGAGGAAACATACATAAATTCCCTTGGTTGGGGGTGGATCTAAGAATATTGACAATATATGGGATTTCAGGACTTCAGATTTATGAGGTCACAGTAAAACTTTCAAGAAGGAAAGGGATCAATAATCATTCGTATATCCAGCACTTATTGTGGGCCAGCTGTGTTTCAAGTATAAACAGGTGACAGTCAGTTAATGCATTGATTTGGGGCAGCAGAGAGTTGAGCCCAAACAGGGAAATATATGTAACAATAAAGAACGGGGACTCTGGGAGAAGACACAGTAATCCCGGTTTCACACCCCTGATCTACCACCTACTAGCTCGGTGATCCTGGGTCAGTGAGCTTCAGTCCCCTCAATTCTTAACCACCTCATAGGCTTTTTCTGGAGCCCCAATGACCTAATTCAGATCAAACACTTGCTACAGTGCCCAGCCACATACCAAGTACTCAGAAAAATGCTACAAGTTATTACCATTGTGTCCCATCATTCAGGTATCATTGGTGACTCTCCTGAGGTTAAAAAAAAAATAGAAAAAGAATACAAACTAGGTGTGAAATCTCGTATTTGTGGATGAGATTTGTGGGAAATGTATACAATATCATGTCCTCCTAACATGCCCATATTAACATCACTGTCATGATTCAGTGACAGTTATCTAAGCTCAGGAATAAAACTGGATGCACCTGGGTGGCTCAGTTGGTTACATGTCTGACTCTTGGTTTCAGCTCAGGTCACGATCTCATGGTTCATGAGTTCAAGCCCCATGCTGGTCTCTGCTCTGACAGTGCAGAACCTGCTTGGGATTCTCTTTCCCTCTCTCTGTCTGTCTCTTTGTCTCTGTCTCTCTTTCTGTCTCTCTCTCACATACACACACACAAAATTAATAAACATTTTTTAAAAAGAATAAAACTAAAAATGGGAGAAGTTGTTAGTGAAGTCACCATTGGACAGAATTCTTAAATATTTATTTTCTTCCTTTAACAAGTATTTAAATGCACTTGTCCTGTGCTGTTCTGCACATTTTATAAACATTGGTCTGGGGCGCCTGGGTGGCGCAGTCGGTTAAGCGTCCGACTTCAGCCAGGTCACGATCTCGCGGTCCATGAGTTCGAGCCCCGCGTCAGGCTCTGGGCTGATGGCTCAGAGCCTGGAGCCTGTTTCCGATTCTGTGTCTCCCTCTCTCTCTGCCCCTCCCCCATTCATGCTCTGTCTCTCTCTGTCCCAAAAATAAATAAACGTTGAAAAAAAAAATTTAAAAAAAAAAATTGGTCTGTTCCAGGGTCATATGAAGTAGCTGCCATGTTACCTCCGTTTTATGGAGCGGAAAACGAGGCAGGATTGGCTAAATGGCTTGCCTGCGTCCCCACACTGGGACTTGAACACGGGCATATCCCGGCTCCAGGGTCTGGGCGCTCACCCACTACCCTGTTTTCAGCTGCCCTCTGCTAACGCCTGCCCCTGCGGAGATAACTCAGGAAGCAGCTTCTGCCAAACACAGATTCAGCATAAAGGGTTAGCAGGAAAAAAATGCTTCCGAAAGCTGACGCCAGCTTCTGGTTCTGGGGCTGTTTGCTGAAATAAGGGATGGAATGGAGTTCACATCATGCACCACTCACCGTCTTGGACACAAATGACCTTCAACATTTCTATTTGTGCCTCTAAAGGTTATTCCGTTTAATGAACCCCAGCATCGTAAATGCAGCTCTGAACACTGCATTTCATTTGAGGGCAGACGGATGATTATATTACTGAAAGTACATGAAGTGGCAATTAATGAAACTGTAAAGATGTCTATTGCCCAGGAAAAAAAAAAATCTAAACGTCTTAACATTTAACAAGGAAGCCATCTAAGAGGGCGGGGAGTGAGCTCGTCAACCAGCAGGCCCACCTCTGACTCACGAGAGGAATTCTTACGATGTTTTCATGACTTTGACCTTGGAAGGATTTCTACACAAAACAGCAAAGGCGTGAAGCGGCTCATGCAAAAAGCCGGTCACATAACCTGGAGGAGCGGTGGGGGGGGGGGGGGCGTTTGAGACCTTGAAAGCCATGCCCCATGTCTGGCAAAACTTAATAATCATCTGGTTCCGTTCTGAGCAATAATCATAAAAGGTAACTGTGCGGGCAGCTCACAGAAGTACATTTCCAGGAGCCAGGCTCATTGCGACGCACAAAGAACGGGAGCACGGTGGTTGTCATGGCAACTGCATGGCACGGCAGGTGAGTCTCTTCCCCCTCGTACTTCGGGAAGGGGGGGGGACGTGAACAGAATCAACAGCGTTGTGTTTGATTCTGACAAGGGTTCAAAGCCTGCTGTACTTTGGTTCCTGGCCTCGAGAGATTCTATTTTTAAAAAGGTGTGTGTGGCGGGGGGTGGGGGGGACCACACCTTAGCAGGACTGCCCTGATCGTGTGGCTATGCACGCTGTCCGGCCAAATCTGCGCGCACCGGCTAAGGGATAGGGAGCAGTGGAATGGAGACCTCCTCTCACTCGGCTTGTGCAGGATCCATTCGTTGCCAATGAATCAAGGTGGCTTCCAAGAGGCCCCCGGAGACCTGTAATCCATCCCAGCTCTCTGCACTGTTCCTCTTACCCTTTGTCTAAGACAAACGACTGGAACTCCGGGAGCAGCATCAATCTGGGTGCTGTCTGGGAACAGATGGCTCCCGCAGGTTGGAGTGTGGAGAGTTAGGGAGGGAAGCGTTTGGAGGAGGGTGGGCAGGGCGCAGCCCAGGACCACTGGAGGGGGGCCTCCTTGGTGGGAAGGGACGAGGTGGAGCTGAGGAACACCACACTCAGGAAGGACAGGGAGGGGACGAGCCCGGCCCCTCCCAGCAGCAGAGCCCAGCAGGAAGGTGCCCGGGTGGGGGGCAGGTGCATGGGGCCAGCCCCCCCCCACCGCCCGGGGACATGGGCAGGAGGGAGAAGGACACAGAGTAGGGGGGGGGGGGGGGGGGGGGGGGGTGGTGACCGGGGCACCGTGCATAGAGTGTGAGCCAGCACTCACTTGAGGACTCGAGAGATGGGCTCAGAAGCCGTCCCTCCTCCGTGAGTCTCTGTGACCTGATCCAGATGAAGTAGCCAAATCCTGTTGTGGGTTGAATTGTATCCTCAAAATCCTTATGCAGAAGCCCTAATCCCCAGAAACCCAGAATGTGCTGCTTTTTTTTCCCTTAAAGTAGGCTTCATGCCCAGCGTGGAGCCCAACACGGGGCTTGAACTCACAACCTGCAATCAAGACCTGAGCTGGGATCAAGAGTCGGGACGCTCAACCCGCGGAGCCACCAGGCGCCCCTGTGATGCTCTTTTTCAAATGGGGCCCCTGCGGATATAACCAGTTCAGATGAGGTCGTGCGGGAGGAGGGGAGAACGTGAGTGAGCCCCACCTTGTGCACCAACACACGTGCCAGCAGCCTGTCCACAGGAGCCTCGGGTCTGTGGCTCAGGGTAGGAGGCACCCACGGGAAAGCACAGGCAACATGAGCTGTATTCGTGGGCTCTGCGGGCTAAGCCGCGTCGACTGGAAGGTCTGAAGAGGGGGCGGGACACGGCCAAACGACACGGGATGTTTCCAGAGGCCCCTTTCTCTCCGACGGCAGGAGAGATGGCAGGTCCCCTTGAGCGCTCTGCTGCCGCCCTCGTCCCCCTGGAGACGCGGGACAGCGCCTGACAGGTGCTGGGCCCCTACGTGGGTCCTGTTCTGAGCTTTTTTTTTTTTTTTTAATTTTTTTTTCAACGTTTATTTATTTTTGGGACAGAGAGAGACAGAGCATGAACGGGGGAGGGGCAGAGAGAGAGGGAGACACAGAATTGGAAACAGGCTCCAGGCTCTGAGCCATCAGCCCAGAGCCTGACGCGGGGCTCGAACTCACGGACCGCGAGATCTGACCTGGCTGAAGTCGGACGCTTAACCGACTGCGCCACCCAGGCGCCCCTGAGCTTTTATTCTTATCTGTCAAAATCTGCAGGACACAACAAGGAGGTCACTATCATTATCCAAAGTTCATCAACAGAGAAAGCCAGACACAGAGAGAAACCCTGCCCAATGCACACACTAGCGGGTGGGGGGGAGACCTAAACCCCACAGCCTGAGCTCCTACGGGGCCACCGGGCAGTGGCCTCCCCAGCAAAGACTCGTGATTTCTAGGAGTGCCCGCAGCCAGGTGAGGGACTGGGGTGACCTCCTGAACCACTCACAGCCAGGTGAGGGACTGGGGGGGG
>NW_024412422.1:18747759-18776816 GCF_014898765.1 Herpailurus yagouaroundi
GACTGGGGGGGACCTCCTGACCCGACCACAGCCAGGTGAGGGACTGGAAGGGACCTCCTGACCCAACCACAGCCAGGTGAGGGACTGGAAGGGACCTCCTGACCCGACCGCAGCCAGGTGAGGGACTGGGGGGGAACCTCCTGACCCACCCGCAGCCAGGTGAGGGACTGGGGGGGACCTCCTGACTCAACCACAGCCAGGTGAGCGGGCTGGAAGGCAGACGGTCCCCTATAGACCCTCCAGCCCCAGTGGGCGCCTTGACTACAAACTCACAGTGGACCCTGAGTCCGAGGACCCAGCTACATTGTACCCAGATGCCGGACCGTCAGAAACTATGAAACAGTAAACAGTAAATGTGTGCTGTTTTATGCCATTGATTTTAGGCACTGGGTGACTAATAAAGCTACCTTGAGAGATTGATGAAAAATAATTTCAATCATGTTTTGACCCCGGAGCTGTGGGTACACAGCACTGTGACCTTGCTCAACACCCACCTTCATTTGGGAACAAATCGTGGACGCAAGTCAGACGTGTCCCCCGTTTCTGCCTCCGCCCACCTAGTGGCTGGTCTGAGCAAGACTTTCACCCCATGATTCAGTTTTCTCACCTGAAAAGTGAGGGCGAGGACAGCATCTATCTCATCGGGTTACTGGGAGAAGTAAGCAAACAGGTGTAGCGTGTGCAGGGGGCAGTGCCCAGACCAGGGCCCACGAGCAGGTCAGGGGGCCCCCCGGGCTCACTCACCTGCTCCCGGATTACTCCTGTCACCACTGCCACTGTTAGGGGTATTTGATTCTGCCCACCAACCGAACTTCACAAGGACAGGGTGCTCCGGGTGGCTCCTGGCCACTCCCACCCTGTCGCTCTCGTGCTGTCTTGGGAGAACAGCTCCCTAATGACACGGGAGCCATTAGCACCACGGATAAATCTGAAAATAAACGTCTCCGCAGTTATGATCAGCTTGGACATATGGGCTCATAATATTTTGCGATCGCCAACAGACACACCTCTCCGTGCAAACAAACACAGCTGCCAGGGTGGGGCTGTGCTTTCGTACTCCTGAGACTCAGCACAGGCGTCTCCTCGCAGAGACGGTGGCAGAGACATCAGCCCCGGGCCCCTTCTCCCAAGGAGGGCCCCGCTCGGGAGCGTGTGGGCAGTGACGTGGCCCAGAGCCAGCCCGGGACTGAGGCAGGTGCCCCAACACCCCGGCCAAGCGGGTCCCGTCCAGGATTCAGCAGGCTCTTGAATCGCTTTGTGAAAACAAAGATTCTCCTCAAGCAGGTCTTGCAAGGAGAGCCTGTGATTCTGCTTTTCCAACACGCTCCCAGGTGAACATCTGTCCTTGCGGACGCTAGGTTGCATTTTACTGGCAACACGGTGTTTTTGCAAATAACGTATTTACTTGGTCACAACATTGAAACTGTCAAGCAAGCCAGAACCTGGGTTTCCGCCAACCACAGCTCCTGCTTGTGGAGGGCGGACCGTGTGCGGGGCACGGCGCCGAGGTCCCCGTTTACCCGGCACCTCCCAGGCCTCGCACCCGCGACTCACCGACTGACCAGGATCCTGGCTTGGAAGCCACAAATCCCACCTGGTGCCGCCTTCTTTTCCCCCCAGCTCTGCTGAGATACAGTTAACCACACAAAACACTGTGTAACTTTAAGGTGCACACAGTTAACCACACGAAACACTGTGCAACTTTAAGGCGCACACAGCGTGGTGATCTGATACATGTAAATCCCACAATATGATTACCACAATGAGCTGAGCTAACCTCACTGAGCATAAGGTCAAGGTCCAGCCGTGTTGCTGCAAACGGCGGGCTCCCCTCTCTCGCGGCTGGACGCTATTCCATCACGTACAGACACCGATCCCTTCGTCGGCGGACAGACGCTCGGCGACTCCGCTGCTTTCTAACTAGATGGCCTCAAGCAGGCGACCTAACCGCTCCGTGCCTCAGACTTGCCAACTGTAAAGTGAGGGATGATAATACTCCTCTGAAGAGGTTGTTTACCGACCCCCCGTGTGTGCACGTCTATGCAGAGCTCTTAACAATACTTTGCATAAGAGCAAAGGGCTGGCACACGGCAGACGTGGAATTCAAATACGACCCGATGCCAAAGCCTGGGGTCTTGTTTAATACAAGACGTGGGAATCACGACCCTCACAGACGGAGCCAGCGAGGTGCAGAGAGCTGCCGCAGGTAGAATTTCCACTTCCCCACTATGCTCAGTCAATGTGCGGAAGGGCTCCTGGGGGCCAGATTCCAGGCTCCGTCGCCCTTAGCAACCGCTCTCCTCAACTAAACTTTATTTCCCTTTCTAATTTCACGGCAGATTTTTTAAAAAAAATTTAAATGTTTATTTTTGAGAGAGAGAGAGACAGAGGGCGAGCGAGGGAAGGGCAGACAGAGAGGGAGACACAGAATCCGAAGCGGGCTCCAGGCTCCGAGCCGTCAGCACAGAGCCCGACACACGAGCCGTGAGATCATGACCTGAGCCGAAGCCAGATGCTCAACCGACCGAGCCACCCAGGCACCCCTCATTGCAGATTTAATATTTTAGAGGGGAGCATCTAACTCTGGGTTTCTTGACCTCGGCGTTGCTGGCACCTGGGCTGGGTGAGTCTCTGCTGGGAGCGACTGTGGGGTGCAGCCCAGGACCTTTCACACCATCCCTGGTCTTCCTCTACTCGGTGCACGGTACCCCTCCCCCACCAGCGGCGACAACCAAACTGTCTCTAGACAGACAGCCTCCCCACCCCCACCTTGAGAACCCCGGGACTCGTCTAGAGCCACTGTCCCCATTACCAGACTTGTCTTTTCTGTGATCCACTTTAACGAGTTAGGGGAGCAACTCATAAATTACGTTCGTCTAAACCAAGTGTAACCCTACGTCCGCAAGAAGTGCTTGACCGCGATGCGTCAGTCTTTCAGACAGCCCAGAAACTCTTGTCGCTTTCCCACCCCTGAAGAAAACAGACTGGAATTTCTTTGGAATCTGGTGTTCCAGGTTGAGTGGTGTCCTCCCAAAAACTGCATGTTGAAATCCTCACTAGCCCTGAGAGCCTCAGAATGGGACCTTATTACCTGGAAACAGGGCCCCCGCAGGGGTAATCGAAAGTCACACTGGTGTAGGGCAAACCCGAATCCAACGTGACTGGTGTGTCATAGAAGGGGAACAGTGGGGAGGTGCCTGGGTGGCTCAGTCGGTTCAGCGTCCGACTTCGGCTCAGGTCATGATCTCGCAGTCCGTGAGTTCAAGCCCCGCGTCGGGCTCTGTGCTGACAGCTTGGAGCCTGGAGCCTGTTTCCGATTCTGTGTCTCCCTCTCTCTCTCTCTGACCCTCCCCCGTTCATGCTCTGTCTCTCTCTGTCTCAAAAATAAATAAACATAAAAATAAAAAAATAAAAAAATAAATTAAAAAAGGGGGGAACAGTGGGTGCAGACACAAGGGCAGGGACACGAGGCAGATTTCGGGATGTGCTTCTACAAGCCCCGGAACATTAGGGGCGGCCAGCAGACCCTCAGACACGGGAGAGAAACAAGGGTGAAACCTCCACGACCCCAGAAGGAACCCAACCAGACCCAGCCTTCCAGCCTTCCAGCCTCAGGAACCGTGAGAGAAAACTGGACCCGCGCAGCTCACAGGAGTTTGTGCTGCGGCAGCCCCAGGACACCGGTGGACGGGGGCCCTGCTGGCCCAGGGCCCGGCATGCTGTGATCTTCACCGACGTCTCTCCTGCCGCCAACCAGGGCTCACCTGAACACAGGTAGGGACGCCCCGGGCCCACATCAAGGCGGTCAGACAGCAGGGTGGGATGAACTGGAAATCCGACCGAAGGGTACAAGCCATCCCGACCCTGATCAACACGTTCTCCTCCGGAGCGGACGCTTGAGCCCCTACTCTCTCGGGGCCCAGAGCTGGTCTCTCCCAGCTGTGATTTTTCTAGTAAACTGAACGCAGACAGGAAAATGAGGAGCTCACCTAACAAGCAGTGGGAGATGCGGCGGCCTTCAGGGCCGGCCTGATCCAGGGCCCCATGCTCTGAAGGCCTGCGTCTCTGCTCTCCTGAGTCCCAAACCCGCCCTGATCTGAAATCAAGATGGGCTCCGTCCAGTCCACTTGCCCACACGGTGTTCAAGGGAAGCCAGAGGGAGGCGACCTCTCGAAGCTCGCTCAGGAGAAAGGAAAGTCTCTTCCAGAAGCCACCTGTAGGCCTTTCCTGACCTCGGACACCCCACCCGCCATCCGGGGCGCGCTGTCCCAGGGCGGAGGGCGTCTCCGAGTCCGGTGGAGCTGCGCCCCGGCTGCGGGCCACCGGGAAAGCAGTGGCTACCTAAACAACACCGGGCCTGCGTTTGGCGGGAGCAAGATGGATGTTCCTAGACGGCCAACTGTCCCCTCGACTCTGCAGCAGTTGTCTGTGTCTGACAGCTTGTCAGAATTCCGCGGGGCACCTTGGAGAGTGACGGGGACTGAGCAGGAGTGACTCACGGTGCATTAAATAAAGTCTAAACAGAAATCTCTGAAAGCATAACACGGTGTGACTGATGGCTGGGGGAGACAGCTTTTGACTGATCTACTCTTTCTCTCCAGCTGAGGACCACGCCAGACGCCGAGAGCCCACACTCGCCACGGAGAATGAGTGTATCTGGTGGGAAACGGTTACCCCGCCATCGGTTCTAGGTCTACGAGGCCTTCTCAAGAACCGTTTAAAAGTCTTGGGTGCGAGGGCCACCGAAGGGCCTGTTTGCCTCGTCCTTTCAGCCAGTCGACCTTTTCCTCCCGCAAATGGATGAGTTGCCAGACATTTGAAACACCTTCCCGTGTCCTGCTGAGCCCCTCTCCCCCACGAGACGCTCGGGTGGCCGGCATCCCCACCTCGAAGTCCTATAATCAGCTCGAACGTGAGGAAGGTAAATTGGTTCAAACACAAAGTGGAAGAGAACGTCAAATGCACGTCTGAATGTCAGGGAGGCTGCATTTCCAGATCCAAAGTTAACGGGGAAAGTTCGGGTTTCGTCTCCAGTTAGTAATGAAGTTGCCGCGAGTGATGAGCGCGAGAACTCGAAAAGGGAGACTCCTGGTTGAGACTCCAAGGGACTCACACTTTAATGCCAGCATCCTTCGAAAGGATAAACAAATACACCCTACTGCGGCAAGGGCTTTATTGACGTGCAATTATTTTTTTTCCATGATGTTGTCTTTTTGTTTCTTTTTTAATGTTTATTTATTTTGAGAGAGATTGAGAGAAGCAGGGGAGCGGCATAGAGAGAGGGAGAGACAGAATCCAAAGCAGGCTCCGCACTCACTGTCAGCGAAGAGCCCGGCACGGGGCTTGAACCCACGAACCCTGAGATCACGACCTGAGCCAAAGTCAAGAGTTGGACGCTCAACCGACTGAGCCCCCCAGGAGCCCTTCTGTGATGTTTTCTTACACCAGCTCGCCGTTGCAAACCGCTGGCTAAGTGACCTTGCACGCAAGCTGACGGGGTTCCCAGCTCACACACCACTGTCTCTCCCTCCACGGCTCAGTCTCCAGAGGGACCTTGTGAGACAGAAGTCAGCTTATGTCCCTCTTGCATTTATAACCCTGCAATGGTTTTCTGTTGCAATTATACAAAAAAAGCCAAAGTCCTTCCTAGGCCTCCAAGGCGTTATGTGATCCATCCGACTCCTCATTTCCTGTTACTTCCCTCCCAGCTCACCGGCTGCAGCTGCACTCCTCTCACTGTTCTCAAAGTGAGCCTGTGGTCCCTACCTCAGGGCCTTTGCACTGGCTGTCCCCGCCCCCGGGAAGTTCCTCCCCAGATACCCACTCAGTGCGCTCGCCCGCCCTTCAAGACTTTTGCTCAAATTTCATCCTTCACGGAGGCCACTCTGACCCCCTTTTACAAAATGTTAAACCTCCCAGGCACACCCCCCCCTTCTTAACACTGTATTTTTTCCCAAAGCATCTCACGTTGAAACATGCAACATCTTTTACTTTGTTAACACTTTTTAATCATTGAGATGAGGGGGCGCCTGAGTAACTCAGTCCCTTAAGCGTCTGACTCAGATCTTTTAGCGTATTGGAGCCACACTTGTCCACACAGCAGCATAAAAGCTAAGGCGAAAATTAACAGTCAGTGAATCGAAACCATTTATTTCCAAGTCGTAGCCATACAGCATTCCGACTTTGCTGGAAGAGTGGGAGTGGGGACATTCAATTGTCTTTTGGATAATATTGTTTTTACTCTGAAAAAGGAGAGATAAAAATCTGAAAACCCACATTGGAGATGATGCACTTTCTGTCCAGCAGTCTTTTTTTTTTTTAATGTTTATTTATGTTTGAGAGAGAGAAACAGAGAGACAGAGAGACCAAGTGCGAGCAGGGGAGAAGCAGAGAGAGAGGAAGACACAGAATCCGAAGCAGCTCCAGGCTCTGAGCTGTCAGCACAGCGGGGCTCAAACTCACGAACTGTGAGATCATGACCTGAGCCGAAGTCGGACGCTCAACCGACTGAGCCCCCCAGGCGCCCCATGTCCAGCAGTCTTATTAAAGCTCCCGGTGAGAACCACGCGATAGAAATTCGTCATCAACAGAAAGGGTTGCCTCTGTGAATGGCCTGAGCTGCGGCCACACCCACGAGGTGGGTGGTTGGGGTGGGTGAAGAGTATACGACAGAAAAGAATAAAGTCTCTCTAAAGGCAGAGAGTGAGGGATGTGTAAAGACAGCACAAGTGAGAAAGTTGGTAAATACAGCAGAGGCCAGATTGAACCGGCTTATGTGAACAGTGGTTCCCTCTGGGGAAGCCCGAAACACAGAACATAGTCCAGGAAAACTAAAATTCTCTAGAGCAAAGGGCACTTTTGAAATATCTAAACTGCTGAAAATTTCAGAAGCATATATTCAGCTTGTTAAGCGTCGGACTCTTGGTCTCAACTCAGGTCATTGATCTTGCGGTTCGTGAGTTCAGGTCCCACATCGGGCTCCGTGCTGACAACGTGGAGGCTGCTTGGGATTCTCTCTCTCCCTCTCTCTCTCTGACCCTCCCCAGCTCACGCTCTCTCTCTAGCTCTCTCAAAATAAATAAACAAACTTTAAAAAAAAATGAATGTTTTGGTATAATTATTCCCTGCAGATTCATACAAAACAGTAGTGATTTAAAAATACAAAAAAGCAGGCTTGAGATGTGAGGTTTTCAGGCGTGGGTTCTGAAATACGAGAGCATGAAAACGGTCACCGCCCCACAGCAGCTCTGTTTCTACCGATTAAATGGGCTAATGTTTATCGACTTGTTTCTTATAAATTGGGTTCTATAACGTCACTGTTTTGTGACTACCCCTCATTGGTCTTCCGATGTCCCCTGGTGAGGGGGGGGGGATATCACCTCTTACCCAAACCCCCCCAGTCTGTCCTCGGCCCCCTCTCTGACTCTGCCAGGGGGGACACTAGGGCATGGGAAGGATGGAGGGAGGGGCCACCCCTTGAGTTTCCTGTCACCCAGGTCCCTGCAGGGCACAACCGGGAAGGGGCAGAGAGCCCAGTGGCCGCAGCTGACTCCCATGTGCATTTCCCCCCCATTCTTCCCGGGGCGGCCAGCATCCCGCTCACGGACCCACCCACCATGTGTGTGGGCCCTGACAACCCAGCACCGGGGGGGCTGACCATTGGGCACCCCCTGTGCCATCTGAGTAGCAGTTCTGCGTATACACGTGACGTTCTCTCTGCGGAAGGACTGGCGTGGTCTCAGTCTCCTGCCTTGGCCCCAGGGACGCACCTGTGTCTCTCAAACAAGCCTCAGTCTCTCCTACCCTCTCCGAGGGTGCCTCGGAGCTATCTTGTCAACACCGCCTGCCACACGTCAAGGAGGAAAAACGGGAGCGGCCGTCACAGAGCCATCATGTGTCACGTTTCCTCCCGAAGATTTCCCGGGGATCTGAAATCTAACACCGGGCTCCCCCTGCCTGGCGCGTCAGGTGAGGCTCTGAGGGTTGTAGGCAACAGAAATGGCCGTGGGCGATCTTATGCTGCAGGCAAGTTCCCTGCAGGCTGGCGGGGCCTCTCCTAACAGCCGAAGCAGAGTTCAGCAGCCAACCTGGCGACAGGGGAAACCCGGGATATCTCAGGGGCTCACCGGACGAGTTTGAGAACTTTCCAGAAGGCTGCAATTCTTGCGCTTCAGCTCCTGAACACCTTCGGTTCTCAACAGTAAATTCCCAGGAGCCCAAATCGGGTGGCCAGGCTCAGATCTGTGGCGTCCCTGCTCAAATCAGCCCCTACAAGTGGGCGGGGTCTCGTGGTGACCACAGGACCCTGGAGCAAGAGCCAGAGAATGGAAACCAGATACTCGGCCCTTTGATCCTGATTCCTAATACCAGGCGAAGACGTCACGCCCTCTGCGGGAAGCTGGGGAGCAGCGAGGAGACTGCTCAGCGGCCCCCCAGACTCCAGGGCCACTCAGAGCACCTGTCACACGCACAGACTCTCAGGCTTTGTGCACCTGCCCCTCCCCAGTGCTTACAGCTAAACGCTTTGCTTGGAAACAAACATTTCTGTTCTCCAACCCCAGAGTCAAATCCCATGCAAATGATCTGCTGCAGGGGCGCCTGGGGGGCTCATTCGGTTAAGCATCTGACGCTTGATTTCAGCTCAGGTCTTGATCTCACAGTTCATGAGACTGAGCCCCACGCGGGGCTCTGTGCTGACAGTGTGGAGCCTGCTTGGGGTTCTCTCTCTCTCTCTCTCTCTCTCTCTCTCTCTCTCTCTGCCCCTCCCCCTCCCGCAGGGGAGGGGACGTCTGTCATCTTAGCCCCTCGGCCACCTAACAGACTAAATCCTTGTTCTGCACAAAGCCCGCCCCGTTCCGTCCACTCTCCTGAACGAGCCACGGCCAGGCCACAGAACCTGCAGGCCTGGTTCCCAGCGTGCACAGAAATCCAATCTGTGTAGACCGGGCATGGCTGGCGTTCAGAAGGCATCGACGGAAGCATTTCTGTAAGTAACGACCTCAAAGAACGCCAGTCTCGCCACATAAATCCACTTGGGGCACAACTGAACAGGAAAGGACCGCCGCTCTGTTAGCCTCAAAATGACGCCTCTCGGTCACTCCTACAATTGTGGATGCTGTGGGAGGGAAGGCATGGGACACCTCCTGTCCGTCCCCCACGTGTGACTAAAACTTGATGTCTTAAGCCTCCCGTTGGCATGAACACGGGGAAGGAGAGAAAGGTTGGCGTGTCGGCACCTGAAGGACAGCAGCGGGGGCCGGGATGCAGCGTAAGGCCGTGCGTGGGGGGCCGGGACCCCCCGATTCGTGAGAGGCTCCCCCAAGGTGCCAGCTCCTGCTGTCGTCCCGGGAGGGGCCTCGGAAGCCCGTCTGAGCGCCCACGTCCTTGTATCTGCCCTGACGGTGCCCACCACTGGCGTCGTGAGACCCCGCGAGGCGATGGGCGGCGCTGGGCAGGGCGGCTCGCCCCTGAGCGCGTGGGGACAGCGATGACCACGTGCTGGCGGCCACAGCGGTTACGTGGGAGCAGTAGCAGCAAATAGCAGACGGGTGTGGTCAAGTCCAGAGAAAAGGTGATGATCCACTCGGCAAACACTTGCTGAGTGCCCACTGGGTGCCGGCCACCGTCAGACTCACCGGGAACCAAACGTGGGGGCAAACAGGCCGAGCCCCCGCCTTTGTGCAGCCTGGGGCTGAATGTGTGGCAGAGACAGAGAACAAAAACACTGCCTGAAGTGAAAATCGACTGTGGTCACTTCCACAGGCCGGGAGAGCGGCCAGCGGCCTGTCTGTGAACCTGGGGCAATCGGAAGGGATGGGGGAGCGGGCGGGACCGGGAGGGCGGTGTGGAAGCCCCGGGGCAGGAAATACACCTGCCGTTGCACCTTGGCCGTGCACTCGGGCTCCCGTGGCCACTCAGCGCCTCCCAGACACGAGGTGAGGACCAGCACCCGAGGGCCAGCCAGACGGCAACTTGGGTGCTCGGGGCCACGGCCTCGTCAGGAAAAGCAAATCATAACAAATATACACGTATAAAAATATCTGTTTTTGTAACACATACTATATAACTTTATTATTTTGTAATATATAAATACATTAAAATATGAATATAGAGATTGGGGCAGGGTAAGAAGTTACTACGCTCCTGTATTTAAAAATGTCCTCAGGGGTGCCTGGGTGGCTCAGTCAGTTGAGCGTCCGACTTCGGCTCAGGTCATGATCTCACGGTTCGTGGGTTTGAGCCCCACGTCGGGCTCTGTGCTGACAGGTCAGAGCCTGGAACCTGCTTCGGACTCTGTGTCTCCCTCTCTCTCAGCCCCTCCCCTGCTCACTCTCTGTCTCAAAAGTAAATAAAACATTTAAAAAAATGTTAAAAAAAAATATATATATATATATATAATAATAGGGGCGCCTGGGTGGCTGAGTCGGTTGAGCATCTGACTTTGGCTCAGGTCATGACCTCACGGTTTGTGGGTTCGAGCCCCACATGGGGCTCTGTGCTGACAGCTAGGAGTCTGGACCCTGCTTTGGATTCTGCGTCTCCTTCTCTCTGCCCCTCCCCCACTTGTGCTCTGTCTCTCTCTCTCAAAAAAAAAAATAAAATGTGTAAAGAAATCATTTAAAGTGTCCTTTATCGGGCCCCTGGGTGGCTCAATCCAGTAAAGTGTCTGACTCTTAATTCAGCTCAGGTCATGATCCCAGGGTCGTGGGATCAAGCCCCGCATGGGGCTCTGTGCTGAGTGCGGAACCTGCTTGGGATCCTCTCTCTCCCTCTTCCCCTCTCCCTGTTCACTCTCTCTCTCTCTAAGTTAAGACTAAAAACCATTTTTAGTCACTGTTCTTTGTCATCAGTAGGATCACGCAGAGGCCCGTGCGTGCACATGTGTGATGTCCACAGGTGACGCAGGTGAGCCCAGGGCACGAGCCACAGACCGGTGCCTGAGCCTGAGGATCTGGGTCCCGACCCGTGTCCTCCCGGCTCCCTGGCCGAGGCGTGAGGGGGCCTCGCGGTGCGGAGGGGGCTCATGCAGCGAGAACGGGCAGGGAGGTCCAGGCGGCTGCTCGAGCCCACAGGCCTCTGAGACGTGAGTGGTGCTGACGCCTCCCGCGGCCGCTCCAGGCCTCAGGGCCAACTGTCCCGTGCAGAGACCCCCTCGCACACGTGCACTCCCTCTCGGCTCTCCTTCCGGCCACGCCCACGCCCCTGCAGGCCCAGGACGGGATTCACACGCCCCAGAGGAAGCGGGGCTGCTGTTCCTGAAGGGAATTAAAAGTCGCAAGCAGGGAGCTAAGCCGCTGGGGCTGCGGCCTCCTCGCGAATTTCCTTTCATGTGGATTTTCCTCCCACTGAGGTGGTGCTCGTGCAACACGGCCGGGCTTTCATTTTTCTCCCTTCGAGAGGATTTCTAGTGAAACGTAACCAGCTAACAAGGAAATCGCCAAAATGAGGTCTAAAAACCTCCATCAGAAAGTTTAACGTAAAATCCCGTCACACACAGCACGTGGTTTCGGGCCGTAGAAAGACAAGCTCAAGGCGCGGCCCCGGCGGGCAGCCGTCACACACACAAGCCTCTGCCCCGCGTCACCCGAGGGAACGCGCCACGCGGGAGAGCCACCAACACCCAGAAACGCAGACGGGGAGGGGGACGCCCTCGGCCCCAGTCAGCGTCAGAAAATCCTCACGCGAGAGCGCCCGGGGCACATCTGTTCTGCTCCCAGAGGGAGAAGGGGCTTCCGCGGCAAAGTACTTCCTTTAACGGAATTTCTGCTCTGTCACTGTATCTTTTGCACAGACACCATTCTGAGTGTGTGCGCGTGAGGACGTCTGTGCCACTCCGCCTGGGACGCTCCTCGCAGGTGCGCCCTCGGAGGCCAGACCGCGGGGGTCTAAGCTGCAGCCCACAGACAGCTGCACATTCCCAGAGTTCTGGGGACACAGAGGCTCGTGGGCTGGACCATCTGTGGCGCATGGGGAGGGACACGCCTGGGCACACGCAGGGTGTGGCCTGTGGCTTCCCGCCTGGAGGCTAGGAAGGACACCCGGGGGCCGCCCCACCCGACACGCAGGCCTCCCGCATCATTCTGATGCCACTTCCTGGGCATGGGCACGGCCTTCTCTCAGCCACGCCACACACGGGGACTGGCTCTCCGCTCCTTCCACTCACAGGGAAGACTGACACCCACACACGTACACACACACCCGCCCAGGTCCCTGCATCCGGTGGCAGTGTGTGACCAGCTCTGACCAATGAGCTGCGAGCAGAGGCACCTCTGGGCCCGAGGACTTCATGGCTGGTGCTCCACGCTCACACGCCTCCGGTGAGGCAGCCGGCAAGCGTCGGCGGCTGGTTACCAGACCTGCCGGGCCCCGAGGTGCCGCAGGGAGCAGAGAGTGCTGCGAACCCAGGACGGCCGTGCAGCTTGAGCAGATCAGCCGCCGAGATCGGGAAACACCTGTTCCTGCAGTGTGATCTCAGCTTTCCAGCCTGAGATTTCTACTACCCCGAAGTCGCAACAACACGCGTGTGAAGTTTCGGTCACAGCCACATCCTCTACCAATAAAAACCCAAGATGTTTCCAGGTGCGGTTTTGTTTTCTCGCTGTTACAAACAATGCTGCACTGTATGTATTTATGTGTAACAGTTACCTATTATCTTTCCAAGAATGCCTTCCACTGGAAGCCGGCAGTAGTCAGAAGGTAAACAAAGAAAAGAAAGGCAAGGCAGCAGGAGAGGATAACGTGGTTTCAGGTCCAGGGACACGAGCATTTCCTGGGCACCGCCCTGCCTGAGAGGCGAACCGGGCTCCTGTGTCTGGGGGCCCAGCAGGGTGGCCCACGACCCCCCCCCCCCCGAGCCCCCAGCAGCCCGCCTCCAGTGCAGCCCAGCGGCCGGTGCCTCCGCCCTGAGCAGCGCCCCGGGGAGGCGCATCCTCCAGAGGCAGCAGACGGTCCCCGCGTGTGCACGTGCCTGCACGCTTGCTCATATCCAGGACCGTAGCCATCGCCCAAAAAAGAGAATCGAACCAAACTGTTCCTGCGTCCTTGCCAAGTGGTGGGCAAGCCTTCGTCTCGCTGGGCCTGGAAAACAGAGCGAGCTGGGGATTAAGAGAGAGCTGGCAGGGCGGGAGTGACGTCCCAGAGCCACACGTGGGAGCCCGGCCGGGGAGCCAAGAGGCATATGCATGCGCCACCATATGCGGGGCTGTCTGGTGGCCCCGCGTCCTGAACGACACACGCCAGGAGGGAGATGGCAGGATGGCCTGTTTCCATCCCAGTGAGGGGAGGCGCGGAGCCCGGGGGCCAAGAGCCTCTTGTCGAAACAGCCTAAAAACCACGGCTGGGTGTGGACGGGCCACACAGCAGCCTGAGGACAACAACGAACAGAGGGCAGCGAAGGGCGGCCCACACCTCGCGGGAGGCTGAAGGGAGGCCCAGCCCTGCGTTGGCCCACCTGGTCGGGACGGGCCAGGCGACCTGGGAGGATGACCCACCCCGTCGCTGTCTCCGGAGCTGGGTCCACACCCTCGGGTTGAGGAGATGCAGCGACACCAGGCCAGCCGAGTCCCGTGGCGGCCCCAGCGGGCCCCTCTCCCCCTGTCCCGCCAGCGCTGCCCGGGCCGCTCGTTACCACCCGGCCCCCGCAGGCCTGTGAGTCTGCAAGGCCTGACATCACAAAACCCATGTCAGTAAGAAAAGACCGAGAGGAGAGGGGGGAGGAGGGCACCTGCTGGGACGAGCACTGGGTGTTGCACGGAAACCAACTTGACAATAAATTTCATACTAAAAAAAAAAAAAGACCGAGAGGAAACGGACCACGGTAAAGAGTGTGGGCGCGGCTAATTGTTTTTCTGCTATTGATTTCCTCACTCTTTGTGAGATGTGTTTCAGTCACTTAAAAGTATTGGGAGAGTAGTTATTAAGATGACCACGAGCGCTTTCAGCCGGGGAATATGCAATTAGCCTGTCTCTTCCAAAATCGTTATTTTTCATAACCCCATCTGGCCCTGAGGGGAATTCGTAAATTAAGACGGGGAAGGGTCGGGGGCACTGGTGCCCTACAGTGTCTCACACCTGGAGGGCTGGCGGCTGCCCACGTGGATCGCAGCGCGCCATGGGTGATCCCACGCGACCGGCCAGGGCCTCCCATCGGCGGTGCCCGCGGAACGCGCTGGCACGGCCCCGGGGTCTCAAGCCTCCGCACCCGCTCCGCCCCCATCCTGTCTGAAATGCCTTCCCCCCCCCACCCCCCCGCCATTCTCGCCTCTGCAAGCTTCAAAACCCAGCACGAGCCCCACCTCCTCCAGGAAGCCCTCCTGTCCCCGCTAAGCCTCCAGTCCCTCCTCGTGCCCCGAGCTCCGGTGAAGGTTCCCCTTCACCCCCTGTGCCACAGACACATATCATCTACTCCGTTCATATGAAAGTGGTTTTCATCCAAATCGAGTCACTTGCTTTTAACACTTCTGCAAACAAACCCACCTCAAGGAGACGGGCTCTCACGGCACTGAAATGGAGAATCTTGGACTCTAAACGGTGACCAGAAACACACACACCAGCTACACCTCAGGTCAATCTCAGCTAACCTTATTCCGCCCCAGTCCCTGCACCCGGGACCTCCCCTCACACAAGAGCCATAGGGAGAGGGACCCTGTACAGACGCGTCAGCACCCACCCCAGACGCCCCCATTTTCAGAAACAGAAAGGTTGCGGGAGACTAGATGCCATGTGACCGAACGTCACCCAGAGTGTCTGGGGCCACATCCATAGCCTCACCTGGTACACACCATTTTATTCTGTCACCTGTTTAACATATGGATGTCTTGTTTCGTTCCCAAATGAAACCGTTAGCACCACGGACAACGGCTTCCCCCCCCCCCCACCCGGCGTCCTCCAAGGCGACCGCACGGTTGAGCCCTCAGAAGATACTCAATACCGTGTACACTTTGATGACACGGGCGTCCCAAACACGATTAAAATTCGTCTCTGGTACCTGCAAGCCCCAGGGGGCATTTGCCACGAAGGGATCGGGGACTCGTCTGAAATGAATCCCCTCCGACTTTTGTGCAGAGCGACCTGGGCTCAACACTGTGCAGACTGGCCTTGAGTCCTACGCCCTCCCTGAGAAGGTCGGTGACCTACGGAGCTCAGACTTGCTCACCAGTGACGGAAAAGCAATGTTCTCGTCCCCAGCAACGGTACCGTGCTGTTCAGCCACCATCAACGACCGGAGCCGTGAAACACACGATCCCTCTCAGGAAGTCCCTGGCGGGGGTCACCAACCCCATCAACCCCAGCAAGGTGAGGCGGACTCACACGCACCTTCACAAGCCTACAAGCACACACTTCTTTGCTCTGTTTTGCGTTGCTTTCTGCTAAAACGAGTAGGAACAGACTTGTGTTTTAAAAAGAAAGCTCCCGGTGAAAAGCTCTCATTTACGCTTCAAGGAATCAGGTTTCTTTCTGCAAACAAAGCTCCCCAGCTGCCCCAACGAGGGTCCTCTGAAATGTCAGCTGGAGGAAAGCCTCGGCCCCGAGACCAGGGCAAGCTGTGCGTTTCAGCCCCTTGTTCACAGGCAAGTCATTCCCGACGGCCCGGGACCCGACGGGGCACGCGTTAACCACCCAGCTCCCCGACCCCCACCATATGCTCCAGCAGGCCCCTGCGCACCGCCCTGCTTCGCCTGGGACTGAGGGGGGCCCTCCCTGTTGGGAAACAACACGAACCTCCCCCCCACCCCGAGCTCCTGCCTCTGTGGGAGCTGCTTCCCCCCGAAACACCCTCTGTGCCCCCGCCCTGCATTTACTGGGCCTCACCGACCGCACCCCCCGCCCCACCCCACAAACCAGCCCTCCTACCAGCGGGTGCTCCCTGCTCTGCCTTGGCCTGCGGCCCCTTCTTTCACGGCTCTACAATCCGCCTCCCAGGGACTTTGGGAAGTCAGACCCGCGTGGTCCCCCGTCCTGCCTGCACGCGACAGAGGGCCCACGAACGGCACCGAGCGCCCCCCCCCGCCCCCCCGCAACTCTCCTCCTGTTACAAAACATGCAGACAGCACCCACTCTCCTCTCTGGAAAAAGTCCCTGCGAAGTCTTCCAGCATTTTTATAGGTTTAGAGATTTATTTTGTAGCATCAGACCTTTAGTCCATCTGGAACTTGTTTTGCTGTGAGGTCTGGAGAAGGAATGTGACAGCACGTGTTGTTCAGATCGGTTACACAGGTGCTCACGCCCAGCTCCGTGCAGGGAACCGCGTTCGTCTCACCACCGATCCGAAATGAAACAGTCCCAGGGACCAAATTCGTCCGTGAGCTAATACTAACAACAGGCAGCCTTTACTGAACACGTGCTCTGTGCCAGGCTGTGGTGGGCATATACACGGTTATGCGTGGTTCACCCCGTTTTATCAGCAGGGACACTGAAGTGGAGACCGTTCAAAGCAGCGGATCTCAAACCGGGGCCCCCAAAGGGGAGGGAAGGCCCGGGGGTGGGGGGGGAAGGTCTGGGGGAGAGTAGGCTGGGACAGGGGTGGATGGGCGCTCCAGAGGGAAGGTGAGTCTGGTCTGAGCCCACGAGGCTCTGTCGTCTCCGTGAAGAAATGTCCTCCCTGTGGACACCCCAGACTCGCCTGCACATTGGAATTACGGGGGGCCCCGGCCACACCCCAGCCCAGCTCAGTCGGGCTGCGGGGGGAGGGACAGGCCTGCTCAGGAACGCCGTTCTCAGGTCGCCTTCCGGGAAGGATTGGGGCTCTGACACTGTGACACGGCCCACTGGGCCTTCCTGTCTTTACGGGAAACTCGTGGAAAGATGTTCCACGTAGAAGCACCTGCACCGGGATGGCAGACCCCACACCGAAAAACAAGGGAGGCTCACCGCTGACTCGCCCAGTAAGAAACCGTCTCGGTAATGAGGGCTCTCAGCGACACCGAGCACCCGGGAGACAGACGCCCGACTGAAGAGCGTCGTCCTGACCTCGGCTGAAGCCTCGGTCATTCCCATTTGCCGGCGGAGAAGACGCATAATTGTTCCTAATTAGCAGCCACCATCCCCCCCCCGCCCCCCCCGGAGACCGGGTGATAGACTCCCCTGCGAGGACGCACAGAGGCCAGACAGCCCAGAGCAACCGCCCGTCCCCTGCGCTTCGGCCCCTGCCGGGGAAATAATCCCCTCGAGGCACCACAGAGGCTCCCTGCAGCCCTTGGCCAGCAGGGGAAAGCGTGCCTCTTTGGGCTACAGACAGACATGAAAGGTCCGCATGCACGCCAAGCTTCCACACAGAGGGGCTTGCGATGCTCCCGGACAGAGACCCGGTCCGCACTCCTGCTGGAGACCGCCTCCTGCTGGGGGAACAGCCAGAAGATTCCACCTTCCAGTTTGTCTCTGATACTTTTCAAGCAATGCAGCTGGAAAACGTCATCCTGGAAAGGCCGCGATCGCAAGGGCCCCAGCTTCCGTTTTACCAGCAAGACGTCCCTCACCCCGTGAGCCGCAGCCCTGGGCGCCAGGCGCACGAGCCCCCCACGTGGGGGGCAGGCTCCCACCCCGAGGAAACGGGGCCGCAGGTCCCCGCACGCGGCGTCCGCACGGAGTCGTGGCCGAAGCCTGGTGCGCCAGGGTCCTGAGTACAGACAGACACTCGCTCTAGGTTAACAGACAGCGCGCCGAAACCCTCAGCGACTCCTGCCGGCTCTCACACGGACAGAGCATACGTGAACCAGAGACAGCGCGTCCCCGTGCAGAGCAGGGTCAGCAAGCTTTCCCTGTAAACGGCGGGCGACGTACGTACTCCCAGATCCCGCACACCAGACTGAACGCCACCGTTGCCCGGCGAATGCCGCTGTGGATGATCCGTGGGCAGACAGGCGTGGCCGTGTTTCGATAAAACTTTATTGGCACAGGTGGCGGGCTGGATTTGGCTCGCGGTTTGCCCACTCTTCTGAAGCGTTGAGAAGTGGAGAACAGAGAACATCGGAGCTCCCACAACCAGAGTATTCGGGGGGACATCTGAGAATAAAAATCCTGTGCCTGGGTGGCTCAGTCGGTTGAGCGTCCCACTTCGGCTCGGGTCACGACCTCACGGTTCGTGGGTTGGAGCCCCGCGTGGGGCTCTGTGCTGACAGCTCGGAGCCTGGAGCTGCTTTGGATTGTGTGTCTCCCTCTCTCTCGGCCCTCCCCACCCCTGTGTCTCAAAAATAAACAAACATTTAAAAAAAATTGTTTTTAAATCGTGTCCTAACCCAAGATTAAGGTCACTTCTCTGTGAAGGTACAGGGCTGCCATAGCAAATTACCACTAACGTAGTGGCTGAAAAAAGTCAGCAATTTATTCTCTCCCCATTCAGGAGGCCAGGAGCCTGAGATCCAGGCGGGGCAGGGCCACGCTCCCTCCAGGGGCCCCAGGGGAGAGTCATTCCTGCCTCGTCCCACGGCTGGGATCTGCCGGAACTGCAGCCTCTGCCTGTGTCCTTCTCTTCATCTCTTACCAGGACATCGTCACTGGATCGAGGGCCCGCCCAGACGTTCCAGGGTGAGCTCATCTAGAGCCATGACTTAATTATATCTGCAAAGACCCTCTTCCCAGACGAGGTAAATTCACAAGTTCTGGGGGTTCGGGCATGGACACAGATTTGGGGAAGCCATCATTCAACCCACTGCAGACATATGAAAATTATCTGTTGTTCTAAAATTCAGATTCAGCTGGGCTCCTACGGAGGTGATGAGTCTCGGCATTTCCCGGGGGCCGAGCGGCGGAGAAGCAGGGAGAAGGCTGTGTTTGCCCGGCGGCCAGCACCACGCGCAGGAACTCGCCACCGTGTCTGCAGGTGAACTCGGTCGGCACTGGGCCAGGGGCTGTGGGGCTGGCTGTCATCTGTGTCTCCGCCAGCAGGACGTGAGGGGTGCCGTGCCGTCACGCGACTGCGTCACAAGAGGGGGCAGATCTGGGTGTGTCGGTGACCTGCTGCACCTGCAAAGCTGAGCCGGCACAGGCTCCTCCCTTCCCACCTGCCACCGTCAGCCCGCGGGGTTATCTGGGAAGTCCCCATCGTCCCTGAGTCTCGGTGAGCACAGGGAAGGAAGCAGAAGGGAACAGAATTCTCCCCTCTGTTCTCAGCCCAGCCTCTCCGGCCCCCATCTCTTCCGCGGTGAGCGTGCCCTCCATCCGCCACAGAGGCGGCACGGAGAACAGGGCCGTGGCCGACGTGCCGGCCCGTCGGGCACATCTGTGAGAAGGGCCCATCCGGGGAGCGGAGTCGCCGGGATGCCACGTTGCCTGGAGCAAGGCCCACGGCTGCTACCCAGGTCCCCTCGTCTCTGTAGCCGGAGGGAACGTCACAAGCCAGCCCCGGCCACCTCACCCTCCGGCCTAGCCCTCCACACCCGCTTCTGTCACCACTGAGTGCAGGTGCCGTCGGGGCCCCGGCCCCTGGAGCGCACCTGTCCTGTCAAGTCCCTCCGCCTGGACGATTCCCACCCGTGCCTGATGTGCGAGCCCAGGGGGTACCTCCTAAGGAGGGTTCGTTTATGGAATTAACAAGTAAACACCATATACATTCGGGGTGGACAGCGTGATGTTTTGACACGTGTGTACGTCGTGAAATGATCACCAGATCAGGCTGACGGGCATCGCCACCACCTCACCGTTACCTTTTTGTGCAGCTGGTGAAATCACGTAAGGTCGATCCTCCCTAAGGAGGGGGGTTTTCCGCTGTTAAAGTGATCTCTCGCGTCTCGCTCACTCAGGGCGGCCTGAGATGCCCAGCATCACAGAGCCGACCACGTCCATATGACGGGGCTGCACTGACACCGCTCGGCCACCAGAAACCCGGAAGAGCTGAGCGGACCACGGCTGTGTCTCCTCGGGCCCCCAGGGCATCCCACGGCGGCGGGCACGGCGGCGGGCACACTGCAGGTGCTGGATGAACACACCGGAATTCAGAGACCGAGCCCATTCTCCCGGATCGCCCAGAGCACCGACCACTCGACGGCCACCTCGCCCGGCTGCAGCGGGGAGACTGGGAAGCCGTCCTCGGCAGGCAGCGGAGCCCGGTGGGTGGTGACAGGCAGGTGCACCGTGATGTGTGTGCACCCGTCTACGGCACGTGTCAGATCTTCTCACTTCTCGAGGAAATCCGGAAATGCTGACGTTTCTGTGAAGTCTCTCGACGTGCAAATGTGAGCATTCTTTCTCTTTCAAGCACTGCGCGTGTCAAGGACAGCACCACTGTCGGAGGGCAGGACCCCGCTCACGGACGGCCGGATGGGAGTCCCTGGTGCGTGTGGTGGGTAGGACAAGCAGTCACAGGTGCAGGCTCGTCACGAGCCGCTCCGTCCGGCCGGCGTCTCCAGAGCGCCTCCTGCTTTCCTGCCCCAACCTCTACGTTTGGGGTTCCCACTTATGGTACTTTTCCCGTGGCAGGTTCGCAGCGTGGCTGGCGTGGACTCCTGCGGGGTCCACACCCCACCTGCATGGCACTGTGGTTGCGATAATCCGTAACACCGAAAGCCTGTGTCTGTAATCCACAAAGCCCCCGACAGCAACAATACCCTTGTATCCCTGAAACAGCTTGGGGGGGGGTCAGTGAAGAAAGCATGGGTGTCCATCGTGGACCCTCAGACACGCATGATCTGTTCCTTCCCTCACCTAGCAAGCGGAGCGAGCATCTGTCAGGGGCAGGGCCCGGGACCAAAGTGCCAGCTCTTTGGTGGCCAGGCCTCGGCGAAGGGGCCTGACCCTCAGTCCCAGCTTCTCACCACGCGACCGATACCACAGGGGGGCTCCTCCAAGTGAGGAAAACATGGCCCATCGGGGCCAGCTGTATCAGCTGAGGGGTCGTGAGCAGCGTTTTGCAGACAAACAAGGAGAGAACAGAACAGAGTGGAACAGAGGCTGCAGACGCGAATGCACCGAGCAGGGCAGACGGGGGACTTGCCTTCCAAGGTGTGCGTGCACGTGAAATGCCACCTCCCTGTACCCCCTGTGTGCGTCTTCCATGACTCAGGGGCAAAAATGCCTGAAAAACCACTGCTGAAGTTACAAATCCCGAGAACTTTTGGATTCACCTCTTCCCTCTCATTTGGGTGGGAGATAATGTCCCGAGAAAGCTACTGTTCCCCAGGAGTAACACAACTGATACATGACGTTCCCCAGTACTAACGCGACCAACTGATACACAACGTTCGTCAGTAGTAACACGGGCTGATCCACGGCCCCAGTGGTTACAAAGATGACAGCAGACGCAGCTAGGAACCCTCTGGGCACCACAGGGGCTGCTGTAATGCTTCCGTGGAGTCAGCAGGGCCTTTGCACCTGTTACTACCCTATGAGGCACACGCAGGCATCCCTGTGAGCCGCTGCAAACACAGCGAAGTTCAATAATGCACTGGGTGGCGCCTGGGGGGCTCAGGCGGTTAATTAAGCGTCTGAGTCCTGATGTCGGCTCAGGTCACGACCTCACGGTTTGTGGGATCGAGCCCCACACTGGGCTCTGTGCTGACAGTGCAGAGCCTTTTTGGGATTCCCTCTCCCTCTCTGTACCTTCCCCTGCTCCCACGAGCTCCCCCCCGACTCTCTCTCTCTCAAAATGTATAACAAATAAACACTAAAAATAATAACAATGTGCCCAAAGGCTTGTGGCTAGTTGGGGTCGGGGCCTGGACTCAGCCCCAGGAAGCCCAGCTGCACAGCCCGACCTCACGACCAGCTCTCACAGCCTCTCGAGACAAACCCAGCCAGAGTCCCCATCTGTGCCCTGCAGCTAAACTGAGCCTATTAAAATCACAGCCTTTAACAAACTTTTCGAGTTGCCTTGAAGAGTTAACAGCTGTGATCGCTTTGGAATTGGCAGAGAGGCTTGTGTTAGAGACAGGTGTACGTGCTCATACACCAGAGGAAGGAAATGAAAATACCACCTTCGAGACTGTGGCTCCGGGGCATCCCGGGGGCTCAGTCGGTCAAGCATCCGACTCTTGGTTTGGGCTCAGGTCAGCATCTCACGGTTTGTGAGTTCAAGCCCTGCATCAGGCTCTGCGCTGACAGTGTGGAGCCTGCTTGGGATTCTCTCTCCCTCTCTGTCCTGCCCGCTCGCTCTCTCTCTGAAAATAAACTAAAAACAAAACAAAAACAAAAAAAAAAAAACAAGACTGTGGCTCCAACCAGGCTCCCTGCTACTGAGGAGGGCAGACACCCTCGCAGCTAAGGCTCCAAGAGGCTGGAGTTCTAGAAAGAAAGAGCACAAGAGGCTTCAGAACAGATGGGCTGGCGTGCAGGTACGGAAAACCTGGTGGCATTTACCGACCCAGACATACACCTGACACCTCCCCCGTGCCTCACACCTGCCCTCTCGGAAAACCCGTCTCAGAGCGACCTTACCCCTCCCGAATACGCTGCTCTGGCCGAGAAGGCAGGCCAGAAGTCCCTCTGCATCACCAGAGCAGAAGCGGCAAAGCTGTGCCCCGACTGCGTTCAGCGTGTGCTCCTGAGGACCCCCTCAGACCCTCCCTCGGGACCCGCTCACTCTTAACCTACACACAGTCCTACCTACTCCGCTGATTCAGTTTGAATTCACGGCCGACTGCAGGCAGCGGGGGCAGCAGTAAACAGACGCGCAGGAATCTGTTTGCAAAGAAGCCGAGGACGATGACACCAACGAGCACATTTATTGCGCACTTATTTTGTGCCGGTCACCATGCCACGGGCACTGCCTGCATTGCCTCGCAGAATACTCACAGGTCCAGGTCGGCCCCCATGTCTCGGGCGAGGGAACCAGGCAATGCCACACAGTTGCGAGACTGGGATGGGAGCCCAAACCATGGGGCTCTAGACTCCCGTTCACAACCACGGCTCCGTAGCAGACCCTCGCCCTGCAGGAGACCTACCGAGAGGGACCCCACGGGGACAGGGGCTGGCAGGTCGGCCGGAGGCACCAGCAGATCACAGGTGGACACACACAGGGCGGAGGACCCATTTCCCGCGCCCGCTCTGCCTGGGCACCGTCCTGCTTTCTCGCTTCTGCGGCCACGGCTCTGTTGCGTCACGCCCTGTCCTCAGCTCCACGGTCAACAGCCTGAGCCTTCACCCTTGCTTCCCCTTCTCTTCAGGGACGGTGGCAGCTTCCAGCCGCCAGAGCCGGGTTGCATCAGCAGCCACCACTGGTTCTCCTAACGGAGCCCACACGTCCGTCGAAAAACCGATGCCCTGGCCGCTGGGCGGGCGTGTGTGGGGGTGAGGCTGGCCCTCGTGCCGAGGCCCACTCGCCGTGAGATTTGACCGACTCCAAGAACAACCAGCAGCAATATTAAGGCCACTGACCAAACGGAGCCGGTCCAGGTGGCCAGGGCCCTTGACCTGCGTGAAACCAGACACACCCCACCAACGGCTAGGGGTGGGGGGGGGGCCGGGCGAGGGGCAGGAAGCAAACTCACTGGCAAATGTGATTGTGTCTTTTTATTTCTCGTTGGGTTGGCCGCCCCTAGGTTGTAGCACATCCATCAGACTGAAAAGCAAGCTACGTCCATGGGTTAAAAATTCATTTACCATCCAGCCTGGCTTCCAGCTTTCATGCCTTAATTGAATTTTGTTGTGACAGCGGAGCTGAGCTCCGAGGCGTAGCTTTAGTCCGGCCTCCAGGACCCGGTGTCTGGGGCGAGCTTGATGAGCTCTGTGACGCGATTATCCCCCGGCATGCGCAGAAAGTTTCTCTCCAGGGTCACTCTGAACTCGCCCTGGGTCCTCACACGTATGGAGCCGGAATACAGTTAACTGATCTTCAAAGACACGCTCGGTCAACGTGTCTCCAAAGGGGAAGACGGGGAGCCCGGCCCTATCGTGGGACAGCCGGTCTCTGGAGAAACACGGTCACGAAGCGAAACATTTAATTCAGCAGCTACTGCAGGCTCGGTTCGCAAACGAGCGCGGCACGTCCCCCGGAAAACGAGCAGTGGTCCGCCAAGCTGAGGGGCGCCAGTGAGCCGGGTTTTTACTCCCGCGTAGCCTCTGGCCAAGGGAGGTCCTGCTTGCTTTCTTTAGGCCACGTTTACACGTGCTAACAGCCACGTCCTCACTGCTAACTCCCATCATACTGGGTGTCGTACTGGTCTCATCCTGCACCTGACAAGACGGGGACTGTCTTGCCCATCTCCCTCCACAACCGCATCTACCCTAGTCACCTACTGCTGTCACGGGGCGTTCTGCGTCGTGAACCGGGCTCCTCACATTCCAGACACAGCGTTGGAGACGTGAGGGAGGTCCCTTAATGCCCTCTTTCCATTCTGGGGAGCAGACTCAGGCTCAGGACTCCCACTAACTTTTCTTTGCTTTTGGCAAACATGATGCTTTGTGACCGCTGAGTCGGGCGTGGACACCTAACGGCCACGGGAGAAACAAATGAGGGAGATGGCCACAAGAGAAGACTTCCCAGACGGTCTCATGGTGATGGACAGTGGTAAGGACTTGTGTCCACTTTTCATAGGATTCAGTGTTCTCTGAGCACCGACGGGGAAGTGTTATCTGGCACATCAAAAATGGAATGATTGCAATTATACGTTTTTATCTATGAGAATATGAGAATCTCCCCCTCCCCCCCCATCCCCCCCGGCAAGGGTGGTTGGTCAGGAGCAATTTACCTCCCGAGGAAGGGGAAGGACGTGGTTCTCACTTACACAGACGAGGTCTCCAGCTGTGGCATCGTTCAGCTGACACAACAGTCACTTGTCTATCTTGTCATTACTTTAAAGCCAAAATTGACACCGTGATTCATATTCAGAGTCTATCAAAACATCTTCCACATAGAAATGGAAATCGATGGGCACAAGTCAACTTCAGATTACTAACAAATGCATGAAGACGTTCACCCTCACCCGTGCATCTCCTCAAGGATCTGCAAATGCACCTCCCATCGGATGTGCAAAAACACACAAATCTGACTGCGTCGGGTGCTGCGAGGTGGGGAGCTTGTCCGCTCACAGGGTGCTGGTGGGAGAGGAGACTGGTCCACTCACGAGAGGGCCGGGGGCAAAATCTGCTAGACAAGACGTGTGCAGGCCCTGTGACGGTCCCCGGATGTTTCAGCCGGACTCACACACGCGTGTGCTCAAGGAGGCGGGTGTGAGAAGGTCCGTCACAGAGAAAGGGAGAAGCCCCGGTACGAAGCTGGATAAGGACAGCCCATCAGCCCAACTCCATCTCAAAGACACAGTGAGAGGGAGAACAGCTAGCTATGGGATCTCGGAGCCAGTACGTTACAGTTACGAAAAAAACCTACGTGAAAACACCACATATTTTCTAACGAGACAGGTGGACACAGGCTTGTAAGTATATAGATACAGGCAAAGATACATTTTAAAATATGGAAACAATATCCTAATAATACAATAGACACTTCTGGGCTCTGAGGCTGGTATAGGGATAGATTCCATAAACTAAAGAGGAATTTAGCTTTTTTTATAATGCTGCATTACTTTTTTTAAATTTTTTTAATGTTTGCTTATTTTTGAGAGAGAGAGAGACAGACAGAGCGTAAACAGAGGAGGGGCAGAGAGAGAGGGAGACACAGAATCCGAAGCAGGCTCCAGGCTCCGAGCCGTCAGCACAGAGCCCGACGCAGGGCTCGAACCCACGAACCATGAGATCATGACCTGAGCTGAAGTGGGACGCTTAACCGGCTGAGCCCCCCAGGTGCCCCAAACATGACGAATTTTTTAAATGATCGAGTCCAGGAGGTGTGTGCGTGAAGGTTCTTTGTACTATGGTTTCACTTTCTCAATATATTTGGCATCTTCTACAAGAAAAAGTTACAAGGTAAAGGCAACGTGTCACTTTTTGAAAGCACAAACAATCAAAATGGCTGGGGGCAGACACAGTAAAGTCCCGGCCCTATGATTCTGTGTGATGGGAAACGCACGTGTGCCCTTTTCTTCTCTATACGTTCCTTTTTCAAAAAAAAACAAAAGTCGACCTAAAAACAGCACCGAGAACCTTGCATTCCTGGGAACACCACCTCACCACTTTTCCACCACTCACCGCACAAGGGAAGCCCCGCGTTTCTGCAGAAGCAAGGCTCGTGGGAAGGAATTCACTCATCCTCTTAGCTCCCCAACTGCATGGAACCTGGGGTTGGGGAGACGTGCGGACAGACAGGCAGAAGCTGGAAGTGCCCGCTCCGGAGCGGACCCCGCCAAGCGTCTCTTTATTCTTCTTCCAAAGCAAGGAGGGTCTCAGCTCCCGCCCAAACCTCATCTCAAAGCCTGCACTTGGTGACAGGCACATTTCCAGAGCCCTCGACGGACCACAGACATAAGATACTCTAGAACTTTCTTCCCGTTTCCAAATCACGACCTGCGCGGGTCTTGGTCCTGCTACCAGACGATGGTTTTTGTTTAAGCAAAGTCAAAACATAACGTGAAATGTGGAAAGGCCACAAGAGATCGTCCAGCCAAACACAGCAGACGACAGATGTAAACACGCCTGTCCCGACTCAGGAGATGCGGGAAGTTTAACTTCGGTCTGTAGGCGCAGTTTAAATCCCGCGATCGGCACGTGCACAGCATTCAGCCATGAGCCCGAGCACCTGAAAAACTCTGACGGGGTGTTGGACGCCGTCCCCGCGTGCGCTCACATCACAAGACCTCCGTTCCGTGGCTTTCCGGAGATGTGCCCACACGGCCCAGCTAAGCGTCCCCGTTTGAGCGCCTGTGACTTCCTCCCCAGGATTCCTGCAACGTCTCCATACCCAGGACCACGTTTCTACACACTCCACGTGGACGCCCGGCTCATTCGTGGCCTGTGAGTTTCTTTGACAGAGCTGTGGACACACCGCCTCCTTACACCCTTCGCGGGCACACGCCTCTCCGCAGGCCCCCGCAGGAGGGACAGCTGGCCCCCTGAACCCTCACTGGCTGCCTTCTGCTGCTGACGAGGTTCAGGAAACACCAGATCTGGGCCCCCTTCTTCCCTCGGGTAGGGGGACATGAAATGCCCTCCACTCCCAGGGCCCCACCCAGCCCCGCTTCCTCCTCCTCCTTTCGGGGTCCCGCCCTTCTTCCCTCTGGCTTCCTCTCTGGGGTTTCTAGTTGTACGTAGTGGGTTAGGGTCTACACCGTCTTGTGTGAACCCAAAGTCGGATGTTTTAAAACCTCACCATGCTCATCTATACTTAATACAATTTTTAAATCCGTGAACACCTGCCTCTTTGATAAGCAAAAACAAAAGGGTCAAAACCAAGTAATATTTCCTTGCAATCTACCAGAGATGAACACTCTGGGACTCATAAACCATAAATGGTATCATCATCAACCATAGTTAATAATAGTGTTTTGCATATTTGAAAGTTGCCGAGTGGGTCTTAAAAGTTCTCATCACAGAGGTGCCTGGGGGGCTCAGTCGGCTGAGGGTCCAACTTTGGCTCAGGACACAACCTCACGGTTCGTGGGTTCGAGCCCCGCATCGGGCTCTGTGCCAACAGCTCAGAGCCTGGAGCTGCTTCGGATTCTGTGTCTCCCTCTCTGCCCCTCCCTCACTTGCACTTGGTCTCTATCTCTCTCAAAAATAAATAACCATTTAAAAAAAAGTGAGGGAGAGGGGCCCCTGGGTGGCTCAGTTGGTTGAGCATCCAACTTCAGCTCAGGTCATATCTCCTGGTTCGTGGGTTCGAGCCCCACATCGGGCTCTGTGCTAATGGCTCGGAGCCAGGATCCTGCTTCTGATTCTGCGTCTCCCTCACTCTCTGCCCCTCCCCCACGCATGCTCTGTCTCTCTCTGTCTCTCAAAAATGAATAAATGTTAAAAAAAAAAATTTTTTTAAAGTTCTCATCACAAGAGGGGCACCTGGGGGGGCTCAGTCTCCTGATTTCGGCTCACGTAATGATCTCAGTTCCTGAGGTCGAGCCCTGAGTCCGGCTCTGCACTGACAGCACGGAGCCTGCTTGGGATTCTCTCTCTCCCCCTCTCTCTGCCCCTCCCCTGTGCACATGCTCTCTCTCTCGCTCTCAAAATAAATAAATTTTTTTTTAAAAAAGAAAGAAAGAAGTCTCAGTCAACCCATGACTGGGGGCTCACTTATTCCTAAAGCCTCTGGCACGACGGGCTCATAGAAGATTCAAGCAAAGCAGTCAGAATCACCTAATCCAAGCACTCACTCACTGAGGCCAGTGGGGCAGCGATGTGCCCAGGCGCACGGGGGCCCAGAGACACCAGACTTCCTGGAACTCGCTCCCCTCCCCCCACCCGGGGAGCATCAAGGAGGCGGTCAGCACTGGGCTCTGATGGAGCCTTCTCCCCTCGGCTCCACGGTCCCTGCATCCCCCAGCACACCAGGAGACTGAGCGTCCAGGTGCTTTATTCATCCCCAGCGCTGCCCTCTGGTCCTCGGCTGGCAGACGTGGCTGTGGGTCCCAGGCCTCTTCTGCAGGTGTTAAGTTGCAGATATTAACGGTGCTGGGAGTGGAGCCACCCAGAGCGGCAGGACTTAACTGCTGGGAGGGCGGGGAGGGGGCAGTGCTGTGGAAAGTTCTGAGGTTTACACCGGCGTGATTTTAGAAGGCCCTTAGTCTGCAAATGCATCGACCACCGTGTCCTCAGACGGCTCTGTTCCAACCCGGCACACACGAGACGAGGTCCTGGATTCTTGCTCAAAATGCCATGAACTGCACACTTGATGAACAGCTCGTGCCTGGCAAACAGGACCCAGGAGGCGTGTCTGCCCACTGCCTACCCACAGCCTCCTTAAATGCTCTGATTGAGAGGCTCTCTGTCCTGCAGGGCACCTCCGAGGGGCGACTCCAGACCAGAGGAAGGAGGGAGCCAGGGAAGACGGAAGGGCTGGCCTCTGACGCCCAAAACAGACGCAGGGTGTCCTCTGAGAAGCCCAGTCCCGGAGGGTTCGGGGAGTCACGGGCCTCCGGCCACAAGAGGCCGTGGGGCCTGCAGCAAAGCAGACTCACACCCAAGCCTTCCCTAGACGGCTCGAGGGGGCGGAGGCAGCTCACGCCTGTGGACTGAAGACGGCAAACAGGGTCCAGCCTGCAGGCCAGGCGGTCACCTTCCTGTGGTCTGATGCCTGAGTGTGG
>NW_024412422.1:18776916-18787056 GCF_014898765.1 Herpailurus yagouaroundi
TCTCATCTGCACTTAAATGACTTTTTAACAATTATTTGGATTTCTTACAAAGTGCCACTTTTTCTCCTGTTCCTCTGTTTACTGGCTTCTGACGAACCCTAGGGCACAGAGTGAGGGTCTCCGGATGCCAGCTTCTCTGCTGCGTACCAATCTCTGCTCCAGAAGAGGCTCGGGCCAACTTCTCCGCAGATGGAAAGCAGCCCTGTGTCAGGGTCCCTGAGGCCACCCTGGGGTACAGGGAACCCCCGCAGGGCTCACAGGACTCCGCACACAGCCATGCTCGTGGCTGTGAGTTCCCGCCGCAAAGGGACCCAAATCAAAGTCAACAAAGGGCAAAGGTGTGGGGGCAGGTCCGAGCGAGACCAGAGCAAGCTTCCAGAGTCACACGTGAAGCTGTGACAACACGCGTGAGAAGCCGCCACGGGGGACGCCCACGGACACGGCCCAGGGTGTCTGTGGGGCGGTCACGTAGGCACCTGCTGCTGGCACATCCGGGACTCCAGACTGCCCACCGGGAGGCAGGTGGTCGGCATAAACCACGGTCGTGCAGCCTGGACGCGGCGGGCCCTCTTCTCTCCTAGGGAGTGGGGGGCTCCCAGAATCCAAGGTCCCAGCTGCCAGCCACGGGCCGGCCTCACCGGCAGGCCTGTCTGCTCAGGACTGACAGCTTCGGGCCTAGCGGGGAGCTCTCCTGTGCACAGGCCCCTCCCTGCCCTGGCAGGGCTCCCAGAGGAGAGATGCACACTCCCGTGTCCCGCACGCCACGCCCACCGCGAGCTACACGAGGAAGCAAAGCCTCGCAGCACGTGTCCTGCTTGTGAGAACGGCCGCCTTGGCAACCAGCTCTGGGCACTCAGGGACCCTTCCTGTGTCCCCTCTATGCGAGTTTAACAAACACACTGTTGTCTCAGCCTCTGATTGCCACCTCGTTCTCTACAGCAACGAGACCCCAGTGTCTCGGGGAGACCCCGCCCCCTCCGGCCCCAGGCGCACCTGGACGGGGCAGATGATCTGTATGCACCAGGTATCCCCTGCTCCCTCCGGGACTCGTTCCGTCCCCCCCACAAGGGACCCGCGGCGGGCCAGAGGCAGGACTGGGGGCCGCCCGGGGCACGTCGCGAGAAAGGGGCGTTTTGACAATAGTTTTCACGTCTCCGTGTTCACGGGACAGTTCGGACGAGGGAAAGACGCGGCGGCGTGAGGACAAGGTCTGGGGAGGGCCGTCCGGGAGGGGCCGGGGCTCGGCCAGGCTAGCTCTCCTGCCCCCCGCCCCCCTGCAGCCCAGAGGCCCGCCTTCGCCCCTCACCCAAGCCCAGAACTTACCGCCAACCCCGGATGAGGGCACGAGCCCGTGACTTGGTCGGTGGGGCCTGCAGCCCGGCCTGCTCGGTCTGACCCCATCCCCACGCCCACGTGCCAGCTCCCTGCGGGCGAGCGAGGCTCCCACGTTCCCGACCCACAGGTGCAGTAACCCTTCAGGCGGCTGCACCTGTCAGCACCCGGGTCAAAACAAGCCGTCAGAGGCGGCTGGGGAGAATTTGGATGTCACGGCGCCACGGGGCAGGGGGCGGGGACCAACACGGAGGCGCGAGGGCCAGTGGGGCGGCCGGAAATGCCCCACCTCCCGGTCTACATAGTCCGCACAGCGTATTCCATAACCCGCATGAAAAAACACAGCGAGTCTTATTTTTAATACACAAAGCAACAAAACCCCACAGGGCCCGAATGAACCGCAGGTGTCGCATCTGCTTACATAACGGGGGGGGGAGGGGGGCGTAGAGGAAGATTTCGCGGGTCACCTGAGGGTAAGGAGTCAGAGGGAAGAATTCCGACGGGGAACTAGGAAGACAGGCCTCAGAAACACAAGGAGCAGCATTCTTCGCGAACAGAAACAGGCGTCCCCCTGTGGCGAGACGCAAAGGTGTCAAACCTCCGCCCGCACGCCTGCAAGGCCCCAGGCCCCTCGGCCCCTCGGCCCCCCTGCCCCCTGCTCCGGACAAAGGCGTCGGCTTCCTCCCCTTCCACAGACATGCATCTTACTGCCCAGCAGCAGAACACTCACACGAACACGTCAATTGTTTTTTAAGTTACCTTATTTACTTAGAGAGAGAGGGAGACCATCCCAAGCAGGTTCCTCACTGTCGGCACAGAGCCCGACGTGGGGCTCGAACTCACGAACGGTGAGGTCATGACCTGAGCGGAAATCAAGAGTCGGACGCTTAACCGACTGAGCCCCCAGGCGCCCCTGAAACATGTCAATTTTTAAACGAAACTACAGGCTGTATTCTGTCGCCAAGAGCAGAGACTATGTACTGTTACAGACTAGATACTCTGCACACGCCCTGAGGGACATCCAGGGTGTCCTGTTCCATACTAGACGCCTGAAGGGGGCCAGACACACGCACATGCACACACGTGCACGTACACACAAGCACGTGCCCTCACACATGCACACACAAGCACATGAACGCACACACATGCACACGTGCACGTACACACAAGCACGTGCCCTCACACATGCACGTACATGCATGCACACGCACATGCGCACACGCAAGCACATGCACACACATGCACATGAACGCACACACATGCACACGTGCACGTACACCCACGTGCACACACAAGCACATGCACGCACAAACATTCGGTCTCTGGCACTGGCCGCCCCTTCTCCTCCTTCCTCCCTCCCCCTTCCCTCACTGCCATTTCTGGTTCTTGCACCGTCAGTGGCCCTCACACCTGGAGCTGGTGCAGAATCACCGGAATACCAGCACGGCAGTGTCTACTGAGTGTCACTCTTTTGTCCTCAAGCCTTCTGAGATGAGCACTATTGTTAAATCCCTAGACCTGCGCTGTTAACATCCAAGGAAACGGATGCAGGAAAAACCCATTAGCCAGTCACTACATGCCTAGGGGAAGCGCCCACTCTGTGCCAGATGCTATTCCAGGCAGCAGCAAACAAGACCCACAGAGGCCAAGGACCGGTCGTGCTCGGTTCATACAGGGCCGAGCCTGCGGGGGCGGGAAAACACAACAAGGTTGTTCTCGAGTGAAGAGCTGGGCAGGAAACAGGAACCGAAGAAGGAGAAGCAAAGAAATGGTGGTCTTTTTTTCCCAGAGTGGAAGCCACACCGAGCTTGACAGAAACCCCGCCCAGTAAGGAAGGACCGTAGGGCCAGCCGCCATGGACTCTGGTCCCCAGACCTGCGGTCGGCTGCCAGCCCACACCCGGGGGCAGTTCCGGGCTCTGTGGCGTCCACCTCCTCCGAGAGAAGAAGGAAACCCTGCCCGTAAACACGCAGAGGTTGGTAAACATGCAGGTGTGAGGTTCGGGGACGCTGGGGCACAAGCCCACGTCCCTGAGCTGGTGAGAGCTGCAAGCAGGGTTTAAACCCAGGTCTGTCCACACCCAAATGGCATGTCTCCCCCTTCACCGGACAGCACTGTTTTCCTCACAAACACCGCCCTGGGGTGTGAGCTGGGAGTTCAGTAAAAGCTCTGGTCACGCTGGCTCTAAGGACATGCCAGTTCCATCTGTGGGCCGAAGTGACGGGCTTCATCCTGCGTCAGCTTCACTTAATGCTAGAGGCGGCCTCGAGCGCAGCATTGGGGACTCGGGGGCTGAGGCCAGGCTTGGCAGGAAAGGGCACACGGAGAATCAGTGACGTGGGCCGTGGGCCAGGGGTCGAGTAGCATCATGTGTATCGGTTAGGGTATCTTAGGTTGCAAAGGGCAGTGCCAAGGGCTCCAGGTAGGGCTAGATCAAGTCGCTCAGATGACGCTGCTCAGTGTCTCCCCATGGTTCTGGGCTGCCTTCCTCAGAGTGGGCTTCGGTACCTGACTCCCCACAGGATTGCAGGCTAGCTGCTGATAGGTCCATGTGTTTTCAGCTTTCTTATCCACATCCAGCCAGAGATGGAGAATACCTTTATGGGGTGGTAGCGATCCCCAGAGCCACTCTGATTGCACTGACTTAGGCCACATGTATGGCTCTGACAGTGTCTACAGAGGCAGAAGGCACCTCATAGCCAGCCCAGGCCACATGTTCTATCCCTAGACTCGGGGTAAAGTCGGCTTCCCGCCTCGTGAATCGAGAAACCACAGGGAGCCATGGGAAGACTAATGGGGTGTGAACAGGCACCACCCCCAGCATGTGACACCGCTCCCCTGGAGGCTTATCCATCCAGCCCAGGAGAATGTGGGCGTGAGCCACGGCGCCTCCCCACCCCCATCGCCGTGCATGAAATGGGCTGGTGGGGGCAGAACCCAGGAGACCCTCCTCTGTGGCTCTCGGCTCCTTTACTCCATATCTCTACCTCTGCAGACAGAGGGGGTGAACGTGAGGAAGGAGGTTGACATCCCTACATTGTTGGTCTCCACGTTCGTCATCGGCACGGGACCCAGCCCGTGGAGGCACGGAGGCAGTAATGGAGGGATCCCGGCCCGTGGAGGAAGACAAAATGCCCTACGATAGACCCAACCTCTATATGTCCTTTCTCAAAGGGTAATTGTCATTAAGGTTTAACCCGGTTTTTCTCTGAGAAGGTCTCACATTGACCTGACCCCACAAGCAGTGAATGTGATTAAGGGAAGCACTGAGTGCTGATTACAAAAGAGGCACAGATGATTGTTTAGTCACTGGATTAAGCCCCGTCACCGATACAGCCATGGGCAAACTGTTAACTCAGGGCCCCGGGGAACATCCTTAACTCTTCATCTGCAAAATAGCTTTAGGGATCCCACGAGCTTCTCGGGGTTCGGGAAAGACCCAGAGATCCGCTGAGAAGTTCACATCTTTCTGACCATCGGACAACATCTCCAAGCCGCCCAGACAGCTAAGCTGGGGTCCGCTCCGCTGACATGACTGAATGTGTGCACCTCCCATTCGCTGGGAATTTGGGTCTCTCTGTAGACCTTGGAAGACTGAAGGCGCCCGTTATGACTGGCAGAGCGTAGAACCTAACCTGAAGGTGTGATGTGCAGCCCCCTCCGCCTCCGTCACCAAACCTCCGGTGGGCACAGGATGGCCCTTCGTGACTCAAGGTTGTTTTCAGGTGCACACCCAGCAGATACTTCATCAATCATCGGTATATAGAGCATATGACCACCAACATCTTGATATTCTCTCTCCTATTTATTTACTTTTTTCAATGACGAGGGCTCTGTTGGTGCTGACGCACTTGATACCCGTAATATTTGGTGCTGTGTCCTTTGGGGTGTAAGCCGGTCCCCAGAATCCGGCGGGATCCAAGTAACAGTGTCGCCTTCCCTGTGTTGCCTTCTCCTACTATGTTTTACCTTCTGTTTCCAGCAGGATTTCCTACTTAATCTAGTGACAGACTATTTCTTTTCCAAGTAGATTTAAGCGGTGCACTAATGCGGAGAACGTAGAACAGTATCGTAAGTGGGGGGGGGGGGGAGTTTGGGGGCAGACAGGGCTGCCTCCAGGGAGGCGGTGGTTCTCACAGATAAGTATCTGGGGGCCAAGTGAACACAGGATCTGTCCTCCAAGCCCACAGGCTCCCAGCCCCCTGCTCCAAGGGTCCTGCACGATCATGCTGGCTTCCCACCTTCGTGCACGGGCAGCGTGTCTGGTCACCGCTTTTCTGAACCCACGCTGCCTTCCTACAATTTCAGATTCACTCAGCAGCTGGTGATGCCTCCCCCGTTCCTAAATCTTCCCCAGTACACAGAGCAGGTGCACCAGGTAACGTGGGATAACTCAATCACTCTATCCACCCTTGCGAATTCAACCTCCTCCCGAGGGCCTCTGCTCCTCCTCCTCCTCCAGGAAGCCCTCCTTGATCACCTGGACCCATAACATCTCTATCGCCATGAAGACTCTATCTTGGTTTGCTCCGCACACACTCCCCTTCCTTCCAGCTCTAATATCCCAAAGTCCCTCCGGGAAATTACCACGCTTCTGTTCCATCCACAGTGGGCCCCTGACCCCGGCCTGGCCAAAGTGCCATCTGCCCTCAGCCAAATAACTGCTCAAGGAACAGACTGTGTCTCGTGTTGATGGGCACACTCGTCCCATCAGGGACGATCTTGGGGCTTCTGCTGGCCTACCAGTAAGAGGCAGCTCTTCTCTTTCTTCCCACGGAAGTTGCTAGAAAGAGAGGTGCTGGTGGCAGCCACGTGGAAAGAGCCTGCTGAGGTGAAGCTGGGGCAAGAAAAAGGGGGTCAAGAAAAGGAAAACAACCACCTCCTGATGGCATCACTTCAGCCTCTGGATGCAGCCGTGCCTGAAAGCCTCCCTGCAACAAATGCCTGTTTTGCCAAAGCCAGAATGGGTTGACTGTTCGTCACCTTGAAAGCAAAACAGTTGTGGCTAACCACCTCTGAACCCCAAAAGTCCATCTTGTCTGTCCTTAACCATGTGAACGGAGACGGCCACTCTGTCTTCACACGGCCGTCTTAGAGGGATGGCAGTCTCCGGATCTGGGGCCCACCCGACCTTATCTTAACTCGCGTCGTCATTATATCAGCAAGGACTCTATTTCTCAATAAGGTTACATTCACGGGTCCCGGGGTTCAGATTTGAACATACCTTTATTTGGGGATAGAGGTGTATGAAATTCAACCGCTTACAGCTGCCATCTTGTGATTACTGGGACCGTAAGTCTCAGGGCAAAGCCAGCACCTTGCAAGGGGAAGGAGACACCTGGACTTCCCTCGCCTTTGCCCCCCAAAGTGGTCGTTCTTATTGACGCCAATTTGAATGTGTTTTCTATTATTTTTAGCAAAAAGCACTGTAACTAAAATGGGCATGGAGTTTCCCAAGGTACAGATCTCAGGAGGGTAGGAAGGCAGCCCCAAAGCAGGACGGGTTCTGGGCACAGTGACAGGGACCCCAAGGCCACCTGCCTTCTCTTCTCAGTGAGACACGCAGACCAGGTCCTCTTTGAGCTTAGCTTTTCTATCCTGCACTTGTCTGGTGTGGGGTGTGGGGTCTGCTCAGCCCCGGAAGGGGGCGGAGGGGGAGCATGAGCTGACTGCTTTCTCCCAGAGCTCTCCCCACCCCTCCCCAGGGGGCTCTCCCCACCCCTCCCCAGGGGGCTCTCTCCACCCCTCCACAGGGGGCTTCGAGGCCACGTGAACAAACATCCTGAAGGTGATAGAGTTTCAAAAAGGGAGTTCAGGTAAACATCCTTCTTCAACAGCGTTGAGATGGGACTATTTTCTATAGCTTTGTAATGTAAATATGTAAATAACCTGGAAGGGACAATCCCAGCAACACAAAGCAAGGAGAAGGCTGGGGGTGGGGGGGAAGGTGGGGGAGACCCTTGGGCACAGGCAGTCCCAAGGTCACTGTGCAGCCCGCCTGGGGACGGGGAAGCAGCCATCTGAACCTCCACCCAGACTTCCATCAGAGAGGAGTCTGTCTAAAATCCGCAGGTTAGCAGACTTCTTGCTGATGCAGCTGCTACGTTTGAAACAACAATTACCTTTGTAGGAAGCTACCTGCAAATTATGGCATATCAAGTTGGCAAAACTGGAAAAAGAAACATGTTTGCCACTAGGTTACAGTCGACCGTGGGAGCACGGAACCGGCTTCCTGGGTGTCAGAGAAACATCCCAGTTGCGGGAGATACGGTGTAATAAGGCTAAACCCCTGCCCTCATGGGGGTTACATCCCAGCGGGTCCCACACACCAGACGGACAGGCGGACAGACGGACGTGGTTTGGGGCAGCACAGAGGGCGTGAAGTGAGCCAACGGCTCCGTGAAACCAATCGCCGTGGCCCACGACCGAGGGCCTTTGTCGGCTTCTCTTCCGGGACTGGAACAGGGCCCTTTGCCCACTGTGTCCTTACTGGTTTCTTAGTTCCCCAGGAAACACACCCGCCAAGTCCTAAGAACCCCAGCCCTGCCCGGTTTGGGGAGTGGTCCCCTCCGCCGGGCCAGCGGGGAACGAGATCGAGGGGAGGTTGTAGAGGGCCACCGTTCCGCACTAAGGAGCCCGGGAGGCTCTCATGTGACTGATTAGCCAGGATCCTGAATCTAACAAAGCCGTGTCGTCATGGGAACCAGACATATTCTGCGGCCACGGGTTAAAAATTAAGCTCCACCTGTGCTAATGCTCCCTTATCAATCTCCTCTCGAAACCAAAGCCCCTCCGTTCGGCTGCACTCTGCTGCGGTGACAAATGTCCTGTTGCCTGGTTACTAATTGGTGACAGGGACAAGCCCTGAGCGGACGGCAGGTCCAAAACACCCGAAGGCCGGACACGGTGACCGGACGCTGTCACTAAGAGGTGGCCCTGTGCGAGCTCGCTGTCCTTGGCCCTTTGTTCCCAGGAGCAAACAAAGGGCCACGTGGGACAGAACTGTCAGCGCCGTGGGCTCTGGGATGCGCCACGGGCCGGCTCACGGAGACGCACGGTGTGGCCGCGTTCCTCTGGAACCTGCACCCACCCGGTGATTCAGTGCAGCCGAGAAGAAACAGGCTCCCGGGTGCACGCGACGGCAGGTGCACAGGACTGAGGGGGGCCCCGCTCACACGCCTTCCGGCCAGGCACAGCGGCTTCGCTTTGAAGCGTCTGGCGGGAGGGGCGGTCAAGGCGCCCGCCCTCGATCCTCCAGCCAAGTCAGGCGACGACGGAACAACCAGCACCTTGAATTTCAGTCTTGAGCAGAGGGACTCAAAGACCAACACCGGGGCTTGGAGCGGACTCTCCCCGGCAGGTCTCACAGAGGGGCCATCCCTGTCCCCCTGCCCCGTGGATTCCCAGGCCCTTCCCCTTCCCATCATTTCCCCTGGGAAATTGTTCTTCTTGAGCCAGAATCAGATTGGGTGTTGGTGCCCAGGGACCTGCATTCGTGCCCTGCGGCTGCTTCACAAAGCCCCAGACACGAACCGTCCCGCAGCTCTGGAGGCCCCGAGTCTGAGACGGAGACTCGGCAGGTTCTGGGGGCCACGAGGGAGGGTGTGGCCCAGGCCTCCCTCCCAGCGACAGCAGTGGCCAGCAGTCCGTGGCATTCCGTGGTTTGTAGACACAGCACCGCTGGCTCTCCCTTCACGTGACGCTCTCCCTGCGCACCTGTCCGGGTGGCGTTTCCCCTTTTATGAGGACACCGGTCACACTGGATTAGGTCCCCCACAAATGGCCTCGCTTTAACTCGACCCCCTGTAAAGACCCGGTCTCCAAATACAGTCACGTTCTGAGGTCTCGGGCGTTAGGACTCCGACATCTTAGCGGGAACAATTCAACCCACAGCAGACAACTGTCTGTGTGATCCAGAGCGGGGCACCCCAGACAGTCTGGTGAGCACAGGACGTCTGCGAGGGCACAAACACGGCAAGGGGAGGAAGAGGCAGCCTCACGGTAAGGAGGCCTCTTTCCCGGGGCGCCTGGTCATCCTTACACGGGGAGTAACAACCGTAAGGGAACCTGGAATCTCTTCAGCCTGATCAGGGCTTCAGGAAACGGGACTTCTGAAAGACGAGTGTCAACGTGACCGACCCCAGGTGGATCCCTCCATGAGTGCAAGGCAGGAAGCCCAAGCCGTGATGGTACAAAGCACACGATTAAGGGGCCCTGCTTCAAACTGAAACCAACACAGGGGAAACTGGGATTCCCAAAACGTTGTTTGATCTTCTGGATCAAGCCATTCCTGAAGTTAACACTACTCTCTCTTCAGTTACACCAGTCCCTTAACTCGCCCTGACAAACACAATGGCATAGGGCTGGGCTCCCCCAAAGACCTTCCTCAGCTACGTCCACAGCCTCCTTCCTCTGTAGGAAAAAAGGAGCCACGTAAACTTCATTCCAGGGCCCGGGTTTGCCAAGACACCGGAGAGAAACAGACACTACCAAGACCCGAATGCCACGGCAGAAAGTGTGAGTTCCACAGCAGTTCCCGAAGACCCTGCCAAATGCACGTGCACTCCCTTTTCGCTTTTTGTTGGTCTTGTGGGCAAGCAGAGGGCCATTACCGTGCCGGCCACGTGTGCCGATGGCACCCCAGTGTCACACGTGCCCTGACAGGCCCAGCAGCACCGAAGGGATTGTCTGACTCTAACTGGCACTAAGATTTCGAGCTCAACAGAGCCCATTCTATGTTGACTTGTCTGTTAGGAAGGAAGGAAGGAAGGAAGGAAGGAAGGAAGGAAGGAAGGAAGGAAGGAAGGA
>NW_024412422.1:18787066-18791290 GCF_014898765.1 Herpailurus yagouaroundi
GGAAGGAAGGAAGGAAGGAAGGAAGGAAGGAAGGAAGGAAGGAAGGAGGAAGGAAGGAAGAAAGGAAAGGGGAATTTAAAATACATAATTACTTTAGTCATGAAGTATAATGACATTAAGAGCTGTTTTAACTAGACATTTCCACACAAACAACATTACACGGAGACAGTCTGTCCTGCAGCCCTGACGGAAAGCGAGGCCCCAGAATTGGTGGGGTGGAGTCATCTGGGGACTGACCTGGGCTCAGTCCAGGGGCCCAGGAGCGGCCTGCAGCTCACAGGGTGCATCTCTGAGGCCATAGTGAACTGGGTTTCCCCAAACTTCATGAGTTTTGCCATTTCTGTGTCCCGATTATTAACGCACTCTTTCTCCTTAAACAAACACACACGTTTTATGGACATGAAGATATTGAAAAGGAAACTTCATATTGCCACCGTGAAATCATTGGTTATGTGATAGTTACATTTTTTCTAATGGGGAGCCTGGGTGGCTCAGTCGGTTGAGTGGCTGACCTCAGCTCAGGTCATGATCTCCCGGTTCATGAGTTCAAGCCCCGCGTGGGGCTCTGTGCTGACAGCTTGGAGCCTGGAGCCTGCTTTGGATTCTCTCTCTCTCTCTCTCTCTCTCTCTCTCTCTCTCTCCCAGAAATAAACACTAAAAAATTTTTCAATCAAAACATAATAAAAATCTGTTTTCTAATACATAATCCTATTTTTTCGCAGTAAACATATGTCTGTATCTGGGTTTCGTCGGCCACTTTTGTCTATTCTGTAACCTGCAGAACGCTCTGGAAATACTGCATTGGTGGATGGATTTAGGCACCGTCTTCACCAGCCTGACAGTCAGGGCCTGTCCTGAGCCTGTCCAGACAAAATTCTCCACCAAGGCAGGGAAGATAAAGTCGCGCTCTCTCTGACCCACTCTCTGCTCTGAGAGCTCACGGCACTGAGGAAACAGGTCCTGCCCACCAGCCCCAGGCAGAAGGAGCCACATAACTTCTCTGTGAGACGCAGTAAAAGAACAGATGCCGTGGGCCACGCTTCCAAGATACGGAGAGGTCATTTCCTTCCTGTGTCAACGGCTCGTGGTGTCTACAAATATTGACTGAACATCTATGACGTACAAAGTCAGGTGGCTGGACCACACACGCGCACGCACCTCCCCCCTTTTTAAAATTTTAACTTTTCTATGAATGTTCTAGAGTCACGTGTACACAGGTAAGCGATGCTGGTAACCTTACACGTGGTTAGGGTAGCAGCTGGTTAACTGGCCATAAACGGTTCAATGTCAGCGGGTTGTTAAACACGAGCAAGCACCATCAGGCCCTCGGCGGGAGGCACGGGCCGCCCAGAGCCCCTTGCTTTCCAAGCCCACACACAGTAAAACCGCTTACCACCAACGCCTGCAGCAAGAGCTGACGGGATGTTCACGCACGTGTTAGAGGGACCCCCTCGGCAAACAGCGGCAGGGGGACGGCGGTGGGTAAATACCCCAGATGCTCCTCCCTCGAGTGGGGTGGGTCCAGGGGGTGCCCCACCGTCTCCAGGACAGAGGAGCCCCGCTGGCCCCAGTGGACACCGGCTAGATGGCATGCCCTTCCCTGCCTGGCCCCCGCCACCTCCCGAAGTTTCCTGGCATCGCTTGGCAAACAGGCCACTTCGACTGGAATCCCCATGTTGGGTCTGCTCCGGGAGGATCGAGCCAAGACCCTGTGGTACAGGGACACCATCGGATAACAAGTAGAAATGTTTAAAGAATGAGGCAGTGTGCTAAAATACTCCCGTGGAAAGATCTCTACCAAATATTCCGGAAACAGAAAGATACCAATCTGCAGAAAAACCTGCATGGTTTTCTTTAAAGCACGTGCAAAGTTATGATAGACTTTCTGCGGCTACACGCACACACGTCTGTCGAAAAGGGTCCAGGAGACCAAACTGTTGACAGTGGTTAGCTTGGTGCAAGGGAAGGTCAAAAGACACTTGAGTTTTTGCAAATCGGAAGTATCAGCAGACAGCTTGAGGAATGAAAAAATCGATTGTGAAAGTTGCAGGACAGCGTCTGTAAGCACTTGAAACGCATGCAGACCCCACTCCGCGTGCATACGCGTCCACAAACCAACACGCCGCGTCTGCGCGTGTGTTTGTGTCCACGTGGCGGGGGGGGGGGGGGGGAGCCTGAAAACTCAGAAAAGGAAACACCCAATCGTTACCGGTGCCGGCCAACTGGGTTTGGAATGGGAACGTTATACATGGGTTTCAGCTTTTGACCTTGCACGTCCCGGTGAGATGTGACCCCAACAAGTATCGCTGCCCCTGAAATGGGACAAAGGAGTGTGATTTCCAAGATGCTGTCATTACTCGGGCCTCTGGGGAAGCGTTGTTGGTGACATCACTTCTCCAACTCGGTGTATACATAAACAGTTTAATGATTTATTGACACAGAGAGGCCCTGACCCCTGTTGCAGGGATAGGCACAGCTGTATTGAGAATAAGGATCATCGCAATTTGGGTATAAAATGCTGCCCTCGGAGAGCTTACACCCCAGTGATCGCTAAGCTGTGTTTAAGGTCGTTCCAATACCCTGTGGACCGAAGGACCTCTCAGCAAACCTCTTCCTCTGAGTCAAATACACAGCCACCACTGAGACTCACTGGCTACACCTCCCGTTTTGAAAAGCCCTGAGGATCTATTTTCTGATTGCTCTCCCTTCATGGTGAAATAATTCAAACGCTCCATTCCCTTCCCAAGTGACAAGAAGAGCTACATTTAAATGCAATAACTTAATGATGCATCTGCAATTCCAAGCAGCCAACAATCTATCAAAAAAAAAAAAAAAAAGATCAGCCCATTCCAAATATAGGAAAGATTCACACACATGCATATCACTCCCCTCTGTCGCTTTCAACCCCAGAACGACCAAAATTAAAAAACATCAAACAAGTAATAAGCTCTCGAAATAACCCACCTGTTACCCCTCAGAGAGCAGAGTAACTTCTGAGTCCCATAAGCCGTGTAGAATAAATGAACTTGACAAACTCACACACCAGTAATAACCCCCATCACTCAGTTGAGACACAGCCTCTACGAAAGTGTTCTTAATGACACGATTTGTCTCTTGAGGCCATGCAGATAAGTATCTCTCACTATAAATGATATCAATTGAAGAAACAGACACCGTTATATTGATAATGATGAAAGAAAAGGTTGGGGAATGTTTTCCAGGCACATTCCCACATGCAAGGGCCCTGCATTCACTAACTGAATGACAAAATGTTTTTGGCTCTGTAGTAACGAGAACAAATGGTTACCAAGCACATACCCTGTATCTGAAACAGCAGAGTTTCACACACAGACTCTTTCTGCCTCCTGCCAGGAACATGAACACATAAAATAGAAATCAGAGGACTGGGTGTGAACTTCAGTCTACTGAACACGTACCGGCTGGGTTCATTCCTACCACCATCATCACCAACCCCACCACGAGTGCGATTTCCACCACCATCACCATCGCCACCACCATCATCACCACCATCACATCACTACCATCACCATCATCATCACCATCACCATCAACACCATCGCCACCACCATCATCACTACCATCATCATCACCATCACCATCAACACCATCACCATCATCATCACCATTATCACCAACATTATCACCACCATCATCACCACCATCACATCACTACCATCGCCATCACCACCATCATCGTCACCATTATCACCAACATTATCACCACCATCATCACCATCACTGTCACTGTCACCATCACCTCCATCACCATCACCATCACCACCATCACATCACTACCATCATTATCACCATCACCATCACCACCATCATCACCACCATCATCACCAACATTTTCACCATCATCATCATCACCATCAACACCATCACCACCATCATCATCACCAACATTTTCACCATCATCATCATCACCATCACCATCAACACCATCACCACCATCATCATCATCATCACCACCATCATCATCACCATCACCATCAACACCAACATCATCACCATCACCATCAACACCATCATCACCACCATCACATCACTACCATCATCATCACCACTACTATCATCACCACCATCATTATCACCACCATTTTCACCACCATCATCACCACCATCATCACCACCATCACATCACTACCATCATCATCACCATCACCACCATCATCATCATCATCACCACCATCATCATCACCA
>NW_024412422.1:18791390-18815117 GCF_014898765.1 Herpailurus yagouaroundi
CATCACCATCACCGTCATCACCACCACCACCATCAACACCACCATCATCACCATCAACACCATCGCCACCATCATCACCAACATTATCACCATCATCATCACCACCATCATCACCATCACTGTCACTGTCACCATCACCTCCATCACCATCACCATCATCACCACCATCACCATCACCCCCATCATCACCATGTCCACCATCACCACCACCCCTACCATCCTGTTTACTGGAATATGAGACCCAGACCCACTTTTTTTATCAGGACCAACCCCAATACAAAGCCTACCCAGGCTCACGCACGATTCACCTGGTTCACCTTCCGCTTCGTGCTCAAAATGCGTGACTAACACCCACAGCGACCAGTGCCCGGACAGCCACTTGCAGCACGGAAGCCTTTTGCAGAAAGAACCAGCTGTTATTCTTACGGCCCAAAATCATCTCACGATGACACGACGTGAATTACTGCCCGGTGTTTAGATCATGCCTCCACGTGGGAACAACGAAGAAAAGAATGAGCAAGCCAGTCCAGATTTTTCTCCTGAACTCTGGACCTGGCCATCTGCTAATTTCCCCGTGTTTCGGTGTAACCCAAGCCCAAAGCTGAGCCTCGGTGCAACACTGAATCCGAATCTGACCCGTAAACATGCTTCTTTTTCAGTCTTTCTCATCTGAGGAAATGGGATTCCCCCCTCCGCTGTGTTGTCTCCGCTCGAAATCCGAAAGCCGTGCTCGTCACCGCTTCTCACGCCTCTTCCTTTCCAGCCCAACACAACGGCGGGCCGCCCCTGCTGCCCCAATCCATCTAGAAGCTCTGCAGTGTCCCTCACCTCCGCCACTAACACCCTGGGCCAAGCCACCACTGCCCCACCCCCCCCCCCCCCGTCTGGACTACACGGTAGCCTCCAGATGCTCCTTGCTTCCACGCTGCCTCCACCCCCACCCAGATCTGGTGTGACCCTTTGAGAAGGCAGATTTGAGTACGTCACTCTCTCCCTGAAATCTGTCACTGCCACCTGACCACTGCTCATGAGATGTGAACTCCATACCCAGAGCCCATAAGGTCACCGATGGGCTGCCCCTGCCACCTCTCCCCAGCCTGTGGCTGGATGACCCCTTTTCACGCACACAGCGCTTCCGTGCCTCTGGGCCTCTGCACTGCTGTTCCCTGGTGAGACCACTAACCTCCACGAAGGTACAGACGTTTGCTTTGCTCGGCATTCGGCCCTCCCCAACTAACCGACATATCGCTGGCGTTGATAAACACGTCTTGAATAGACCATTAAACAAGGAAGCAACGGACACAGCCGCCGACTGGCGCGGGGGGATAGAGCCTCAGCAGGAAGAAAGGGCAACTCACCACAAAGTCCCCACCACTGGGCTCCTAGTCTCAGGACACAAAGTGGGAAATTCCCAAGCGGACCCTCCAAAGGCTGGGTCTTGTCAACTGTGTCTTCCGGACCCACGGGCTTCAGGAACAATGGGCCGTTCCTAAACTGTAAAAAAATAAAAATTAAATTAAAATATAAATAAACAAATGTCCATGATCTTCCATCCCAAAAGGATGGCTTGTAAATTGGCTTTTCTGCCTCATTCAGACCCCTCTCTGCCAAAGATGCAGGGAAACTCAGGGAACACGCTATCACTTTCCAGCCCGCAGCACTGAGGGCTAAGTAAGCGAGACTGAACACACAGCCTTCCCAGCCTGACACTTTGCTTCCCCTTCAACCAAAGGTCCTGGGGTAGAACAACACACAGCTACATGCACACCCTGACACAAAGCTTCCGTGAGGCTCTGAGTAAAATTCCAAGCTCCCAAAGGTGCCCAGAGAAATGGTGGCTAGGGCTAATCGTCCTCCTTGTGTAAGTGGGGCACAGATGGCAACGGGGCACAGAATGGAGACCACGAGCCATGCAGGCTTGCTCTAGACACATCCTTAATTATATGAACGTGACTGATGCCCTGTGGGTTAGGAGAAGTGTTACCAGAAGTCAAATTCATGAATAAAAATCAGTATAAAAACCAACGAGCGCACTGCTTGTGTCAGACTCTCTACAAATTCCCATCTTTTTTTTAATTAATTTTTTTATTACATTTCTTTATTTTTGAGAAGCAGAGAGAGACAGAGTGTGACCAGGGGAGGGGCAGAGAGGGAGGGAGACACAGAATCCGAAGCGGGCTCCAGGCTCTGAGCTCTCAGCAAGGAGCCCGACGCGGGGCTCGAACCCACGAACCGTGAGATCACGACCTGAGCCGAAGTCAGACACTCAACCGACTGCGCCACCCAGGCGCCCCTCTAGGAATTCCCATCTTACCACCAAATATTTAAAAATTAAAATTCTCATATTTCAGTAGACCTTCAATTGACATAAGCCATCAAAATATCAGAAGTTCTTTTACTTCTCTCTTGCTTTGTTAATGTTTTCAAACCTCCTAGAATCACAGAATAAAATGAGAGGTTGAATTATCTTAGGTTTTATCCAAAAGTATGGAAGTGTCCAGTGTTCAGAGTAACCATATGGATGGGGGGAGAACACTTGGAAGTAATTTGGGCTTCAGCCTGCAATTTGGAACCAGAAAACAGTCTGTATGAGCAAAATTCAATTTATTTCAAAGTAGCAAGCATTTTCTAAGTACCTATCAAGTTCCTGGCCGTTGTTAGACCCCAAAGTAAATAAGATCGAGTCTTTCCAGGACCCACAGTCTGACAGCAGAGGCTGGAACATGCACGTATAACTTTATTCAAGCTAGACCTTAATAAGATTTAGGATGATGTGCAGACGAGATACGAGGGGAAGATGTCTAGACAGGAGATTGGAGTCTTATTTCCTGAGGCAGCTAATGAGACAGTCAGGACACAGAGGCAGCAGGTAGGGCTCAGAGCAGTGAAGCACCATAATGAGCATCTGCTTGTGTAGACCCCACCCCAGCCCACATGCATAGTACAGGTGGTTGGACATACCCTCCCCCGGCCCCACGACCCTCAAACTTGGCAGGAGACTGGAAATTTCATTTTGGTAGAAAATAATCACAAGCAAAAACCTTCATACGACAACATTAGGAACATCCACCACAAAATGCTCAGTTCCCTGCAATTAGTGGCGAGTAAGCCTACCACAAAGAAGCCCCGCTGGCATCCCCCAAGCCATAGAGACCTTCCTGCTAAACCAAATACCAACCAAAGATTACTCACTACATTACAAAACCTCCAATATGGAAGATTATAATCGACGTGTACAAGAATAAAACCCAGAAGAAGGAAATGGTGCAGGCAACCAAACGAAGCTTTACAAACAGAAAGAGAACAAGATGCCATGGGAAGGGCAGTGAAGGATAAAAAGGTTCTTGCAGATGAAAAAAGATGGTTGCTAAAACGGAATTTAACTTAAATGGGAGATGTGGAAGATAAGGTCTCACACCAAAGAGCATCATGAGATTTGAGAAGATAAATGATAAAGCAAAGATCTTAAAAACGAGGGGAGAGAGAAAGAGAGAGAGAGAGAGAGAGAGAGAGAGAGAGAGAGAGAGAGATGAAATTTTTAAAAGGAACCAAAAATAGGTTAGGGCATCAAACTTCTCAGCAGCAATCTTGGAAGCCAGCAGGATGCCTTTAAAAGTCTGATTGAATATCATTTCCAATTTAAGATTCTTTTTTTTTTAAGAGAGAGAGAGAGCATGAGCAGGGGAGAGGGGCAAAGAGACAGGGAGAGAGAAGCAGTTGATCAAGTGGGAGGGGAAAGGAGATATTGCCATATATGTAAAGGATCATAAAATTTACTTCCAATGTGTTCTTTCTTAGGAAATTACTAGAGGATATGCTGCAGTAAAATAAGTGGGGAAAACCTAAAAGAAAAAGCCATAGAATCTGAGAAACAGTAGATCCTACTGAACAGTGACAAAGAGAAACTCCAGGGTGACAGTTGAGTCTCAGAGCTTGAGTATTCAGTTTGGAGCAAGAAGACAGAGGCTTTTTACAAGTAAAGTATCATGTGAAAAAGGAGAGTTGAAAACACTTTTTGATATGCCAAAGAACTGGGAAAGAATTTTCAGTATGTGGATTACAAATGGCACCATTAAAAAATGAGGCAATTAATAACTCCAGGAAAAGCAAAAAGCTACACAAGGAAAGAAATGTAATCACAGTCACTAATTGGTCCTAGTTAACAATATATATAGGGGCACCTGGCTGGTCCAGTTAGTTAAGTGTCCAACTCTTGATTTCAGCTCGGGTCATGATCTTACGGTTCATGGGATGGAACCCTGAGTCAGGCTCCGCGCTGAGCACAGAGCCTGCTTGGGATTATCTCTCTCTCCATCTCTCTCTGCCCCTCCCCTGCTCATGTTATCTCCCTTTCTCTCTCTCTCTCCCTTTCTCAAAATAAATAAACTTAAAAAAACAATAAACTCTCATTAAGAAAAAACAAACTATGTGTGTATGTATATATATACATATATACACATATGTGTGTATGTATATATATACATATATACACATATGTATGTATATATATACATACACACATATATATGTATATACACATACATGATAACAATGTAAACACTCATTATTGAGTGTTTTAACTAAAGTAGCAATGTAACTGTATGTGTATGTTGTGGGTGGGGTCTAAAAGAACTAAACCCACATCTACCACAGGACTTCTGAACCTCAGCACTATAGATATTTGGGACTAGATAATGCTTTAGTGGGGGCATCCTGAGCATTGTGGGATGTTTAGCAGCATCCCTGGCCTCCACCCACCAGATGTCAGTAGCATAACCCCCACCTCCAAGTTGTGACAAATAAAAATATCTCAGCCATGACCTCTGGGGGAAAAATCCCCCCTACTTGCGAACCACTTATCTACCATAACAGAAAGTGCTACTTTTGACTTATGAAAATTGGTAAGTCAACAATAGCAGAGGAGGCATATTATTTAGGAATACTGAAGTAATTTAAAGAAAAAATTAATGCAAGTATTAAAAGGAGAGTAAAGGGGGGTGTGTCTGGGTGGCTCATTCAGTTAAGCGTCCGACTTCGGCTCAGGTCATGATCTCACAGTTTGTGGGTTTGAGCCCCACGTCAGGCTCTGTGCTGACGGCTCCGAGCCTGGAGCCTGCTTTGGATTCTGTGTCTCCCTCTGTCTCTGCTCCTCCCCCGCTCGTGCTCTGTCTCACTCTCTTTCAAAAATAAACAAACATTTTTTTAAAAAAATTGTTAAAGAAGGAAAAGGAGAGTGAAGGAACCGGGCAATGAACAGGTGACAAGATGGGAAATTTGGCCAGCATTAACTTTTTAAATTGTGTGTGTGCGCTTTAAATTTTAACATGCAGTTGAAGCTACAAAGCAAACAAACAAACAAACAAACAAAAACCGGCAAGCTTACGCCTACTTTGGGACGTCACTGAAGTCTTTGTGTAAGGAAACCTTATACTCTTACATGAACTTACTCGATATGCTTATGTCTTTTCTCTAAATTACCTGAAATGCATTCATCAAATAATGTCTTTTTATAAAATATCAAGACACCTCCTAACATCAGTTGATGTAACATTTTTGATCCACCGACTACACTGTGGGAATGAATAAGCCACGAGGGCATAGGGAGGTCTCAGCACACAAGCAGATGGAACGAGTGGAAAGTGAGTCAAGGCACAGAGGCCTCCCGTGGGAGCCCCCCACCCCCCGGCCGAAGAACCCTACACACGTGTGACTGCCTCCTTCTGACACGAATCCCCCGCGGCCTTACGGCCACCCACCCACACCCTGTCTTGTCCCTCTAGGGAATCGTGTTCTCTCAGGAAACTAGTTAATTAAGGATGGCGTTTAAAAATAAGAATGCGGACAAGTGTGATAACTTGCAACTTATGAAAAATATTTCCTAATTCCATAAAAAAGAAACACATTTTTAGGCGGGACAGTAGCCCTCGCCCTCTCTCGGCATTTAGTGAATTTCGGTGCTCTTGGTGGAGACCGAGTCCGTCCTCCTCTTTTTCTCCGTTCGTCTTTCCGGGCCCAGGGGCTCCGTTGCTTTAACCGCCCTCCACCCGTCGCTCTCTGGCCCTCCTCCGGAGCCCCCCCGTCAAAGGGACCGGGGAGCGCCCCCCCCCCCCCGCATCTGAGCAGCCTGACCGGAGAACGCGTTAATGGTCCCAAAGCATGAAGAACCCCCCTCTCCGGTTACACGTGAAGTATGATTATGTTTAATTCAAAAGTGGTCCAGCAAGATGATGTCTTTGAGGGACCGTGCGTGACCAATGCTAGGGACTCTGAAGGAAAACTGAACGGAGGGTTCAACCGTCACATCGTACAAAGTTTTAATTAACAGCGCTGTTTGGGCAGAGGGGAAAGAAAGGCAATGATTTTACTGATGCACCCTGGGCCGCAGGCTCAGACACGCTCCTCACGGAGCACAAAATAAACCCTTGTGCCGCGAGGGAAGATCCAGCTTGTGCTATAGAACGTTAGGAATAAACTCAGTTCGCATCAACCATTTCCTACGAGGCTCTCCCTATGAGGAACAGTTGAAAAGGAATTCGGCAAACATGGGCTTAGTGACACGTTCACAGTTATTATTTTGACAAATGTTGGACATCTACACACTGAAAATGCCACAACGGTGTCCATCATCATCACCTAAGGGTTTCACGATGCCAACTAAACCTGGTCTCGTTGGCTGGGCTTAAAGAATTGGAAAACACTGCCCCGAGATCTTACGCGAAGCCAGAGTGAAAACTGTCACTGGAGACATCATAACTTTGAAAACGTGCTGTTTTGAACGTCGATTATGGGGTGGTTAACTGGGCAAAAAGCGAACTCGGTTTCGAGGGGCACAGGCTTCCGGAGGGAGCGAAGTTGAGCCCGGGGGGGGGGGGGGGAGAGGGCACCCAAGCCTGTGGCAAGGGAACCTTGCTCTGTGCTCTGTCCTGCTCCGCTCCCTCAGGGGAGTGACCCTTGGAGCAGAGACTCCTTCCGGACCTGAAATCGGGCCGGGACAGGTTTGGAACAAAGCCCCCACAGGGAACAGCGGCCATCTGAGCCACCCTTCAGACCCAGCAGCTCTCAGGCCGGGACTCTGTCACACAGTCCGAGGCCTCGCAGTGCGTGAGGACACTTGTCCGTTCTCCAGCTGGCTGCCTCCAGGAGGCTGGCTTCCCCGCCTCGCTGTCTAAGCCGTGTCTCGCGAACCCCTCAGATTCTCCCCGCCGCCCCCCTCCAGCCCAACGGCGGTACTCACAAGACGCCGGGGACGGACGCTCGAGCGGGTCAGATGCCGTAGCTGGGGCCACCCGCACGGAGACGCCACCAGCCTCTACCCCCCCGGATGCCAGCCCCTCGGCACCTCCGAGGCTTGGGCTCGCCGTGAAGCTGGAAGGCTATTACTTATTCATGGGCTGCCCGAGCCGGCCAGGAACTGCTTTGTGTCAGCTGAATAGGACGGTAATTCAATCTCCAAATGGGACCTGTTCAGCACAGGGCCTATCTGTCATAATGAGTCACGCAGATAAAAAGAACACGGCTTTCGGAGCCACTGGTGAAAGTTATGTTCTGACAGCAGGTAGTGTTAGAGGGCACCACCTTCTCTGCCTCGACGTCTCCCCCCGAGTCCCCCCCCACCCCGAACACTCCCCATGAGACGCGTGACGGAGAGGGAATCACCTACGGGGTGTACCGTCGGGGGAAGGAGTAAGGGGGCTGCACAGGCGCCCCGTTCCCGTGCCAGAAACGGGCACGTCTAGAGAGACAGAAGGCAGAGATGCCGGGGAATCGGCAAGAAAAACCTCCGGGACGAGGACACCAGAGGAAAGGGTCCAGCCCTCCCCAGGGTTTATGTGGTTCAGGACTTCACGGGCGAGATCACGGTAACAGCGGGGGCTCAGGCGCCAGGAAATGATGGCGCTAACTAAGCCCTCGACTCCAAAGAAGGGCCTGAGAACCAGGCCGGGAGGGGGGCCGGCGGCTCTGGCTCCCCGCACATCCCACCTGGCGGAGGCTCCGGCCTCCTGGCCACATTTTCTCGGGATTATAAAACCTGCATTTCATCCGATGGCCTTGTCTCTCAGCCACGTGAAGCCTCATTGCTAACCATCCCCCGCTCTCCTCCGCTCAGCCCCTGCGACACGCCACTTCCTCTCTTCGCTCCCTCACCCCTGCAGCTTGGACCCGGCCCCGGGAAACACACTCCCGCGGGTATATCCCCTGGTTCTCGGGCCCCAGCAGCCCAGAGGGTCCGGCGCTGAGGCAGGCCAGTCGGCTGGCCACTGACGTGCCGCTGTCCCCCGGCTCCAGGGGGCGGGGGCCGCACCTCTAATGTTCTGTGTTGTATTCTAAGCACCTGCACAGGGTCCAGCCAGAGTAGCTCCTCAAACAATTGCGGAAATACCAAATGATTGAAGCCTGCAACGTCACGTGCCTTGGAATACGCATCAGTCAGGGTGGGCTGGGTTATGCCGTAGTAACAAATAACCCTCAAATTTCCGTGGCCTACGATGACAGGGCTGTATTTCTTACTCATCCTCTATCTGTGGGGCATCGGCTGTGGCTCTGCTCACACCATTCTCACTCTGGGCCCCAGACTGACGGAGCCAGAAATAGAAAATAGGACAGAGTTTGGAGCGGTATAAATAAAACTCCCACAGCACACAGACATTGGAGTTCTGCACTGGGATGTTCCGCTGAACGAAGCTTCCCATTTTGCCCACCCCGTTCCTTTCCTGTCGTCCGGTCCTGGTGCCGACATCACTTCTCCAAGGAGGCTGTGCCCACCCCTACCCTTACCATTTTAAAATGCTCACCATCAGATGCCCATTAGAAAGCGAGGTCTCTGAGGGAAGGGCTCCCATCCGTCTCACTGCCCGCTGTGCCCCCAGGGACAGAGGAAATGCTCCATAAACATTTGTCCAATAAAAGGATGAATGAATAAAATAGCATTTTATGGGGCACCTGGGTGGCTCAGTCAGTTAAGTGTCCGACTCTTGATTTCAGCTCGGATCATGATCTCCTGGTTCGTGAGTTTGAGCCCCACATCAGGCTCTGTGCTGACAGCTCAGAGCCTGGAGCCTGTTTCGGATTCTGTGTCTCCTTCTCTCTCTGACCCTCCCCCACTCATGCTCTCTGTCTCTCTCTGTCTCAAAAATAAATAAGAAAAAAAAAATTTTTTTAATTATAAAATGAGCGCGTTCAAGAAGCAGTCCCACCAAATGTGAAGCACTATGATATAATCCCTGCTCTGAGATCACGTAGTAAGAGTAACACAATTATAACAGAAGCTTTGGGGCTCGGATAAGGAATCCTGAAATTAATGACAATGAGGATTTGTCAAAGTCTTCTCTGCACTCTTTGCTGGGAGAAAATATTTATCACACTTGATCAGAACCAATTCTCACTAATAACAGAGCAAACCCCCCAAAGAGATCTGTGTCTGTTCTCGTATTCATGGTCTATCCCGCAAACTTCCCACCCAGACCGGGGCCTCTCAGTGCACAGCTCACAAGAAGGGGGAGAGTGAGCGTAAACATTATCAGTGCCCTGTGTCATGTCAGCTCTACTGACTCTGGCTATTAGTATTTCCTGAAAATGTTTTGATTATCTGGTGAATCTGGCTAATGTGTTAGCATGGGATGGACAGGTTGAGAAAATCGAGTCTGTGGTAAGAAAACGACCATAGGTTACGACGACCCCTGAAATGTACCCCTGCCTTCCTTGGTATAACGACATAACCCGTGTCTATTTGCTACAAGATGGCATTTGATGAGCAACGTGCAAGTTATTCACCTTGTGTCTAGGAGCATAGACACCCCAGCGACTCCCCCTCCTGATTTCTCCAGGGTCTCCCTGGATCCGTACTTATGAATTGCCCACTTGGGAAAATCCCCACTGGTTGGGATCTGCTGAAAAGTACCTTCACAAGCAGCCAAGGAGCCTTCCAGGAGGCGGACAGATAAACAGACTGGGGTCCACCAGACGGTGGAATCTCATTCAGCACCAAGATGAGCCGTCAACCATGAGGGATGAGCACAGGGGATTTGGGGGGCGCTGAGCCACTTTCTCGATACTGTGATGGAGGATACATGTCATTATACATTTGTCCAACCCCCCAGAATGGGTAACACTGAGTGAGCCCTACTTGGCAACAATGTGTCAACAGTGGCTCATCAATTGTAGCAAATGCACTCAGGTCCCACCAGCTGTGAGCAGTGGGGAAACCCTGTGAGGAAGGGACGGGAAGCACGTGGGGAGTCTCACTCTCTGATCAACTTTTCTGTAACTCTAAAACTTGTCTTTTTAAAAAAGGAATTTTTAAAAACCGGACCCCAGGGGCCCCTGGGTGGCTCAGTCAGTTCCGGCTCTTGGTTTCGGCTCAGGTCCTGATCTCACAGTTCGTGGGTTTGAGCCCCACGTCTGGCTCTGAGCTGACAGCATGCAGCCTGCTTGGGATCCCCTCTCTCTCTCCCTCTGTTCCTCGTCCCTCTCCCCTGCTCACGTGTGCACGTGCACTCTCTCAAAAACAAACATTTAAAAAGTAAATTAAGTTAAAAAGTTAAAACTGACCCCAAAGTACCCCACCACCTTCACTGCTATCCTTGTGTAGACAACACGCATCGACACCACCCAGGGTCCGGGGAGTCCGTGGATTTCTTCCCCTTTGCCACGTTGAGCTCGTCGGGACCTGCTGGCTGGGACCCGGTGTCTGAGGGCAGGAGTGTGGGACGACCGTGCTCATGGCCACCTCCCCAGCCCCCAGAGAGGCAGCTGGCCCCCAGACAGGGCGTCCTAACCAGCTGTCACATAAAAGACATTCATTCTCTTGCGTTTCCGCTTGGCCATGAATGACAGAACATTAACAAGTGAAAATTGAAAGCCGAGCTCAAAAACCTCCCCCAGGAAGAGTAGTGAGGTCTGCTAAGTCCTCCAGAGACGCAAGTCAATAAAAGAAATTCTAGAGAGCCGGAGACATGCAGACGGCTCTATAAATTAGTGGTGTGCAAGGGGGCCTCTGCGGCCGGCGTTTCCACCCCGGGTTCGAGGCCGTGTGCCCACCTCGCTCGCTCTGTCCCTGATGCCCATTGGTCTGAATGGTTAACCCCACCGTGAGCACCTGCTGTTTCTGTGGGCTGATCACACACCCCCGTGCTGCCCCCCTCGTGCGGGCTTTCTCACGGTTTCTCCCAGATCCTAACCTCTCAGCCGCGAGGGAAGAGGGGGCAGGAACCGCCATCCGAAACCTCACCGTCGCCCAGAGACAAAGGCTCTGAGGGGCAAGACAGCAGGCCCCCCACACCCCGGGGACCGCGTGTACCAGCGATCGGGGCCCCGGGGCGGGGCCTTGCCTCGAATTAAACACATTTACTGTTCACGAGCAATCTCACCGGAGTAATCACCTTCCGTGAAAACCGATTTTGTTCTCGCTAAAGGCCCCAGACGAGCCACCCGTGGAAACCTCGGTCACGGACGCGGCCCTCCTTCAGCCTTGCCTCGTCTTTATCTCCAAACCAAACTTTAAAGTATGGAGTGACTGGGGCGCCTGGGTGGGGCAGTGGTTAAGCGTCCGACTTCAGCCAGGTCACGATCTCGCGGTCCGTGAGTTCGAGCCCCGCGTCGGGCTCTGGGCTGATGGCTCGGAGCCTGGAGCCTGTTTCCGATTCTGTGTCTCCCTCTCTCTCTGCCCCTCCCCCGTTCATGCTCTGTCTCTCTCTGTCCCAAAAATAAATAAACGTTGAAAAAAAAAAATTTAAATAAATAAATAAAGTATGGAGTGACTTTCTAAAACAAAATTGCTTCAGGAATTCGCTGTTTGTGTGTTAATTACCAATTACTGGCATTAACAGCAGCCACTCGCCTCCAAGCGCCCATTCCATACCCAGCCCTGCTCCAAGCGTCTGACGCGGAGCGATGGCTGGATCTCGGAAGCCCCCGACCCGTGAGGAAGCCCTCCCCCCCATGGAAGCCACTTGCCCGGCGCGACCCACAGTCTGGGGGGCGAGGGGTCCGGGTTCGAGGCCGCGGCCTGGAGGTTCAGCAACCCCCCGAACGCCAGACGGTCCGTGGAGACCGACGGAAAAGGGTATCACGCCCACGGCCAGTGTCTTCAGGGAAAAATCAAATTTCCTTTCCGATACGTGAGAAATACCCGCATGGGCCCTGGGAACCGCTACCCTGAGAACGTTCCGGACCAGCTCCCAGGAACGTGGCGAGCGGGGGTGGGGAGACGCCCCCTGAGGCTGTGACCCCTCCAGGCCTCAGAGGTTCTGCCACAAGCTGGGAAGACCCTCTGTGTCAACCGGCTGCAGCACGGCCCTCGCGGTTTGTCCCGAGCCACGGAAAGATGCCGCATCATCAGTACAGGATCACAGAGCGGGTCAAGCAGTCCCGCTTCCCTCTCTGTGGTCTGCCATGTCCGACAGAAAGCTAAGTCATCAGCCAGATCAGGCCTCGGGGCCCGCGCCTCGGGGACGGGCCTCCCAGGGGCTGAGGACGCTTCCTCCCGACAGACGACTTCCCGACCTCACGCCACCTCGTGTTTGGCCCGGACCCCGGCCGCCTCTCCCTCCCTCCGCACCGTGATTGCGGCCCTCAGCTCTTCTCTTACAATCAGCCTCGTGGGCTGGGAGGCGCCCATTAGCACCTGGGAATTCACTGGAGCATAAAACAGAAAAACAAACTGGGCTCTGTTGGTCCTGGAGTCGTGGGGAACAAAGAGGGTGACCCTGCTGGGGGAGCACTGGAAAATGAGTCACGCGTGAGGACGCTCACACGGCGTGCTAGCTCCATGGCGGGGAGGGAGCCTCCCAGGAGCCCCGGGGGGAGCGGTCCGCACTGCGAGGGTTGTTCGGAGGGGCCGCCCCAGACCCGGGCCCTCCCACCACCACGGCTGGGCTGACGACTCTGGCAGTGGCCAGCGTTCCCCGGGCCCGCCCCCATCAGGCCACCCGCGCTGCTCTGTTCCTGTCCCCACGGCTGAGGCACCAAGGCTCTCGGACAGAGCAGAGCCCAGAGTCGGAGCCGCGTCTGACCACTGCACCCCACAGCCCCCGCGTTGGTGCCCCGGCAACGGCCGAGCCCGACGCCATGGAGTTTCCCCGTTTGCCTCCAGGACTCCGACGGCTCTCGGTCTCGCGTCGCACCGTCCCGTGCATTTTGAGTCGGTCTTGACACGTGGGATCTGGTTTTGCCAACATTTGTGGAAGGAAGGGCTGCCCCTCCCCCATCGCGTAGCCCGGGCCCCCTCGTCAAAGACCAGCCGGCCGTGCGTGCGTGCCTTCATGTCTGGACCCTGCCTGTGTCCGCCGTGCAGGGTGAGTGAGTCCCGGAGGCCTGCTGTGGACACAGTGCCCCTGGCGTGGACGACTGAGCTGTGTGCTAGAAATTTTGTTCAGACAGTAGATCTCATGTTTGGTGTTCTTACAGTGAAAGAAACGTGTTGTAAATAAATTAAAAATAAAGTCTGATCGTAAGAGAGAAGATGGCCCCCTGTCCAGGTGCCCCAAGGAAGCCCCAAACTTCAGGGAGGCCATTGCTCTGCCTGGAGCTCTGAGGTCAGTCCTGGAAGCCAGACTGTCCCTGGGCGAATGGTGACATGTGTCTCTTTAACAGCCAACATCAGCTGACATCGACAGACGTGTTCTGAGTGCCAGGCCCCACTGAACACGTTTACTCCTGGGGGCGACGGCCCAACGAGTGAGTCCTGTGATCACGGCCATTGTTTGGCCTTGCTGGAGACCACACAGCTGAGCCCGGCAGCCTCCCTCGGCCGGACGGTGCTGGGACCACCACGGGAGCCACGCGGCCTCCCCCTGCGGGTGGGGGGCCGGCAGGAAGCCAGCAGCCTCCTCAGGGGACCACCACTGACGCTCGCAGACCCTGCTCGACCTCACACATCCACAGCCCTCGCCTGACCCTCGCTTCTGAGTGTGAGGCGTGGACCAGATCCACCCCCAAATCCCCCATTCTCTAGACCTCTGTGACCTGCACACCTGTGGACCGGCCGGTGGTCCTGAAGATGAAGCGGTCCCCCGGTGGCCGCCTGCTGCCGGGCACCAAACTCGTGCTCCGAGCGGACGGCAGAGCTCCTGCCTGGGCGCTCGACCACGTGGGATTCGTGGCGCCCACGCTCTCACTGGCCACGGCCACAGAGGCCACAGCAGCACCTCCCCAATGGCCGTGAGGGCCACGCGGCTGGTGTGAACACGAAGTAAGGGCCCGGGCGGCCGGCAGACAATGATGGAGCCCGTGGGAACGGTCACGGTGCACAACAAGGAAGCCCGGGGACCGCCCCACGAGCTGCGCGGAAGAAAGCGGGTCTCTACCGAAATCGTCTCACAGACGGGAAACCACACCCCTTAAACGTGGACGGAAGGAGAGCCCGCCCAGGTCACATCCTGGAAGTGGATGTCTGCTGCCCTCCACACTCAGGTGCTCGGCCCCAGACTGATGGAACCCACAGCAGGAACCCTCCCGAGGTCACACTCCGGTGGGCAAGATGGAGACAACAAGTATTCCCACAAACAGGACCATGCCAGCTCGCACATGCGCTGGGAGGAAATTAGCGGAAGAGGGTACGAGAGGAAGGGGTGGGGTGGGCAGGGCAGGCCTCTCGGAGGAGGTGTCCCATGACGAAGGCTGAAGTGGTGAGTGAGGAGCAGTTGGCTGAGACACAGAGAGAGTCCCGGGCAGAGAGCACAGCATGTGCAAAGGCCCTGAGGCAGACTCTGCCACTGAAGATTCCACCTCTCACTGCCAGAGGAGCTGGGCTGTGGGACTGAGGGCTCTGTTGCCTCCTCCTTTTAGACAAAGGAGAGGAAGTGCAGAGGCCGACTTCACTCTGAGGGCCTCTAAGTGGCTCAAAGTCCTTGCTCGGGATGGGAAACCCAAGAAGGCGGGGAGGAGAGGCCCCGTCCCTCCAATGCAGCCTCACAGCTGCCGGCGTCTGAGCTATGGGGCAGACACGTGTGACCTCGGTGAGGAGGGCAGTAAACCCAGCCCTGGGTTGACACTGACCCAGATCCGCCAGTCGCCCTACTCATCATCCAGTCCAGGAGGTTGAGCCGTCGGACAGGATCTCCGCACGTGGGGTGGGTAGATGAACAGTATCGCTTCCAAGGGGCCTTAACACCAAGCGCAAATTAATGTGTGCAAAGCGCCCCACCCGCACCCCACCTAACACCTGTGGGTGGCGCCCAGGAGTCACGGAAGGGACTTCCGCCCACGGACGGCCATGGTCAGCGCGCACAGAAAAGCGTTCGCCGAGGTGTGGGGGAAGCGGCCTGCACGTCTGGCCCGACCCAAACCCTGACTGACCCGCGGGTCGCAGGTTGGCCAGTAGAGCAGCTGATGTGGGACAGACTCTCCCGGGGGTGTACCTGGGCCAGCCGCCAGCACGCGGGGGTGAAACCCGCAGGAGTGAGCCCGCCGTTAGCCAGGGGGGCCTGGGATCTGCCGTGCTGGGGGTCCCACCCCACGGGACCAGGAGAGACCACACAGCAGCGGTTTGTTTCTCCCCCAGCCAGCCGGTCCACCGGCACACCACCCTCCTAGCCCACTTGTGCGACGGGGACAAGACGACAGGCAAAAATTAGGAATCCTGCAGCAGTATGTTGTGGGGTCTCTGCCTCCGCACCCCGAACTCACCGCTGCCTCCTCCGACACCGCAACGTGGTGGACCAAATGTCTGTGTCCCTCCAAAATTCCTGTGTTGCAGTCCTAACCCCCAAGGTGGTGGTGCCACAAGGCGAGGCCTTTTGGGAAGTGACTGGGTGTGAGGGCGGGGCCTCGTGAACGGGGATTTGTGCTTTTCTAAAAGACACTGCAGACGGGCGCCTGGGGGGCTCAGTCGGTGGAGTGTCTGACTTGGGCTCAGGTCATGATCTCACAGTTCGTGGGTTCGAGTGCCGTGTCAGGCCCTGTGCTGACAGCTCGGAGCCTGGAGCTGCTTCAGATTCTGTGTCTCCCTGTCTCTCTGCCCCTCCCCTGCTCTGTCTCATGCGCTGTCTCTGTCTCAAGAATAAATAAACATTAAAAAAAAATTTTAAACATTAAATGGGGAGGGGCAGAGAGAGAGGCAGAGAGAGAATCCCAAGCAGGGTCCACCCACAGAGCCTGACGCGGGGCTCGAACTCATGAACTGTGAGATCGTGACCTGAGCTGAAATCAAGAGACGGACGCTTCACCGGCTGACGCCCCCCCCCCCCAGGTGCCCTGAGCTTGGGCTCTAAACAAGGGGAGTGGGCATGATAGGAGGGTTCAAAACAGAAACAGGCTCCAGGATGGAACGAGTCACTGGACAGTCACACAACTCGAACACCCCGAGCCGGGCCCGGGGCCTCCTGACTCCAGGGCCTGAGGGCAGCCCAACCCAGGTGCTCCCACCCCCAGAACAGTGAAATCGGGGTTTGGGTTTGCCAACAGCACCCACTGCCACCTCCGGGTCCGGGGACCGGTCTTAGCCCTTGCGACTCTCACGGGACTCACGCCCGTGCACACACACACACACACACACAGCTCTGTGTTCGTGTGGACCCGAGGGCACCGTCCACAGGCCGGCAGAAGTGAGCACAGAGTGCATGCGTCACTAATCATTATGTCCTGAGTATGGACACATGTTGCCTTTCTAACTTTTCTATAATAAGTAATGACAGATATCACACTTGTGTCCTCAAGGGTCTCAAGAGAAGAGTCGAGAAAGCACATTTCGTTCCCTCCAACAGGAGAGAGAACGGCTCCGTGCGAGGCACCCGGCCCGTTTATCACCAACGCCACGACAACGGGTGTTTGACCCAGAAAGGCCACTTCTGTACGTTTATCCGGAAGGGTAATAATGGAGGTGTCAGCAGGACTCCTGGGCGGCTCAGTCCGTTAAGCGTCCGACTTCGGCTCAGGTCATGACCTCACAGTTCGTGGGTTCAAGCCCCGCGTTGGGCTCTGTACTGACAGCTCAGAGCCTGGAGCTGCTTCAGATTCTGTGTCTCCCTCTCTCTCTGCCCCTCCCCCGCTCATGCTCTGTCTCTCTCTGTCTCTCAAAAAATAAGTAAACATTAAAAAAAATAATTAATTTAAAAAATAACAATAACAGATGTGACGGAATCCACACCTCTTGCAGAATGGGGTACGTCCTGTAGGCATTGTTTACAGAAAGAAAACATATAAAGCATAACAAAGAGAACAGAACCGATCTAATACCCCCCCCCCCCAAAACACGGTCAGCCTTTTAAACCACATTTCCCAACTGTCTCCACAACACGAGAGTCAAGCTTACGAACACCGAACGTTACCCTTGACGGCTTTGATGGGATGTCTCTACGGGTGATTTAAGTTTCTTCTGAATTATTTCCTACGCTTTAAAATAATTTCTACGATGGGTAAATGTTACTCCACTCGTCAAGTGAAAACAGCCTAGAATTACCGTAATTACACAGAGAAACAGAACGTGCGTGGTAATTTTTGCTACTTAAAGAGTTAAACAGTGAGGACGCTGCATCTGTTTTTAACGCTGAGGGCACAGCAGTGTGGACCCCGTGGTTCTCCGTGGATGTACGGCCTCCTGGTTTTCCGCCCGCACAGCGGCTGTGACCTGTAGGCTGGCGGACAAGGGCGTAATGGGAGACAGACGGGACTCAGGAAGCACCACGCCAGCTCCTGGCCCCTGTCAGGCACTGAGTGTGGGGTGGGATGTAATGAGCGTTTATTTCTTACAAAACCGATCGATGCAGGTGCTCCCAGTTGGGTGCAGGTCCCCCCCCCACCCCTCCCCAGGGCTGCAACTCAGGGGGCCGGGTCCCCGCCATCGGCTCCCCATCCCCAGGAGCCCGCAGGCCTCAGCACTCCCATCTCCTGGACCGGGAGGCACAGCCACCACGTCCCTCCTCTCAGCCCACGGGATCAGGGCTGCCGGGAAAGGAGCTCCCACCTGACAAGCAGCTTCCTGCCACCACCTGACGCCACGCCGAAAACGTCCACCCCCAGCGGTGGACAACTGGTGGCGACCGGGAGTCCCTTCCACCCAGGGGAGACGACGGCCTCGACGGGGAGGGTCTGAGGCCCAGCTGCCCGCCCCCCCCCCCCACCAGACGAGGACCAGGGGTCGTGGGAGCATGCCACGATTCCACACGGGGGCTCCACAGCGGCAGGTGCAGCCGACCCCCACCCCACCCCCGCCACCACTTGTGCCCCTGGGCTCGGGATGACCCAAAGTCGGGTACGGAGCAGGACCGAGTCAAAGCCCGTGCAGAGATGGGGCTGCACAGGAGCCAAGCATGTGGGCGGTGTGGGCAAACCCTCGGTGGGTCCGGGAGACCTTGGGGCCGGGAGGGTAGACAGGCAGAAAAGAGCGTCTGCCCCTCTGCACCAGACGTGAGGGGCTATTCCTGGCAAGCTGTCCCCGGGCTGTGTTTCACCCCTCCCGTGCTGCGTGCTCTCTGGGCCCATGTCGCGCCCGCCGCCCCCCACAGTTGCCGATTCCATCCTTAAACCCCCGCCCGCCCTGGGCACGTGGGAGCATCCCGCAGCCGCGTGTCGCCAGCTCACTGTCCGGGCTCCACACAGAACCGCCTTCGACGCCACCTCTGTGCTCTTTCCAGTGGACGCAGCCCTCTGCTAAGTGTGAGCATTTGCTCCCACGGAGACCAGCCCGGGCGGGGACCTGCCACCAGCACATTCAGACCCGTGCGTCCAAGTGCCCCCCTCCGCACCGTCTTGGCACCCAAAATCCAAAGCATCGCTCTCTCAAACAGCCACACTAACAGCAACCCTTTGCCCAGGAAAGCCCAGAGTTACCCAGCTGTCTGAAGACCCCTCTCCCGCAGCCCAGGAACCCAGGGAGGGCTTGTTTTCTGAACCCATCACTGCTTTCTGGGACGCAGCATCGGGGGGGGGGGGGGCGGGGGGAGTGACGGGGAGAGATAGTTCCCTTCAAAACAAGCAATTTGCTCCTGTAATTTGTAATTCAGGCCTGCGCCCCAAAAGGAAATTGCCGTGAATAAATGCGAGCCTCCTGACCCTGCAGGAAAATATCAAAGAGATTTCAAGCAGTGTTTTCTTGAACAAAATTTACACAGCCTTGTTAAAAAAAAAAAAAAAAATCCCCACCTGCTTTGTAAATGTCACAGGGCGGCTGCCAGGCGGAGGTTGGGAAGGTTGGGCGGAGCCCGGCTGCTTCTGAGAGCACAGAGGAGTCCCCGCCTGGGTCTGGGCTGTGGCTCCAGCCCTGGCCTCTCACTTAAGAGTGTCACAGCCGAGTGGGGTTTTCTGGGGGGGATCATTGCCTTCACGCGTCCCACAAAGACCTTCCGTGTACCTCCGCGTGGAGTGCCGCTGGGCAGGGCACAGAGGGGTTGGTCACACTGGCTGCCCCAGGGGGGCCCCCAGGGCTCAGAAAGTCAGGCCCAAATGAAGACATCCCTGGGGCAAAGTGCAAGACAGGGGATGTGATGGTGGCCGCGGGCGACACCCAGTTCTCCGGGGACAGCCTGGAGCTGGGTCTCTCTCTGTCACAGACCCTCTGGGACCAGCGTGTGTGCCGCGCCTCAGGCACCCCCACCCAAATCAGGCCCTGCAGGGAGAGAGGACAGGGCTCCAGCTTACGTGAGGTTAGACACGGGCCGTCTGGGAAAAACCCAAGGCAGCCACCCACAGGCTCCCCACCCGAAACCCCGGGACCACCGGGAAGAAGGACCCAGAGGAGAGGGTGTGGCCTCTCTCATTGTCTTTAACAGAGAATATGATCTCCAGTCTCTGATGTTCCTTTGAAGGAGCTACCAATGTGCTGCTTTTTAAACGTCCCTTTCAGGGGGGCTCCTGGGTGGCTCAGTCCGTTGAGAGTCCGACTTTGGCTCAGGCCATGATCTCACAGTCTGTGCGTTCGAGCCCCGCGTCGGGCTCTGTGCTGACAGCTCGGACCCCGAAGCCTGCTTCGGATTCTGTGTCTCCCTCTCTCTTTACCCCTCCCCCGCTCATGCTCTGCCTCTCAATAATAAATAAAACGTTAACAAATTTTAAATTAAACGTCCCTATCGGTATCTGTTTTACCTCGCTTCAAATACGCCCATGCTGAGAATATGCAAAACCAGAGAATGAAGAGCTGGTCATAAGCCAGACCGTATTTCGAACGCGGATATCTTTAGGAGCAGAGAGCGTTACCACGGGATGCCTAGCCCAGGGTGCTTGCTCCATTCCCCGTCCTCTCTCTACTACTGCACCGGACACCCCCCGCGCTTGGAAAGACCACACTAACGGCTCAAGAGACTTTGCAAGAGGAAGGAGCCGCGGTCCCCGGGGCGCAGGGGGGCCCGGTGAGGCCAGGCTGGGTGTGGGCACAGCCGGCACAGCGAGGGCTCGCCTTGTGACTTCAGCCGCCCCCCACCCCGCCCATCCCCCTTCAGCAAATTCTACAACCTTCTGCCGGCCGCACCAGGTGCCAGCCAGATGCCTCCGGTTCTGAAACGCCACGCGGTCCCTGAGGCGTGACCAGCGTCTCGCTCGTGCGGGTGGGCGGGCATGGGAATTTTCTTATCTGCGTTGATATATTTCTAAGAGGCATGAAAACTCTCGAATCTTCTCTGCTCTGCCTTTGGAGAAAACGCGGCCCCTTTCAACTATGAAGAAAGGAGTCAACCTTTTGGAAAAAACAGGCACAGGGAGGATCATGTTTCACTGAGTAAATTGACGAAAGGTCAAAAAGCTTGATCTTTACCACTGATGCACTTTGTCTGAAAGCCGAGCCGCCGTTTAAATATTTATGGGCAAGCGCTGTAAGGGCCCCTTGCGGTCGCCTAGTCCAATAGGGGCCAGGCTGCGACCATCTGACAGGAAGGAACCCAGTTCACCTCCCGGGAGGGTCTGTGCAGCGAGAGGCCCGCGTCCCCGCTTGGGAGGGTCCCTCACGGGCACCCTGAGCTCGCGGCTTCCCACAGGAGGGAAGAGCCTCGCGGACAGGAGGGAACATCACGACATTCTCCGCTCTGTCTGCCGGGACACCAGAAGCAGCGAGGCCCCAGCCACTGTGCTCACACCCAGCACCCAGGTCTTGGCGGCTAAACGTCGTTCTCCACCAGAGGAAACGAGGGTCCGTCACGAAGTGGCTGATTCTGGGACCGGGGCAGGGAAAGTAGCAGATGAGCCTCCAGCCTCGTATTAGCCCAGAACTCTGAGCCTCACGGAGCGCCTGGACCTGGAGGGAGGCCCCCTCAGCCCTTTCCTCCGGGCATTGAAATCCGTGACGGTACTACGTCTAACCGCTGCAAACAAAGCAACAGTCTACTAATCGATGCTAACAAAAGTAAATATAAATATAAATATATAAATGGGAAGAAAGAGGAAAGCTTTTCCTCGAGGAGAAAAACCAACCAACAACGATGGAAGGACTCACACAAAAATCGCCACGTTGTAACTGTCGCAAGAGTAATTGATACAAATAACAGCAACCGAGGCTACAACCAGGCGGAGCTTGATGCAAAACAGCTATTTCCTGCCACGTGGCCTCCGTGGTCCTCCCCACAAGCTACTTGCCAATCACAAAGGGGACCTTGGCGATCTTACTGCAAAGAACTTGGTGGCGACCCCTCAGCCAAGTGACCCGTGCACACGCGTCCTCCACGATGGGACAAACCCGCGGCCTGTGTTCGCGAGGACTGGCGCCCCAGGAGGCAACGTCACCCGAACGTCATTCCTGCCAGGACGCAAAACCTGAATGCGATTGCATCGGTGCTAAATTTCCTGAGCTTGAACCCACGAACCGTGAGATCATGACCCGAGCCCAAGTCGGACGCTTAACCGACTGAGCCACCCAGGCGTCCCTATACTAGAGGCTTTAAAACAAACAGAAGTGAGGGCTCGGCAGGAGCATGAGGGCAGGGGCATCTGGACGGGAGGTCCTGCCATGGGGCTCCCGTGTCCGTCCCCACCGGCCGCAGGGCACTGCTGGCCACAAGCATCCCGCTCTTTAGTTGTCCTCACGTTCCAAGAGGCAGGACTTTTGTAAGAAGAGTTTGGATCTAAGATCCCAGAATATCGATCACACCCCATCGGCCCATCTCTGTTTCCCTGGTGCCTGCCTGGGCTCAGCCTGAGGCCTGCAGGGAAGAGGAAGGTCCCTGCATCAGGGACAGAGCCCCCCCCCCCACACACACACACATTGGTTATCAGATGAAGGGGGAGGGGAGAAGGGAGAAGGGAAGGAGGGGGAGGGAAGAGGGAGGGGAGGGAGAGGAAGGGGAAGGAGGAAGGGAGGGAGAGGGAGGGGAGGGAGGGAGGAGGGAGAAGGAGGGGAGGGCCAGGAAGGGGAGAGGGGAGGGAGCAAGGGGGAGGAGAGGAGGAGGGAGAAGGGAGGGGGAGCTTCCACGGGGTCTCTGTTTCCCACTAGTTTCACCCCACAGACCGCGTGTGGGGAGCTGCCCCGTGGCGCCCCGACCTCCAGACCTGTGGCGAGGAGGCTGTGTCTCCGACAGAGGGCCATCTGGGATTCGAACCCACCCAGCACACAAGGCGGAGACGGGAAGACGGCCTCGCGGTGGCCAGGAGGGACACGAGGGGGCGGAGACAACGGGGAGGACCACCCTCCGCGGGGAAGGGCCCAGAGCCTGGCGCGGAGCTGAGAGGCGGCCTGTCTGGAGCGAGACAGCAGCCTGGGCCGAGGCGGGGGATCCGGGCTGACCGGCGCGTGGGCCGCAGAACGCGCACAGCAAGCGCGGGCAGATGGTCCCGACCCGGTTTGACACCAGAGACACTGGGCTGGACGTCAGCGGGTGGGATCCGAGGGCACACGCGTCGGGAGTGCCGGCAGTCTGCCCCGGGGCCCTGTGGTCAGAGTAACGAGGGATTCGTGGACCGCGACCACCATCGGGAAGTAGCAAGTGGTTCTTCAGACACCTGCTCCCGGACCTGCCGGCTGGAAAGCTGGCCCTCAAATACGCGTATCTGCGTCCTGATCCACGGAATAACCGCGAACGTGATGCTGTTTGGGGAAAGGTCTTGGCAGATACTTGGGGTTCCTGAGACGACCTCACGTCGAATTACCCAGGTGAACCCTACCCCTAATGACTGCCGTCCCTGGGACAGACACACAGACAGAGGAGGAGGGGACTCGTTGCAGGGACACGGCCACGAGTCCAGAAGCTGGGGGCGGCCGGGAACAGTCTCCCGAGAGCCTCCGGAGGGAGGCCTGTCCTCCCGGCACCGTGATCGAAGGCCACAGACGCCTGCCCAGGTTTTCAGACGGCCGGCTCTCCACCAATGCCGGCTCAGCTCAGTGTCACTGGTGGCCTGCCCCCCTGGGGGCCTTCCTCCCACACCTGCCTCCACTGAAGAGGCTACAAAGGATCACTGGCCTCGGATCTGCCCACCAGCTCATAAGAAGAGGTCTGTTGAGGGAGCTTTTATGACAGCTTTTACCTTCCGGACAGGAGAGCTACAAGGGGCTGGTGCCATTTTTCCCAGCGTGAGCACAGATGTGGTGGCTGGAGCCACAACCGCCATTTTGTGACCTAGAGGGGGGAAAAAAAAAACCCCAAGAGAATGACAGAGACCCCAGCCCTGAATCACTGCCATTAGCTCCCTACTTTCGGGCTTCTTGATGAAAAATGAACCCCACCCCACCTCCACCATTCATTTAAGCCACGGCAAGTCACATTTTCTTACTTTTACATGATGTAATTCCCAGCTGATACATTTCCTCACCAAAGAGGACTTCCAAAACACTCCGATAACGTTGTGCCCTCCAGACATCTCTACCACGTTACCTTC
>NW_024412422.1:18820117-18824377 GCF_014898765.1 Herpailurus yagouaroundi
GTGGATGGATGAGTGGATGGATGGATGGCCCTCTTCTAGGTGCACATAGTGATGACCTCATTCTGAGAGATGATGACAGAAAATCTCAAGAGAAAATGCCACTAAGGAGACAACCATTTATTGTCAAGTGCATCCGATGAGAAACAACCATCAGGCCAGCATCTGTGTTCGCTCGCCCTGGCACATAATTTGGGACGTGACATGATGCGGCCTCGGGCTGGAAGAGGGTCGCGTTTTCAGATCCTGCACATCCAATGGGATTTCCACAGCTGCTTGCTCAGAACCGGTCTCCACCTCTCCGTCCACGCTCCGAGGGTGCTGAGACAACTTCAGTCAAAGCCCCAGATCCTGCACTAAGGCCACGACGCTCCGGTCCCCAGGAAATTTCCACCGAGGGAGACGGAAATAAACACACACCCTCAGCCAGACCCGACTCCCGCAGCACAACTCATTAAACTAATTACATCACTTGCCTGGCAGGATTATTTATGGAAATAGGAAATCATGTCCTATCAGCTAAACACCGTCTCCGAACCGGCGGGTGAGCTGAGTTCATGGTCACACGGTTTGGGCGGACTGAAGCATCTCTCACTTCTGCCAGCACCCTCAGGTCTGTCCCGCATGCCACACATCCCCTCACAGTCTCGCCTATCTCCTTTTCCAGGCCGGGAAGGGAAGCCAAGGGGGCTTCCACAGCTTGGCTAAGTCACCAAATGAGTGATTTAACAAAAACGTAGAGTTTAACGGCAAATCCTATGCCGGGTCAAAAACACAGAGGCCAGCATGGCGGGCCAGGAGCGAAGATGAACAAAGCAGGAAGGGGAGGCTGTGGAGAACTGAAGAGAGGACAGCCGGCCGTCAGTGCAGGGTGACTATGACCACACAGAAGCAGAGACGGTGATGTGAGAACCTCTGATTTCTTTCAAGAAGACTGCCAGAAAGCTGGAATATTATGGGAAATTTGTGCACTTTGCTTTTAAACGCTGGTGACGAACTCAAAACCGAAAACACAACATGTTTGCAGACCTTATCAGGGCATTTAGACCAACACATTGTGACTTTCACCCTGTTTCTCCCTGCACTCCTACATTCCTCAAGAGTGTCTTCGAGGGACTGTCTGCTTCTCACCTAGGGATGTGTTCCGCCCTCAGGAAAACAAGGAAGTCCCCCAAGGAAAGGACAGCCTGTATTAGAAAAGGAACACGACATTCCCGAGAGGCACGGCTCCCACTTGGGAATCTGAGAACCAGTGCCTGTTCTGATCTTCACGGGGGGGCACAGTTTGGGCCAAACTGCTAGCACATCCACAGAATGACTCCCTGTGCAGGTTCCCAGCAAACGCAGGGACTGTTGTCAGCGGAGGGGCTGGGTACCAGCCTGGCAGGCCATCTGGGTGCCACCCGCCTCCCCGGTCCTGTGTCCGGGGCTGGCCAGCCAGTTCTGCAGACGGTGCCACCCCCCTCGACCTAGAGCAGGCGCCCCTCCTTCTGTCTTAGGCACGAACAGCCCAGAAGCCCACTCGGGGGAGCCCTCAACATACGATCGGCACCCCAAAACCCAACGCCAAGCAAAGTGAGGACGCGAGCCACCACTCTCACTGCGCTACATTCCCGGGCGGTTCAACTGCCCTCTGACCTGCAGGGGCAAAGCATGGGGGCCACACAGGGGCAGGGAGGGCAGGGCAACACCCCTGCAGGCCGGGGCACCCCGCTCTAAGCCGCAAGGCCGGGTTAGACAGAATGAGGGTGGTGTCTCCCCCGAGCCACCAGACCCGCCCCCCACGTGTATTTGGTGTCATTACTCCAGGGGTCTTTTTTTTTTTTTTAATTTTTTTTTTCAACGTTTTTATTTATTTTTGGGACAGAGAGAGACAGAGCATGAACGGGGGAGGGGCAGAGAGAGAGGGAGACACAGAATCGGAAATAGGCTCCAGGCTCCGAGCCATCAGCCCAGAGCCTGACGCGGGGCTCAAACTCCCGGACCGCGAGATCGTGACCTGGCTGAGGTCGGACGCTTAACCGACTGCGCCACCCAGGCGCCAGGGGTCTTTTTTTAATTAGGGCAAAACACACACGACGTGGAAGCGACCACCTGAACAATTTCAGTGCGTGTCACGCGGCTCACGCTGCTTGGCGGGCGTCACTGCTGTCCAGTCCCGCGTGCACTGGCCCGACAGACCCCCTCCCCCCGCTCAGCCCCCACAATCACCAATCTGCTTCCTGCCTCTAAGGACTCGCCCCCCTGGGCTCTTCACCCACCACGTGGCCTTTGGCGTCTGGCGTCTCTCACTGAGCGCATTTTCGAGGCTCACCCGTGTGGGGGCAGAGCTTTGTTGCTCTTTGTGGCTGAACACGGTCCACACTGCAGGAAGGAACACGCTTCGTGCCCTCGGTCGGGCACGGACGGGCACCTGGTGGGCTTTGCGCTCACGCCCCGTCTGGTCCCCCCCACCGTGGCTCGACCCTGTTACGCGCATGTCATAGATGCCGCAGACACGGAGCAAAGTTCCGAGGGACCAGAAAGGCGGTCTGAAGACCGACCACACGGGGCGGAGCCCAGGCGTCCCTGAAACCCCACCCGGTCGGCCCCCAAATAGCCGTCGAAAGGAGACAGCGGGTCCCGCCCCGTTCTCAGCTCCATGGCGCCCGTTCCGCCGCCGTAGCCTCGGTCAGCCGGGCCTCGGGGCAGAAAGGCCAGGCTGCTCTGGACTCCCCACTCGCCTGCCACCAGCCCTGACCGTGTCAGAGGCTCCCTGTCTCCCGTGCCACGCCGCCCGCCACGGTCCTGACCGGGACGTCCCCGTGCTCTCTGGGTGTGCCCTCTGCACTGACAGCCCTGGGGTCCCCGCTCCTCCCCCCACCCTGAGCCCCGGACCCCTCCATCGGACGCTCCCGAAGGCCCCCCCGGAGACCTGTGTCTGTTCGGCCGCACGACACAGACAACCGGGCCTCAGAGAGGCGAGAAGAGCCGCCAGACCCGCTGATCTGGGGGAGCAAACTGCTGCTCGGCCGCCCGTTGGGCCTGCCCCCTACCCCCCCACCCTCCCGCTGGGCCTGCAGACCGCCCCCCCTCCCCCGGGAACAGGCCGGCCTCCGGAGAAAACCCTGTCCGGTGTGCTATCCGGCCTTCCAGCCCACGGCCCTATGCCACGTCCTCCCAGCCTCGTGCACCCCTCCCTGGAAAGCAAGCACCGCTCTGCCCTCCCCCGGGACACCTGCACCTCGACCCAGCGCCCCCCCCCGCGGCCCCCCCCCCCCAGCAGGAGTCCTGTCCAGCAAAGACCCTCCTTCAAGGCCCAGACTTGTTTCCCACTTCACACGCGTTGCAAACTCGTGCGACCGGGGATCAGGGTGTTAGCAAGCGTCTCGGCCTCCCTTTGTCCTTTGCCGAGGGGACGGCACACGCCCCACCCCTCTCCCACGGCTACGCGGAGCCCAGAACCCCAGAAACACCCTGCCCACAGAACCCGAGAGGCCACCACACCTCCGGGCCACACGAGAAGGAAACGCAAATGAGGAAGGGGGACGTCAGAGCCACGCAGCTCTGCTGGACCTGACGGGTGGCCGACGGTTACACATTTAAATCACTGCCGAGGTTAAATGAGACGGCTGTGCCAAGAGAGGGGCTCCATCTGCCAAGACGAGGATTTGATGATGAAGCAAATCACTGGTGCAGCCGCGCTGGGCCCGGGGCCCACGGGCGCCTGCGGCCAGGCGTTTAGCGGGCCGGCTTGCACGGCAGCGGGGGGCGGAGAGGCGCTGTCGGGGCCCGGCCGCCACTTCCAGAACCACCCGCGGCCCGAGTGCACCTGCCAGCTGGCTGGACGCCACGTGAGGGGCCGGGGACCAGATGGCTGCACGAGCTCTGGGAGCAGAAACGGGAGAGGACGGGGGCACCCAGAGGGACCCTGACAGGCAGAGGGGCGCCGGGGGCCAGCGCCAGCCCCCCTGCGGCACAGAACACGCGCACGCCCGCTCCAAAGCGTCTGCAGCCTGGACGCTGTCCCGACTGGAGACCAGTTTCCAGATGAAATCCTCGTGCAGAGAGGACACGCTCTCTTCGGGGTGAATCTTCTAACCTTCTGAAAGCGAACACATTGTTGCAGTCTCTTTCAGGTTATTGAATAACACCTGCGTTGTCTCCGCACGGTTCAGTCTGAAGTGGTTTTTTCACAAACTAGAGGAACGTTAAGTTTACTTCTTTCTCGGAAGCTCCGGGTGTTCGTTTGACTCGTTTACTTCTTTCTCGGAAGCTCCCGGG
>NW_024412422.1:18824387-18853171 GCF_014898765.1 Herpailurus yagouaroundi
GGGTGTTCGTTTGACTCGTTTACTTCTTTCTCGGAAGCTCCCGGGTGACCTGGGCAAACAGGTCAGGCGTCCAGATGCCCTGCACCCACATTCGCTGGTGGACACCGTGCGGGCCTTCGCCAACAGGGTGTGCAAACGGCCTGCTTTGATTCACTGATACAAGCCTTCCTCGAACCTCCAGTTAAGCGTCGGGCCTGGGGGGCTTAGGGGTTGAGGAGTCCAGCAGTGAGGCCCCGAATGCGAATCCAAGGGTGAATGAAAACAGCCCTCAAAGTAAAATGCGATGCTGGAAAATCATCGCCGTGAGACCCAGTGAGAAGAGCCCAAGGACCCAAATGACCCCAGCCGACGGGTCAGGTCAGCTGCCTGACGTGACCCATGCTGAGGGGAGGAGGGACGCCCTGTGGAGTCAGGCATCGGAAGAAACCAGGCCCACCTCCATCAGGCTTTGCTGCTGTTCCAGACACTGTTCCCAGCTCCCAACTTGGACCACGACATGACTCCCACCAGGTCTCCTACAGCAGACCCCTCCGCCTCCTCCTCCCCCCAGACTTGGCGGGTCCTCGTGGCAGCAGGCTCACGGTCCCTCCAGATCTCACAGCGGCCTTCCACCCACGGCCTCCCCTCCCCCCCCACCTCTCTCCACCACACTTTCCAGCTTCCCTTCCAACACACTGCTTGCTCCAGATACCAGGGGGCAGACGGAACATTCTAGAGCGCTCGGGAGCTCTCACAGCACTCCCTCCCACTGCCCCACTCTGTCCAAATGCTGTTCCCCAGACCTAAGGGACCCCGCCAAGCCCCTGGAGTCATCCCCAGACATCCCTGTGCTCACAGTGGCCCCCTCACACAGGGCCTAGCGGCAGGTGCTCCGGACAGACCCAGTGAATGCACAAATGCACGCTTCCCCGACAGTGTCCACATGACTCGGGGAACTCGCTTCCAAATGGGACTCCCGCTCGCCTCCTGAGCGACCACCCCTCGGGGTCCCTGACTTGGAGAGGCTGTAAAGGAAGCCGAGAAGACCTTTCCGGTCACCCAGGAAACGTGACCGGAGGCAGGTGGCCCACAAAGGCAGGGGCAAAGAGCACCCCACATTCTAGACAAAGACCCCAAAACGGGGCTCAGACAAGCACAGAACCACCTGCTGCCCACAGACGCCAGCCTTTCCCCAAACCCCGATTCCAGCTGCTTCCTTGGTCAGTCTCAGCATCTTGAGTCGACTCAAAACGTCAACACACGCGGTACGCAGGCCCGTGAGACCCAGACAGACAAGGGTTCCGTGAGCCAGAGCGTGTGCCATTTTTCCCGGCTCCCCCACATCTGGAAGCGTGCTGGTTCCCGACTCGGTGATGGGCCGTGGCCTAGTCTGAAAAGCCCTGGGGCCCCTGCTCCTCGCTCGAGAACCAAATCCCTCCAGCCACATCCCTGCAACCTGACACGGCCCCAGCAGACCCAGGGGCTTCCGAGACGAGCACACGAGGCGACAGACACACCGGGGCCAGAGCAGTGTGGGGCGTGTAGGGGGTGTAACAAAGTCACCCCGACCCCTCACGGCACCCAACGCAGAAGCAGGGGCCGCAGGAGAAGAGGAAGCAGCAGCAGGACCCAGAGGCACCCACAGGGGCGTGAGCAAAGCAGGTGGACGTGTGGTACCACCGAGGCTGGCTCAGGGCGGGGGGGGGGGGGGGGGGTCCACCGTCCAGCGATTCGAGGTTGAAACCCAGGTGCTGACGGATTCAGGGACCACAGGCCCCAACAGAGCCCATCAATCAGCCCGTCTCTGTGCCCCGGGGGGGCTCAGCAGAGAGGCCGCGTAAGCTTCCCACGCCTCGTCACGAAGGGCCGTGGACGCGCCACAGCCAGCGAGCAGTCCTGGAGGCCAGACATCCGGTCCGGGCAGCTCACCGGGTTCCCGGCCCCAAGTCCTCGGTGCAGGTGCGCGACGCCTCCCGTCAGTGCCTCATCGCCATCAACGCCCGGGTTCCGGGGAGCAGACGTGGGGTCTCACTGGGGCACGTTTGGAAGCCTGACAGACCGGGGCTCCGGGGCCGGTGGCCGTTCTGCCACCAGGGGCGGGAAGGAGACTCTTCCTTCTGGTGCCCCTGGGGGTGCTGGACACCCTCCCCTCCCAGATTTCTCCATGGCTCCAGCCCACCCCTCCCCTTTCCGCTCACTCTGGTCTGGGAAGGAAGGGCTCTCCGTCCCCTTGCGGTCACCCACCCTGAGCGAGATGACTGGACCGTTACCGCGTTCCAGGCTGGCGCCGGGGGCTCCGCCATCCAGAAGCCTCGAGGGCTGAGCGTTCCTTTGGCCGGGATGCGGCTCACACATCGGGGGCAGAGGCCGGACGCCCCAGCGGGGACTCCCAGGGCCATCAGCGGTGCATGGAGCCGCGCAAGCGGCCGTGGGCAGGTCTCCCTCGTGGCACAGACCACGTGCGGACAAGTGGGGCGTCAGCACCCTTCCGTCTGTCCCCCCTCCCACCCTTCCTAAGAGGCCGGGGGAGGGGACTTGCCAGCAGGCCTGGTTGGCCTGAGAAGCTGGTCCTCTTTCAGGCCCACGCAGCCCTCGAGGGACAAAAGCAGCTTGGCAAGCACGTGGAGGGCCCACACAGCCAGCTCGGACGTGGTAGAGAATCACTCTTTGGTAGACACCGGCTGGACACGGAAGGGTGGCTCCTTCTCCGTGCCCCCCGCCCCCTCGCTGCATCCGGAACGTCGCAGGGGGCCCGGAAAGCTTTCCTGCAGACAGACGTGGAGGTTCGCAGCTACCTGGGAGATGCGGTCAGTGGGGGCCCGGAGGGCTCCGGAGGGCTCCGGAGGGCTCCGGGCACGAAACGGGGAGCGTCCTGTCGGCAGTGGTCAGAACGGACAGAGGCCGCCACGCCTCCCCCCACACGCCCACCCGTGAGCAGGCAGACGGGGAGGCCACGGCCCCGGGCTCCCTCCTGCCCCTGGAGTGACGCCCTGTGGGCGCGGGCAGAGGAGACCAGCACTAGATGGATGGCCTCGAGGGGCGGGTGGGAAGGTGCACAGTCTGGCCGGGTCGGTCAGGCCCCCGGGGGTCCCCCAGGCCCAGCTCGCACCTGCCGCCTAGCCCCCTCCTCACGCGCCCCGTCTCTGAGCCCCTCCTGCCTGCCTCCCTCTCCTCCGGCCGCCTGTCTGTAACCAGGACCTCTCAGCTGCAGCCGGACAGGAAGAAGGATTTGAAGAGTCCTTTGTTCTCCTTTTATGTGTGAAATTGTGACGAGAAACTGCTTCAAAGGCACCTGCCCTGCCGCACCAAGACCCTGGCAGTCTCCCTCGGGGTGAGGGAGGTGCCCGACGCCCGACCCGGCCACCGTCCACGTCGCCCCAGCGCCGCTACGCGTGGGATTCCGGAAAAGAGTCGACCGAACTTCAAAGCCCGGTGCGTGGGATTAGTTCAGGGCTCCACACCCGTGTGTAAATAAAACAGAACCGAATGGAACCGAATGGAACGGAATGGAAGGGAACGGAAGGGAATGGTGTCCTAGAATGACAAAGACCACACACTTACAGTAAGCGAGGAACTATCCTCCGCTTCACACGCAGGGTCCCTGAGAGTGAAGGTCACTCCGTGGGCAGGCACCTAAGACCTGATTTGAACCCGGAACCGTGTCCCGGGGCCCCCAGGCTCACCGCCACACGTACACCACAGCGCTTCTCAGAACCCGCCCCCTGCCTGCCCCTCCTGCCCATCAGCTCCGAGCGACAGGACGCGCACTCTGGTGGGCAGCAGTCACCCCACAATGTGATTAAAGGACTGGTCTAATGAATGAATGAAAAAATGTGAAGAAAAGTGCAAAGTGATCTCAGTTCAATCTCCGCTTTTCTCTGGCAGCTTCAACCCTGCAACAGCGAGCAATCACAGAACTCGGGTCCTGAGGGGACGCACATAATGATGCCTTTACATCCCCACCCAAGGCAGCAGTTTGCAGATGAAGTCACATGAGATCAGTTTATTTACTTTAATGTTTATTTATTTTTGCCACAGAGAGAGTGCAAGCAGGGGAGGGGCAGAGAGAGAGAGAGAGAGAGGGAGACACAGAATGTGAAGCAGGCTCCAGGCTCTGAGCTGTCAGCAGAGAGCCCGACACGGGGCTCGAACCCACGAACCGGGAGATCATGACCTGAGCCGAAGTCGGACGCTCAACCGACTGAGCCACCCAGGTGCCCCTGAATCACAGTTTTTTTTTAAATGCAGATCCTGGAACTTTCTTTGTAAAGATAAGTAATTTGGGGGCACCTGGGTGATTCAGTCGGTTAAGCGTCCAACTTCGGCTCAGGGCACAATCTTACAGTTCATGAGTTTGAGCCCCGCGTCGGGCTCTGTGCTGACAGCTCGGAGCCTGGAGCCTGCTTCCGATTCCGTGTCCCCCTCTCTCTCTGCCCCACCCCTGCTTGCGCTCTGTCTCTCTCTCAAAAATAAAATAAAACATTAAAAAAAATTTAAAGGCAGACAATTGAGAAAAGTCTGAGTGTGCACACGTGTGTGTACGTACACAACCATGTGCACATGGACACACACATACATAATGCGGATGCACTTTGCACGTGTGTGTGCGTGCACGTGTGTGCATATATGTGCGTGGACACACTTGCACACGTGCACATACACACACTAATTCTGGGAGAATGACAAGCTGTGAGAGGGAGAGTCAACCAGAAAACCTACTTATCACAGGTGGCTCCCTTTAGACACACGGGGACCCTCTCCACCTCGGTGCCATAAAAGGCAAGAGGAGGACTGGTCTGAGGCTCTGGTTACAGCATTTGGCGGCCAAGTCCAGCCCCTTAAAGCAGCAGGACCCAAATCAGTAATTCATTTGTTTTTTCAAGGTCCTTGGGCCACATAACAGCACATCTTTCAACAACGGATCCTCGAGCCCAGTGGGCAAGACAGGCTACAGCCAACAGCGTGACCTTAAAATAGAAGGGAGACAGAGCTGTCCCCACATGCGCCCTGTCCTGTCAGCTCTCTTTCCCAGCCACGGAAAGGAGACGTGCCGTGCACATCCCTGGCCCCGTGAGATGCACATTGGATCCTCACCCGTGTCCTTGAAGGGGGTCGGAAGCTCTAGGATACAGCATCGCAGGCAAAGGGCCCCCCCCAAAACGTCACACGGGCTTCGAGAGGTCTGGAGATAACGCTGCTCTGCTGGGGCTGCAGCCGATAAGCCGGTGCAAGGAAGGTCTATGATCCCAGTGCCCAGAACGACTCTTCCCAAGAGAGGAAGGCGCCGGCAGGACCCGACCTACACAGAGCTCTCTGCAGTGTGCTTTGGGGTAAAATCCAAAGCCTCCACGAGCACAACCGACAACGAAATAAGCACGCACAGGGTGCGGGAGCGGGAGCAGGAAACGGTAGGAATGGGGCGTGAGAGAGAGAGAGAGAGACAGACACAGAGCGCGAGGACCCCCTTCCTTCCACGGAACCCATCTTCGACTGTTCGTCTCCTCCAGGAAGAAGCACCGCGTGTCGGTCAACGGGGAAGACTGTGCAACCGGATGGCCTAGACTCGAGCCCGGACCCCCGGTTACACACCGTGCGACTGTGGGCCAGTTACATAAACTCTCGGCACCTCGGCTTCCTCCGTCCGCTCCATCCACACCATCAGAATTAATAACGGGACTTTGTGGGACTTCAGTAAAATCAAGAACTCAAAGAGCTTAGGAAGGACCAGGCTCCTTCCGGGTCGAGAGCATCGTGACCACATGCTTCCCCTCTTCCCTGGGGCCGGGAGGCTGGCATTGGGTTTCCCGCGGTAAAATGCTGCTGTGCTTCTAGAATCCACTCTAATAGGATCTTCCGTAATGCTTGCGGGTCACTGGGTCACCACAGTGGGTCCCGGCTGCACCGTCTGCCCAGAAGCCTGAAATCAGTGCCACGGGTACCAAGGCGTCCAACTCGGTGCCACCCACCGGGAATACAGCGCTCACCCCCCTTCGTCTGCCTTCTGCAACGGCCATTATCACCCGCGGGCGCCCCTTGCTGCCCCGTACGTGTTCGGGTCACCCTCCACTTATAACACAGGCCGCTCGGGAATCCTTAAGTCACTAATGAGAAAATCACGCTTAACGCTGGGGCTTGAAAAGTGCCCTGAGGATTGAGGCAGGAAAGGCCTTTCTAAGTGATCGCGGTTTTATACACGGAGCGGACATTCCCTTTGCCGTGTGGCACCCTCTCCTCCAGCCGGCCCCCCCTCGGCCCCTGTGGTCTGGGGAGGGCGGACCCCCGCCCGCTGAGCCGGCCTGGGGTCTGCAGCCGGGCTCCGAGCAGGGCTGAGTCAGATCCCCGTGTAATCGGCATCTGAGGAGCATTAGCCCCCACGTGACCTGCTCCCCTCCCGCCCGGTGCCCACACACAAGCTGCTGCCTGCTGCCTGCTCGGGGCTCAGTGTTTGCCTGCATCCAGATAAGGCTCGGCCGATCAATGGGTGCTTTTAAGCGGCTTCCCGGGGTGGGGGTAGAAGGAAAGAAAACGGCACCCACGACTGGCAGCCTAGGACTGCAGAGTGGGCGGCAGGGAAAGAGGTCCGGATGCAGGAGGGGAAGCGACCCAAATCCCACGGTGACTCCTCACGTGGTGCAGAGGCCTGGGCCCCTCTCGACCTCCCACCCTCGGGAGGAGGAGGACGGGGTCCCTCTGCTACACACTGGGCAGGTCCCCAGCTCCCAGCCCCCTGCAACATCTCCCCTCCATGCCCGAAGTGCTCCTGCTCTGTGCCCTGGCTTCAAGCGGGGGAGGGGGACACAGCTCACGGCCACACGGCCACACGGATGCTTCCTGCAGTGGGACCACAGGAGGGGACCAGAGGGGCCGGGAGGCGGAGGTCGGGTGGAAGGGCCCCTGCAGGCTCCTGATCAGGCCGGCCCCCCTTCCCCCCAGGCTTTCAGAAAGGCTGAGCACCAGCCTCCTGCTTGAAAATACAAACAAAGGTACCCGCAAATAGCAGTTTTTAAACCCAGAAGAAACCTGCCATGTGGCGCTTTGCATTTTCTGAAGTGCTTCCTGGAAGAATTCCCTGGGTTAAGTCTGAGGAATCCACCCACCTGCCTCCGCCCTCAGCTCCCGACAGGCCTGGGGGTGCAGCCCAGGGTGGGGGGGCTAGGATTCCCAAAGTGGGGGTTCAACCACCTGATTCAAATCCCAGCTTGGCCACCGTCTGGCTGCGTGACTCCAGGATAGTTACTTGGCCGCTCTGTGTCCCAGCCCTTCGTCTATGCAGTAGAGATAACAGAAAAGCCTCCTGTGTGAGTTCCTGGGGCTGCGGCCACGGACTATAGCAGACTCAGTGGCTTAAAACCACAGAAATTCATTCTCTCATTGATCTGGAGGCCAGAAGTCTGAAATCAAGGTCTTGGGGGCTTACGGGAGGATCCTTCCTGTTTCTTGCACGTTCTGGCCCTCCAGGCACTCCTTGGCTTGTGGCCACATCACTGCACCTGTCCTCGAGGTCATGTGGTCTCCTCCCCTGGGCGGCTGTGTATCTCAAAGCTCCGTCTGCCCTCTCTTATAAACGTGTGGCAGCGGCCAGGGCTGCCCGCCCAGAGACGATCCAGGATAACAACCTCTCTTTCTCAAAGATATTTGACTTAACCACATCCACCGCTGCACAGGCGATACCCCCTCTTTTCTGGCAGAAGGTAACAGTCCCTGAGCCAGGGATTGGGACCTTGGGGGCCTCACCCAGCCGCTTCCGGCCGCTTTAACGGGGGAGATGCAGCCAGGAGCCAGAAGCCGGCACAACGTTCTCGGCGCTCGGTGAGAGCTGCAGGCCCCTGTCCTCCAGCAGAGCGTGGGCTGTTACCGTCACTGTGATCGTCGTCTGTTATTAATATTCAGGGTGAATTAAAGAGCATTAACTCAGACAGTGAGAAATGACTGTCATTTCCATTCTCCTCCGAGAGCTCCTCCGGGAGGAAGCTCAGGCAGGTGCCAGGGTGTCCCCACACCTCCCGGGTGCTCGCTCACCACCCCCCCCCGCCCCCACCCCCGGTTGTGAGAAGAGGCCGGGCCCCAGGACACACCGGCAGGTGCAAGCAGGAGGGAGGCTAGAGATGGTTAGATCCACCGTATCCCTTTTCAGGCTGACGTCACCTAAGATGATAAAGGGGTCCGCTTACGGTCATCTCATAAGCTTTTATTTTTAGCCGGTACCCCTGGGGAGGAAGCGGTCACAGTCTCCTACTGGGGTGTCCAAGATCGGGAGCCACAGAGCCATCCTTGGGGGAGGGGCGGCCGGGCAGGGACACTGCCGGCCTAGAGCAGCCGCCCCATGGGCCAGGCCCACCCGCGAAGCAGTCGGCGCCCTGTTAATCACCGTTCTGACTGCTCCTCGCTGATGAAAATCAACACAGGCATTTTCTGCACGCTCCACGGTGCTGGTGGCCTCCATGCCTGCCTGCTGCCTGCCTGTCCCCGCCCTGTCCTTCTGGAATGCCACAAGCTTCCAGCCGGCTGGGCAGAGAGGGCTGCGGAGCCTGGGGCTCGCCCAGCCTGCAGAAACGTCCCGTCTTCCCCGTGGCTCGAGGCCGACACAAAGGGAGGCCTGAGCCCGGTTGCCCGGGCCTCTCATCCAGCACCAGCTCATTCCCTGCCGAGGTCTCCCCCCACTGCGGCCGCTCTCCCCCTGCACGTTTTAGGCAGTCCTGTGCTAAGAAAGGAAAAACAAATAAATTGCAGAAGCTTCTACAAAAAACCTGGGCCGCCCTGCCCAGGAGAGGAAGGGAAAACCAGCTTCAAAGGGCCGTGCTCCGGGCCATTGAGACCCACGGGAATTGGTGAGTCCAGAATACAAAGCCTGATTCTGACCCGAGCTGAGCCTCTCGGAGTCCCGGCCTTTAAAGGAGCTGCCGCTCAGGTTAAGGCAACGGCTGGCATTTCATAAAGAAGCCACACGGGAGCCAACCACAGCTCCCCCAGACTCCTCCCTCAGGCCGCCGGTCACAAGGACACAGCGTGGGGGCTTGGACACACAGGTCACGCCATGCACATCAAGGGGCAGTGAGACATTCTAACGTGGTCTAGATGAGGGCCCTGGTGACGGGGTGGGGAGCGCACCACGGGGCCGGCTGAAAGTGCAGACGCGGAGGATACGGAAAATACCCCCTCTGGGCGCCGGGCGAACAGAGAAGGTTCCCAAGGGAATGGGATCCCGTCACATTTGGGACTATTGCTATCACCGCCCGAACTCCGTCATCATCTCAATGGCTAGTCCGCGTGGAGTCCAATAATAATGGCGGTAATAACAGCTCACGTGTATTGAACACTCACTATATGCCAGGCCCTGTTCTAAATGGTTCATATCATTTAATTCCTTTAACCATCGAAACGCCCATCCACGGCCTCTGCGTCTGACGGAGAACAGCGTCAGAGCCGCTAAGTACCGGGTTGGTGAAAACAGCGGCCCCTTGAGGAGGAAACAAGATACAACTGTTGGGTTTTTTTGTTTGTTTTTTGGGGTTTTTTTGAGAGAGAGACAGAGCGTGAGCAGGGAAGGGGCAGAGAGAGAGAGAGGGAGACACAGAATCCGAAGCAGGCTCCAGGCCCTGAGCTGTCAGCACAGAGCCCGACACAGGGCTCGAACTCATGAACCGTAAGATGGTGACCTGAGACGAAGCTAGACGCCCAACCGACTGCGCCACCCAGGTGCCCCTGTTTTCCCATTTTATAGATAGCCATATGGAGGCACAGACAGGTTAAGAAACACATCCATGGTCACACAGACAGAAATCGCCAAGCCGAGATCAGAATAGCCAGTGTGGCTCTCGACTCTGCCCTCCCACCTGGCCAAAGGCCGCCTACTGAAGGCCGTTTAGAGAGGCCCACTCCTGGATCTGGTCCCTCCTGCAGATGCTGCGGGGAGAGAAGTGGGTACACGCACCTCCTCACCGGCGGGCGGCCCCATGGCTCTGGCATGGGTTCTGCCCCAAGCTCCATGGCGAATCCTGGCTGTGACGCTCACCGGCTGTGTGATTAGGGCCCCAGCCTCCGCCCCCTGGGCCTCAGTCCGCCATCTGCAAGACGAGGACAGCGCCTGCCTTGTAGGGGCGTTGTGGCGACTAAATGAGGGGACCGCCATGACGCATTTAGAACAGGGGCTGACTTACGGCTACTCTTACTGGACTCCAAGCAGACTGATCATTACTGGAATTATTAATCAATAGTGAATTATTACTGATCCACAACGCCATTACTCAGAAAACACCACTGGTCCCCAGTGTGGCATTCTGAGATGTTAACGAGGCCTCCTCCCCGCACCCCCGGGGTCCCGGGAAGGCGGACAGAATGTACGGGATCAGCTCATACGTGCCCGACCTCGCCCCTGCCGGCAAAGCTGACCCCAGCCACCTGTGCCCGCGCACACCCCACCCTCTGCCCCCCGCCCGCACCTGGGAACAGAAATTAACGGTGCGAAATCCCGAAATGACCAGGAAAACACCAAGTAACTGAATTCGTCCTCAAGTGACAAGATTGACTTTTCTGCTCTTGAGAAAAAGCAGAAAGCGGGAACCGCTGAGCTGCAGACGGTAAGGCAGCCACGGGTGGTGTAGACAGGCAGGGATCACGCACCGCCCACGTCAGTGCGCTGACCTTGCTGGCTTCCCAGACCCTGTGCCCGCCGTCCGCACACGCGTCAGGGCCTCGCCCTCCGGGGGACGCCAGCCTGGGCAGGAGCTGCGTCTGCCTGGGGGTTCCCGCACCCCCACCAGGGGCCCCCTTGAGGAAGCCACAGAGCACATGGGGGGCCCACCCCTGCCCTGCAGGTGCAGATAGCATGAGGCGGGCCCTGGGGGCTTTCGAAAACGCCCTGAGCTCAGGGCTCACTCAAGCCTCTTGGAGGAGGTGCCCTGGGATGGCGTGTGGGTATCCACACGCCTTAAATGAACTTATTGAGATAGAATTCACACATCAGGCTCGGTCGGTTTAGCGTCTGACTCTTGATTTCAGCTCAGGTCATGATCTCCCGGTTCGTGAGTTCGAGCCCCAAGTGGGGCTCTGTGCTGACAGTGTGCAGCCTGCTTGGGATTCTCTCTCTCTCTCTCTCTCTCCCTTTCTCTGCCCCTCCCCACCTCTCTCTCCAAATAAATTAATAAGCGAACTTAAAAAGCACAAAGTGAAGTCTACAATGCAATGGTTTTGAGCATATTCCCAGGTACACACCACCACAGCCAAGGTCAGACCATTTTCGCCGCCTCGGAGAGAAACCTGCACCTTTCGCTACGTGCCTGCGTCCCCCCCGGGGGGGCCGCCCGCCCCAGGCCGGGGCGGCCGCGAATCCACTTTATGTCCCTGGACATTTCACATGAACGGAATCACGCAGTATGCGGCCCCTCGTGTCGGGCTCCTTCCACCAAGCGCCGTGCTCAACACGTGGCAGCCATGACAGTGCTTCCTCCTTCCCACGCGTGGACAGGCCACGGCTTGCCCGCCTGCAGGCATCAGTGGTGTGCAAAAGCCCCGAGAAACACTGCTGCGGACAGAGACGCGCGTTCAGTGCACACACCTCGCATCCCCTCCCCCCCACTGAGCGCCCCTTCCCGGCTGCACCCCAGCCTCGTGTCCACCAGTGTGCCCCCTCCTTCCCGCCACGTCCCGAATCTGACCTCTCCTCTGACCTCTCCTCGCGATGGCCACTGCCGCCCCCTCGGCCTGGGCTGAGACCCCGCTGTCCCAGCCCCCCCCCCCGGCCCCCAGGGTCCCCCCATTCTACAGCCCAGCCCCCACCCAGCAGCCAGAGGGACCCTGCTGAACCCAGACAGGCCATGCCGCTCCCCCGGGAGCCTCCTGATTGCCCTCGTTCTTACTGAGACCTGGTCCTGCCCCCCCCCCCTTCACTGCTACCCCGTCCCCTCACCGGCCTCTGCACATGGGGGCCTGCTGGCCCTTCCTCCCGGGGGGGTATATGTGGTTGGAAACCCGGCCCATCTCACCCCAGCTGCATGACCTGGGACGAGCCCCTTCATCTCTTACACGATTGTCTCATCTGAAAAATGGGTCTGAACTAGCGACAATGCCCGCGTCTCAAAGCCTCCGTGTCGTGCGCGTAAAGAGGGCCCTCAGTGACGCCAAGCCAACGGCAGACGGTATTGCTACATCCGTGGCTTGAAGATCCGTTTACAAAATTCTCTTGTTTATTTCTTGCCTGAGAAGTGGCCCAGAAAGGGAAGAGGGACCATACGCAGGGCCGGGGGGGCCCCCCACCTGGGGTCCGTCCCGAGGTGACCAGTGCGCTCAGCCATTGCTGGACTGAGCTGGCTATGCCTGCCCACTTCGCTCATCGTTGTTCAACACCTACTACGTGCCAGCCACTTGCCAGCCACTGAACAAATCCACGCAGGTTCCAACAGTTCATCTGGATGGGGGTGGGCAAGGAGAAAGCCCGAACTAACCCCAGATCCAAGACCAGCAAAGACCGCCCCCCCCTCCGGACTAGGCAATCAATGCCCAGAGAATTCAGGAGGAAGGGGAGAGGTCGGAGGGGAGACAAGGCCGGCTGTCGCTGCGTCATAATTTCCGCCTGCGGCCAGCTCCAGCCTCTCCCCTGCGGCCGCTCTGCGCCCAGGGGACCCTGCTGTGAAATGCAGCCCGAGCCCCTGCCCAGCGTCTCGCCCGTGTTTCAGGCAGAAAAACAGCAGACTGGTATGGCGGCCAGACGTTGTTTGTAACCATGGGGAACAACCAGAAGGGTCACGGCTGCTGGACGGCCTCGGTCAGGGTGTTTTGCCCCCACAAAGTGCGCGTCTACAGTTTCGCAAGGAGAAATTTTAACACCATTCAGATCCTCACGGAGAAGAATCTGGAATAAAATACCAGCATCAACAATGGGGTCTCCGGGTGACAAGCTTATGAGCACATTGTTTTGTTATTCGTGCTTTTCTCGTACCTCCTGGCCGGCTCACAGCAAAGCGGCAAGGCTGATTCAGGATCAGAGCACAGAAAGGCTGGAGACGCGGGGCCCGGGCTGTGAGCGGGGGTGGGGTGGGGGGGCCTGGATGCTTGCTTCTCACCGGAGCGGGCGGCCTCACCAAGGCAGGCATCCAGAGCAGACCCTGGGCCCCAGAAAGCAGCCCAAACACGGCTTCCTGGTGCCCGGGGCGGTGGCGGGGGGGGGGCCCCCCCCTTCTTGGAGGGAGGTGTCAGAAACCAGGAAGCAAACCTGTTGCCGAGCTTGCTCTCTGCAGCTCTCCCGAGGCAAACAATGCAGGCGTGCAGGGGTGTTTCTCCCGCTCCGAGGCGGGAAGTCAGTAGGAACCATGAATAACAGCGCCGTGCACACCCGCTCTGTTGAACCAACTGCAGCCGCCAATTCTAAATATTGTCATCACAGAGTACATGCTGGGTTTTGGCAACAGGAGCGGCTAATCGGAGGGAATCTCACCGAAGTCCCACCGCCAGATCTGCTAGGTTAGCCAACATCTCCAAGATCCGCGCGGAAGGCCTCTGTTCCCAGAGCAGAGGCGGCAACAGGCGTTGGGCTGGGTGCAGGGTGGTGCGGGGCAGGGGTGGGTCACGGGGGGGTGGCGGGAGGGAACCTTGGCCCTTCCACGAAGAGACCCCCACGGCCGGCTCCCCGTAGACAGAGTTGACACAGGGCACCGCTGGCTGGTTTGCAGACGCTGACGCTGAGGGTCCACGGGTCCCGGCTGACCCGCCTGTCCCCGTAGCATCCCACAAACGCCTCCAGAACCACATTCTATGGGAACCGAAGCCTCGGGGGCAACCTCCTGCCTTCGGATATTCAGGACTTTTGCCCTGGTGTCCGCACAGCTGGAAGCTCACCATTCGTGGCTCAGCCTAAACATCACCTCCTCCATGAGGCCTTCCAGGATCACCCAGTCCCAGGCTCTCATCAGGCTGTTGTAATCCTCTGCCTCTACTTCAGTGTGGCCATCTCTTCATCGCGTTATTTATTCACCTGCTTGTGGCCACACACACATACACACACACAGTCATCTCCATGACAGCAAGGACCTCATGCACTTTGTTCCCTGCTCTATGCTTAGCACCTAAAAGGCTACTTAGTATTTAATAGTTACTCAAATGTTTGTTGAATGAATAAACAAGTGCACTGCCTTAGTCACTGGGCACAGAGAGATAGAGACTGCCTTCCGGAAGCTTAATTCTACTGGAAGGGTTGTCACAGGAACAGATAAGTGCACGTCTGCTTCCTGAAGGGGACGAGGAGACAAGGTACAGGCTAGTAGCCAGGACTCATGGGCGGGGAACCCACCCCGGCCTAGACACTGTGCAAACCATCGCATTTCCTGGGTTTGTTCCTTCGGGAGAAATCTCTACCGACCACCTACTATGTGCAACGTGTCTGTGTGGACAGACAGATAACAACAGGGTCAGCAAACAAAATTTCAGATCAAAGTCTGCACCTCCCTGATCTCCCACTTCTCCGCAGGCCACATCATCCCCAACGGCCCAGACCCCGCATAGACCCTGGGGGTCACGACACACCCCTGGCCGGTGCGGGTGAGCAAGATGAAGAGAGGACCTGGGCCCTCAGAAGTCCGGGGGAGCCCCGGCTTCTTCTATTTTACGAGGTTCCTGGTCCAGTGGAAACTTAAGAAATGTTGAAATGCACTGTTGGAATGACATGCTCCTTTTCAGGCATCCAGGTCACGGGTTATACTACTCGTAACCCAGCAAACCCTCCTACAAGGCCACTGGTCTGTTCAAAGAAAAACACGGATTGTTTTAAAGGAGAGAAGGCCCCACACAGGCAGAGGGCCCAGGCGTAAAGTCGCACGAGATTCTCGGACGTTCTTGGTGAATGAAAACGTAGGTTCCACAGGTGAGAGTTAGTGTGACTGTTTGTCACTGTGAGGATGGCCAGACGGACCCCAGACCGTGATGGGGCCCCAGACCATGATAGGGGAGGTGCCCAGACTATGAGGGGGGCCCCCGTCCGTGAGGGGGGCCCCCAGACTGTGAGGGGGGCCCCCAGACCATGAGGGGGGTGCCCAGACCATCGGGGAGGCCCCCAGACCATGAAGGGGGCCCCCAGTCTGTAAGGGGGATGCCCCAGACCATGAGGGGGCCTCCAGTCCATGAAGGGGTCCCCCAGACCATGAGGGGGACCCCACAACACCTGACAAGTATGTCTGAAGAGTTGCCTGCCCTTCACCTTGAGGCTCCCCCGTCCCCATGCTGCCTCCCACACAGCCGGGCACTTGGAATTGCCGCGTCTCCTAAACGCTGGGGACACTGGAGGGGACAGCGGAGGAGGGTGGGTCTCCGGGGGCTGGAGAACATTGCCGGTGACGGCAGAGCGCTGGACGATGCCGAGCGTTGGCGAGAACATGGGGAGAGAGTCTGGCACGACGGGAGGAACGTGCCCAAATGGAGCAGACACGTCCCCTCGCCCTGCTGTCCGCTGCTGAGACGCATCGGGGACGATTCCCACACGGGACCGCAGGGGACACACGCACCCGGGTTCGGCCGCAGCCTCGGTCGTGGAGCACGGCTCTGTGGCCACCGCGGGTGCCCTCAATGGGGCTCGGCGGGCAAACGGGGGCCGTGAGCACCATGGGACTCGTGGGGCACCTGGACGGGAATGCGGTGATGCGGATGGAGAAACATGGGGACTCAGATCAAGGTCTAGGGCACTTGGATTTGTGAGCCTCAGAACACCTCCAAGTACAACAGCGTTGAGCGGTCCACTGAATGCAAACCCACGGTCTGTGTGAAGCACGAAAGGTCTGTGACAGAGAAGGAAAGGGACAGGATAGGGCGGGGGGTGGTAAACGGGAGGAGAGAGAAAGAAAGAGCCAAGTGGGGGGAGAGAGGGGAGGGCGGGTGGGCGGTCGGCAGGGAGGGACAGAAGGACCAAGGGAGGGAAGGGTAAGGAGCCAGCGGTGACAGCATGCTGGGGACCGAGGAGCGGCCTCTGCACCCCAGGCAGCAGCGACACCAACGAGATCCGTGCTCCCCAGCACGCAGCCCCGATGAGTTCTGGGGCAGGTGCCAGAACACGACCAGAAAGCTTCCCAAACAGGTGGGAGCACAGAGGGGGGACAGGGAAACACAGGTCGTGGGCCAGGGCCATCTAACTCGCAAGAAAGCAGAGAAATGAGGAACAGAATTTTCTAGAAACTGGTGTGAGCCACCGGCCTCAGCCAAGACAGACCAACCAGTACAGCCAGCACGGCCGGTCCTTCACGGGGCTCCCAGAGCCACACGATTTCCGCCTTCCGGCAGACAGACGTGGGAAAGGCCGAGGCAACTCGGCAGTAAAAGCCTCCGTGGCCCACGGAAGTCTGACCACTGATGCGTCTGGACCCGCGTGGGAGGCAGGTGCTCTGTGAGGGTCACGCCTCACTCCTAACCCTCAACCCAAGCCCCAGAGAACAGAGGACGCCTCCTGGAACAGGTAAGGCCCCTGTGGCCACACTCGAGCCCCCCTGGTTCTCAAAGCAGGTCCCTGCACCACCTCCCCAGTCCCCGGGCAGGCGAGAAATGCACCGCGGGCCCTGCCCAGGCCTGCTCGGCAAGAGCCTCTGTTGTCACCGAGGACCCTGATGCTCACAGCGTCTGAGAACCATGGCTGTCGTTAAATCTCAGCCTTCATTCCGAAATCCTGAAGGAGGGGGGCTCCGGAGCCTGGGAAGAGCCCCCTGCTCGCCCCTCCCCCGCCCCGCGCGCCCCTCCCCTTTGACAGCAGGCTGTCCTCTCCCACGTGTCAGCCACCCTGGGAGCAAAGTGAAGGGACCTGTAAGGCACCGTGGCTCCCTGCCCTTTTCCCCCACTGCAAGGACCTCACAGCCCGGCCAGCACTCGGCCTCACCGGGGAGGCTTTGCAAACCATCCAGCGCACATGCATCATTCGGATGTGGCTGGCTCCTGGTCCCTGCAGACACGCTCCGGGGGGAAACAGACACGGGCGTGGGGGGCAGGGGCCCCTGGGGTCCGCACGCCCGACCCTTCCCCGACCCGGTCTGTTACCTTCTCAGAAGGGAGGGTGGTAAACAGTAGCTGATGGCCACTCCCCTGGAGTCACCTCAAATTGCCGCGGGACCCAGACTGTGGGGCACAGCCCCGTCACCTCCCCCCGCAAGTGGGGCCGGCTGCCAGCCCGCCCCCCACACCACAGCCCGCGCTGGGCCCCGCACAACCATCCCGCCTGGAGGCCCTGAACTCGCAGCTGCCCACACAACACTCTGAGACACGAACCCCAAACGCCAGGGACCGGCACCCCGGCCGGACACAAGCCAGGTCCTGGAGAGTCCAGCAGGGCCGGGAGAAAGCAGAGGGGCCAGGTGTCTGGGGGCGGGGGCTGGCTATTTTGCGAGGACCCCCACACTGCTCACTTGCCTGCACCTGCACGGTGGGTTTGACGTGCGTCCCTCCCCTGGGCGCCTCGTCCACTCCGGGTCAGGACCTGGATGTAGGAGAGTGCCCCGTGCCCCGCGGACACAGGCCACCTGGTCTCCCAGCCTCCCAGCCTCCGAGCCCCCGGCGCTTGGCCCCTCCCACCCACACCTCCCATCCGTCCATCCGTCCATCCGTCCATCCGTCCATCCGTGAGGCGGGGTCTCTCCAGCGAAGGGGCAGATGCTGGAAGAAGGGAGGTCCCAGCCTGCGTGCCCTGCTCCCCAAGAGCCTCCCTCCTCACTCACCCCTAAGACCCGCATGGATAAGACCCAGCGCAAGACGTGCGGAGCCCCCAACCCCATCCCTACCGGACCCCCCAGCGGCCCGCCTCCCCCGGGGCCCATAAGTGGTGGCGAGCCCCATGAACCCAGCCCTGGGCCCCACACAGCCCCCTGGGCCCCACACGGCCCCCTGGGGACAGGAGCAGACCTGCTTCTACAGAGGCCTGGGCTGCAGGAGAGCAAGCCTCACCCCTGCCCCCAGCCCCGGCTCTCCCAGACCCAACTTCCCTGCTGGCAGCTCTTCCTGCCTCGTAAACACTGCATTTCCAGTGGGGAGCGTGCCCGCCCCAGCCAACAGCCTGCTGCGTGCACACGGGCACACGCTCACGCACACGGGCACACACACACGCACATGCACGTTCCGCCGGGAACATCTGTTTTGACAAACAAATTATTCAAGTCAGTCTACGGGACGCGGATTGACAAACCCTCCACATGGAGGCTCCTCGCTCAAAGCATCTCGAATCGGAGCCCAGCTGTGAACGATACAAGCAACTCTCCTTTTCTGGGCCCACACCCCCTTCCCCTCCAACGGCCCCAGCCCCCGCCAAGACCCCTTCCAAAGCCCCAGAGGCTTAGGTCTGAGCCACATCACACCCCTCCACCTGGGCTGGAAAGGCACTGCCCGGTGTGATGTCAACGTTCGCCCAGAGGGGCTTGTCAAAGACGCTGGGGGGGTGGGAAGGGTGAGGCGACCGCACACTGAGAGGGAAAGCAGCCGGTCTTGCCCTTCGGAGACCAAGCAGCGACATCCACCATGGGCAGGCGGAATGGTCTGGAAACATCTCCCTTTCCCCGCGGCTCCCCCGGTGCCGGGAGCCCAGCTACCTGGACCCCACGCCGAAGGGCATCCTCTAACCACTGGAAAATAAACTTTGTCAGGGCGGAGAGTTTCCGGCTACCACCCTGCCATCACCGCGCTGCGGCTTGGGTGCGGGAAGCTATTTTTAGGAGAAAAAAATAAATCTCAGCCTACCTTAGAAGCGAGCTGTGCCAAGACTGGGGAGGTTCAGGCTCAGACAACTGCAGTCTACTGTATCAGATTACAAACAGGGGGCCAGAGGGAGGGAGGAGCGGAGGGGGGAGGCGAGGGGGAGGGAGGGACGGAGGGAGGGAGGGAGGGACGGAGAGGGCACCGGTGTCTCAGTGCCGCTTGGATCCGGCCAGAAATGATTCATGAGTTTTCCGCAGGCAGGCAGGTCGGGAGGAAGCCGAGATCGGCCGCCATGAAGCATATATGCCCAGAGCCTACGAAATGTCCGTGTTTCGGCGCGCACTCACGCGCACACACGCATGCACACGCGCACACACACCCCCAAGATGGCTCTCCCTCCCCATCAGTCAGTTGTCAGTTTCCTTTTCACGGAGCTGCTGCGGTCAAAAGCTGGGACGGGAGAGGCGGGCAGGGCTGGGGGCCGGTGGTGTTCCCTGGATGGGAGCCACAGCGCGTCTCCCCTGCGGGCGCCCCGGGGGCCCCTGCGCAAGGGCCCAGGGCTGGGCAGCCGCACTCTGTTCGCCCCCGTGAAGCTGAGACCCAAATGCGGCCGGGAATTAAGCGATTATGTGGAACCACCCAAGCTGCTGGGTGTTTACCCTCTGGTCCGGCTCCCTGCCCCTGAGCCTCCAGGATAAAAAGAGAATAAAATGCTGTGTCCCTTCCTCCTCCCAGAACTTGGGGCTGCTGCATGGATGTACCAGCTCCCTAGCAACGCGGGCGTGCAAGAGAGTAAAAGGCGAGGAACGTGCTGGACTTCACACGCGTGTGCACGCACGCGCGCACACACACACACACACACACTCCCTTCCCAGGATAGAAAGTCCACCATGTGTTATTTAGAGGCGCTGAGGAATTTATCCCAGCAACAGGAGAGCCCTGGCATCGGGCCCCACGTGCCCTGGTCCCTGCGTGTCCGGGGACCAGGAGGGCGACAGCACGCCCACTGCGCACAGAGACTTCCCCAGAGGACCCCCCTGTTGCTTCTCCGATTAACACACTCACGTTACAGCTTTCACAAAACAGGCTTGTCCCAAAATGGGCTTCAAATGAGCCACGATGCTCCAAAACTAAATGGCCACGGGGGGACTCCTTCCCAGACGACTTTCCCGGCACAACAGTCCACGGGCTGACCAGAAGCTTCCCTCGGCGGGACTCACCTCTGCTTCCCGAATACGGAGAGCGTCTGGATTTGCCTGTGAGGTGGAGGCTTCTCTCAGAACCGCGTTCTGGAACCCTAGCCCATCTCCACTGGGCAAGGAGTAGCGCTGACACCAGGAGTAGGTACTGGACCACCCAGCACTTCTGTCTCCCTCCCGCGGGCAAGCTGTGACCCGTAATGGCGATGCGGAGGGGGACCGGCACCTATGTCCACAGCGCTAGTCACGACGACTGGAAGGTGGACACAGCCCGACGGGCCGCTGATGGCCAGACGGATCCACAAAACGTGGTCCGTGCAGGGCAATACCCTTCCGCCATTGAAAGGAACGAAGCCTGACACCAGCTACCACATGGATGGGTCTTGTAAACGTGGCACATGTGGTTCTCCGAGTAGACGTCCTGAACGGCAGACCTGCAGCGACAGAAAGCGGACGGGTGGTGTGGTTGCCAGGGGCTGGGAGGAGGAGGCAGGAGGGAGGGCGACAGGGTTTCTTGGGGGACGACATTGGGCAGGAGCCACACAGAGGCAATGTTCACACACACATACCAAACGCCACGGAATTGTTGACTTCAAAATGGTTAATCTGGGGCGCCTGGGTGGCTCCGTCGGTTGAGCGTCCGGCTTCAGCTCAGGTCACGATCTCACGGTCCGTGAGTCCGAGCCCCGCGTCAGGCTCTGTGCTGACATCTCAGAGCCTGGAGCCTGCTTCGGATTCTGTGTCTCCCTCTCTCTCTGACCCTCCCCTGTTCACTCTCTGTCTCAAAAATAAATAAAACATTTTAAAAGTTTAAAATATATATATATAATAATAGGGGCGCCTGGGTGGCTCAGTCGGTTGAGCATCCAACTTCGGCTCAGGTCATGATCTCACAGTCCGTGGGTTCGAGCCCCGCGTCGGGCTCTGTGCCGACAGCTCGGAGCCTGGAGCCCGCTTCGGATTCTGTGTCTCCCTCTCTCTCTGCCCCTCCCCTACTCATGCTCTGTGTCTCTTTCTCTCAATAATAAATAAATATTAAAAAAAAAAAAAAGACTACAGAATTGTTCCCATAGGATTTCACACTCGTGGGTTCTGCTCGTGCAAGGGTCTCTGTGTGAGCCCATTTCGCGGGCCGGGCAAGCCGAGGTCAGGAGAGGAAACCATGTCTGCCAGGAGTCACGGTGTCAAATCAGAAAGGGAAGGCAGGGATTCCACCTCTGGACGTCATGTTCTAGTTTGATGAATATCAGGCAGACGTTGCGCATAAGAGGCTGGGAAATGTAACAGACCAGGGGTTCCACCGGGATGCTCTTGGGTTACTAACAATGAGAAAGAAGCCGTCCCCGCTCTGTAAAGGACAAGGACGTGTCCAATGCAGCGCCAAGGAGCTACCCAGTTCTGAGAAATGGGCCCCTGGCTCTGAGACCAGCTTCCTTGACGAAATCAGAGAAGCTCATCCTTTCTGTGACCGTCACGGGCCACCCGCCAGCCCTTGACCAGAAGACAGACCGCACAAAGCCATGGCTGTTAACCGGGCCTACTCGGGTACTCGAGGCTGCCATAAATAATGCGCCGTGCGGTTATCCAACCACGAATGCAACCAATGTTGCCAGATGTCAGAGACACACCAGGTGTGGAGCCACAGCAGCCACGGAGGGCTTTCCGGTTGTGCCCACGGAGAAAGCACGACCGGGCAGTTTCCACTTCGGACGGCCGTCTGAGCAAATGTCAGCCGTTTGCCTGCTGCGTGGTTCTGAGGGCTCCGGGTCAAAGCAGACGAACCGGCCACCGCTAATAGCAGGTCCGCGCCCACCACGGCCACCAGCGCCGTGGCGCCTCAGGGCCTTGAGCTTCCACCAAGCACAGCGAGTTTTCAGAGGCCTAGTCCAAGGCCACCAGCCGTGTGTCCGCTTCAAGCAGCCTCTGGAGGGCTGGCGGTCACCAGGACCTCAGCACTGGGCGGGGACAGACCCTGTCTGGGACAGACCCCACAGCGCCCTGTCCGCGTGCAGGGAAGTCGGAACGGCAGGAGGCAGGCAGGACTTGGAGACAGTGCGATGATCCAGGGGGACACCCAGGCGCCCCAGGAACCTGTTGCAAATGAACAGCACAGCGCAGCAGAGGATGGAACAGACTAGAACAGAAATCTGTGTATGTTCTATAATCAAATCGTATGTTATTTTCCTTACCAGCAAAAATGATTTATGTATTATTATATATATTAACATGTAAAAATCAATAGCTTTCTTACAGAAGAACAGCCAGTCAGGAAAGAAATCGGGGCGCCCGGGGGGCTCAGTCGGTTGAGCATCCAACTTCGGCTCAGGTCACGATCTCAGTCTGTGGGTTCGAGCCCCGCGTCAGGCTCTGTGCTGACAGCTCAGAGCCTGGAACCTACTTCAGATGCTATCTCCCTCTCTCTCTCTGCCCCTCCCATGCTCATGCTCTGTCTCTCAATAATAAATAAATATTAAAAATTAAAAAAAAAAAAGACGAAGAAAGAAAAAAAATCCCTTTTAAAATGGCAAACAAAGGGGCACCCAGGTGGCTCAGTCGGTTGAGCACACAACTTCGGCTCAGGTCATGATCTCACGGTTTGTGAGTTTGAGCCCCGCATCAGGCTCTGTGCTGACAGTTTGGAGCCTGGAGCCTGCTTCGGATTCTGTGTCTCCCTCTTTCTCTGCTCCTCCCCCATTCACACTCTGTGTCTCTCTCAGAAATAAACAAACATTTAAAAAAAAAGAGCAACGGGGGTGCCTGGATGGCGCAGTCGGTTGATCATCCGACTTCAGCCGGGTCACGATCTCGCGAGGTCTCACGTGATCTCGCGTGAGTTCGAGCCCCGCGTCGGGCTCTGGGCTGATGGCTCAGAGCCTGGAGCCTGTTTCCAGTTCTGTGCCTCCCTCTCTCTCTGCCCCTCCCCCATTCATGCTCTGTCTCTCTCTGTCCCAAGGATGAATAAATGTTAAAAAAATAAGTAAATAAATAAATAAATAAATAAATAAATAAATAAAATTAAAAAAAGAGCAACAAAGGAGCGCTAGCCTTACCAGACATTAACATATCTTACCAGTATATAAATAATGTCCTTGGTCCTGCTGCATGAACAGATCAATCAACAGGACAGGCTTGGATACATGGATCCAATTACCGACGAGAATTTAACGTACGATAAAGTGGCACTTTTTTTTTTTTGAGTTTATTTATTTTTGAGAGAGAAAGAGAGAGCATGCACACTTGCAAGCAGGGAAGGGGTAGAGAGAGGGAGAGAGAGAGTCCCAAGCAGGAATTCCACAAACCTTGAGATCGTGACCTGAACTGAAATCAGGAATCGAACACCCAGCTGCCTGAGCCTCCCGGGTGCTGCGTGGCACTTGTAATCAGTAAGAAAAGACTGGTCCTTCAATAAATGATATTCATAAACCTGGATAATTTTTGAAAATATTCTTATGCAATTTCAAGGTCAATTTCAGCTGAATCAAGTATTGAAACATAAAAAGGGGGAAAAATGAGACTTCCAGGAGAAATCACGAAAAGGGAATTTTAAGCAAAGCAGACACACCAGAGATAAAGAAAGGGAAGCCCCCTTACGTCTGATACGTGGAAATTCAAAACTTCTGCACAGTAAAGAAAAGGCCACAAACAGAATCAAAAGGTAACTTACACAGTGGGATAAAATACTTGCGACACAAGTTGTGGACTCGGGTGTGGGTCCGGGTTTTGTGGGGCCTGCAGTTCACTCCACGTGGGGAGCCCTGTCTAAGAAAATCAAAAACAAAATGAAAAAGAAAAAATCCGATGCAAAACGGCACAAACACGATTACTTACAAAGAATGAGAAAATGAACTGCAACAAATCCTACACTTTAAAAAGCTAACAGATCCTGCAAACAACACAAGATCCACAAAAATGGCATTGTGGGTTTTTTTTAACTTTTTTTAACCTTTACTCATTTTTTTTTACATTTTATTTATTTTTGATAGAGAGACAGAGCACCAGTGGGGGAGGGGCAGAGAGAGACAGAGACACAGAATCCGAAGGAGGCTCCAGGCTCCGAGCTGTCAGCACAGAGCCCGACGCGGGGCTTGAACTCACAAACCGTGAGATCACGACCTGAGCCGAAGTCAGATGCCCAACCGACTGAGCCACCCAGGTGCCCCAACCTTTATTCATTTTTTGAGAGACAGAGAGACAGAGAGACAGAGCGTGAGCAGGGGAGGGGCAGAGAGAGAGAGGGAGACACAGAATCCGAAGCGGGTTCCAGGCTCCAAGCTGTCAGCACAGAGCCCAACGCGGGGCTCGAACTCCCGATCATGACCCAAGTCGAAGTCGGATGCTTAACTGAGCCACACATGCGCTCCTGCATTGTGTTTTTTTAACTAACTGTCTGACACACCTCCGTAATATATATGTATTTTTTATTTTAGCTGCAGGGCACCTGGATGGCACTGTTGGTTAAACATCCAACTCTTGATTTCAGTTTAGGTTGTGATCTCACAGTTCGTGGGTTCGAGCCCCGCGTTGGGCTCTGTGCTGACAGCTCGGAGCCTGGAGCCTGCTTCAGACTCTGTGTCCCCCTCTCTCTCTGCCCCTAACCCACTTGCATTCTGTCTCTGTCTCTCTCAAAACGAAATAAACATTAAAAAAATTTTAGAATAATCGATAAAATTTTGTTCTTTTAAATATTGGTAGTTTTCTTTAGCAAATTTCCTTCACATAAAATTACAATAAACGTACTTGGGTGTGTGAACACAAGTTCCAGGTACTAGAATTCTGAGAGATTCTATTTGATTTGACTACCAGCAAAAAAGTCAATTAGGTTTCTGATGGATCATGTCTGTGTTTGCTAGATTATCAGGGATAATGTTCCTGCAGGAGGAATTCGTGGTCGGCCACACGTGGATAAGAACGGCATCGTGGAAAAGTTTTACTTTGGAGGGCTGCCGGGGTTTTTCCACGGACTGGCTTCTGCCTCCACCCACTTCAGACCGCTCTCCTCACCCGCTAGCACGTGATCCTGGTGCCAAATTCCACGAGGTGCGTGGATATGTGTCCAGATCGTGCTACGGCCTTTGGCCATGCAGGACCGACAAGGGAAATTCAGCACAGAGAAGAGTGAAGTCTTACAGGAAGCCGTCCCTTTTCAAAATGGCTAGCGGTGATCTTTGTACCCACAAGTGACAGAAAGCCCCCTAAACACATCCCACGTCATCCACGTTCAACGTAGCCCGAGCGGAACCGCCTCTTGGCCGGATCTCAAGCCTGCCCACCACCCACCAGAACAGGAGGAAGGTACAATCCTCTTGGAAGAGTGCAGTGACAATAACTTACTGGGGTGAATCCTTCCCGGGGTCCTGTGAGGGTTTATACAAGTGAGAGTCTCTGAAAACTGAACTTCATCGGTTTCATGATACATCTGCCTCTTGACAAACTAAAGACTAAACTGCTTCATATATAAAGAGCTCTTACAAATCAATGAGACCAACCATCCAACACAAAGATTGGAAAAGGACATCAATGCACAGCAACCCCAATAAAAAAATGAGGTGCTGTTACAACACAATGTCCAATATACATTAAGTGAAACAAAGAAAAAAAAAAAAACCCAAATACTGTCAGGGGCACCTGGGTGGCTCAGTTGGTTAAGCATCCGACTTCAGCTCAGGTCATGATCTCACAGTTCATGAGTTCAAGCCCCACGTCGGGCTCTGTGCTGACAGTTCAGAGCCTGGAGCCTGCTTCGGATTCTGTGTCTCCCTCTCTCTCTGCCCCTGCCCCACTCAGGCTCTGTCTTTCTTTAAAAAAAATAAACATTAAAAATTAAAAAAAAAAAAAAAGACTGTGTGTATGTGTTCCCTTGTTTGCATATAAAACAGGAATGCTTAATGTTTCAGGAAGTTCACGCACAATGGTAACAGTGGTGGCCTCTTGAGAGAGGGGCAAAGGACCTAAGAGCTTGAGTGTTCGAGATCCCATGTCCTTTGGCACAGTGTGAATTTTTCACACTAGGTTGGTACCTAGGTTTGAATTGAAACCGGCCCTGGGGGTCTGGAACCTCAGACGGCCCCTCTCCCCCTGCAGCCGGCATCTGGAAGGTGGGCACCAGCGTGGCAGGTGGGAGGCCCGTGGTCCCTGCAGCCACAGCCCTGGGCCCAACTCACCAGCCGCTCTTGGGGGCAGGCCTCTGGCCAGCGGCCCCTCCTGCGCTAGGGAAGGCACGGTCCCCCAGGGCGTGGTGGCGGGTCAGCGACTCAGGGCCGGGAGAGCCACCCTGGCTGTGGAGCGGACCCCAGGGCCTGAAACTCTGTCCTGGGCCCTGGTCCCAGCACCTGCTCGGAGCCACGGACTGAACAGGCAGCCAGAGAGGATAGTATCTCCACACCCTCGGCATCCACCTGAGGACCACGCTGGTCTCTCCACCTCAGTGTGTTCACCGCAGGTATTACACAGTCAGGAGGCCTATTCCGGTGCTCCGCTGCCCTGGCCGTGGGTGGCAAACGGGCCAGTTCCAGCATCTGGTCCAACCTGCCGGAGCCCAGCCGCCTGGCGTGTCATCAGGAGCAGCGCCCGGTCCACAGCCGCTGAGAGTCGTTGATGGCATCTGGAACGTCTCCAAAAGTTTATAGAAAGAGTGACTTGAAGCCCACCAAGCACAGCACTGGCGAGCCCTCCACGGGACGGACCGGGGACATTTCAGGCCGTCTTGGGCAGCACCGAATCATTTCAGCTCCGCCTTGTCTGCTCACGTGCAAACAAAAACCAAAAAGCAAAAACAAACAAACAAGCGTTGAGACTATTTCACCCAACAGCCCACGGGCTGGAGGAGAGACTTCGTGACAGGTGTTTTTAGCTGGTTGGGAAACTTCCACCAGGAATTTCAAATCTGCATGCGTCTTGCCAAGGGCAGAGGCGGTCCCGGACGTGAAAGCAACATCAGCTCGCCCAGCAAACCGGGAACCCCAGCAAGCTAAGATCAAACGGGCTAACTGTTCCTAGACGCGGCTTCGGAGAACAGCGGAAGACTTAAATCAGGGTTTGCCAGTCAGATGCCCCTGGGGACCGACCAAGGTAACGAATGAGGGTAACAGCCTGAGGGTGAGAACCTGGGTCCCTCCAGGGGGCTCTTCCCTTATGACTTTTAAGGCCACGTCACTTGCCACTTAATTCTGCCGTGATAAAAATGGTGGGAGGACACCAGGTATGGTGTTGATACTTAGATCCCACGCAGGGGTGTGTGCAGGGGGTGCCGAGGGTATGGGTGTGCGGGGGCCACCAGACTAAGTACCCCGGGCTGAGGGCTTGGACAAACAGAGCTCTGCTCTCGGTTCCGGAGGCAGGTGGAGAGCAGGGTCTCAGCAGGGCTGCGGTCCTGCGGTCCTGAGGTCCCCTCCCCACATCCTCACTTGGTGGTCTTCCCCCCCCCCCCGTGTGTGTCTGTCAGATCTGAGCAGCACACCTGTCACCCTGGATCAGGGTTCTGAGGGACTGAGGGTTAGGACGTCGACATGTGAATGTTGGGGGGACACAATTCTAGAAGCCCACCACGGTGGGGCACCGGCAGTCGGCCGGAGCGGGGAGGGGCACAGCCACACCCCAGATGTGGGGAGCAGGTGGACAGGCCCCCCCGGCGAGGACACGGCTGCTCCCCGAGTTCTGGTGGAGAGGAGTCTTCCCTTCCAGACGCCCCCGGCTCTCCTGAGAAAGCACGTTTCCTTGCGAGAAGAGCCTGTGGTTGGGTTTTTAATGGAATCAACTCAGCCTTTTCTGGATTATTCCAATAACTCGAAAATCAAAGCCACAGAATGTGAAAACGAAGCAGCATTTAAAAATGAGCTTCCAGGGGCGCCTGGGTGGCGCAGTCGGCTAAGCGTCCGACTTCAGCCAGGTCACGATCTTGCGGTCCGTGAGTTCGAGCCCCGCGTCGGGCTCTGGGCTGATGGCTCAGAGCCTGGAGCCTGTTTCCGATTCTGTGTCTCCCTCTCTCTCTGCCCCTCCCCCGTTCATGCTCTGTCTCTCTCTGTCCCAACAAAATAAACGTTAAAAAAAAAAAAAAAATTTAAGAAAAAAAAATGAGCTTCCGAGAGGCTGCACCACTTGGCACTCTGGACAACAGTGTGGACGGTCCTCAAAAAATCAAAACCAGAACTACCCTGCGACCCAGCAATGGCACTACTAGGCATTTATGCAATGGATACAGAAATGCTGGTTCGAAGGGGCGCACGCACCCCAACGTTTTCAGCAGCGCTATCGACAACAGCCCAAGTATGGAAAGAGCCCAAATGTCCATCGGCTGACGAATGGATAAGGAAGATGTGGTTTATAAATACAACGGAGTATTACTCGGCAATGAAAAAGAATGCAACCTCGCCATTTGCAACAACACGGATGAAACTAGAGGGTATTACGCTAAGCGAAATTAGGCAGAGAAAGACGTATCATATGATTTCCCTGGTATGTGGAATTTAAGAAACACAACGCATGAACATAGGGGAAGGGAAGGAAAAATAATATAAAAACAGAGGGGGAGGCAAACCCTAAGAGACTCTTAAATACAGAGAACAAACTGAGGGCTGCTGGGGGGGCGGGGAATGGGCTAGATGGGGGATGGGCATTAGGAGAGCACCTGTTGGGATGAGCACTGGGCGTAAGAAGAGAATCACTGGGCTCTGCTCCTGAAGCCAAGACTACATGTATGTTAACTAACTTGAATTTAAATTTTTTTATTAAAAAAAAATTTTTTTTTCCAACGTTTATTTATTTTTGGGACAGAGAGAGACAGAGCATGAACGGGGGAGGGGCAGAGAGAGAGGGAGACACAGAATTGGAAACAGGCTCCAGGCTCTCAGCCATCAGCCCAGAGCCTGATGCGGGGCTCGAACTCACGGACCGTGAGATCGTGACCTGGCTGAAGTCGGACGCTTAACCGACTGCGCCACCCAGGCGCCCCTCACCACTCTTATT
>NW_024412422.1:18853271-18857582 GCF_014898765.1 Herpailurus yagouaroundi
AACGTTTATTTTATTTTTGGGACAGAGAGAGACAGAGCATGAACGGGCGAGGGGCAGAGAGAGGGAGACACAGAATCGGAAACAGGCTCCAGGCTCTGAGCCATCAGCCCAGAGCCCGACGTGGGGCTCGAACTCACGGACCGCGAGATCGTGACCTGGCTGAAGTCGGATGCTTAACTGACTGCGCCACCCAGGCGCCCCTAAATTTTTTTAAAAAAGGAGGAGAACCCCGCTCTTAGCAGAGCATGGCGGACGTACCTGACGGATGATAACCTCACGCTAATCCCATGGTGCAAATGTTCCCCAAACCTCCCTCCCTGCGAAATAAACCAACAGACTGTCCCCAGCCAGCACTGAAGCCTCCTGTTCCCAAGACACAGCTCACACGCCTTCCCCTCAGCTGCCTTCTTTCCGGTGCTGGTCCCCAAACAGCTTGCAGTTAGAAGCCTGGGCTCTGGAACGACCCAGAAGCGGCCGCCGGCACAGCACCGCGGTCCAGAGCCGGCCTGTGCTGCAGAACCAAACACTAAACAGATTAAGTTCACGACTACATCCTTCCGAGGCCAGCAGGCTCCCCAGAGTGTGTGACAAAGCTTCCGTTCCTGGAACGTGGCTAATTGGAGCACCAAATATGAACATCCCGGTTTGGTGAATTTTCCATCTGGGATTTAGCATCCTCGGCCTAAGAGATAGGAGGAATTCTAGAAAGGGGTCCTCTGTCAAGATTTCACTGACGGGTGGGAAATAAATACGTTTTCAGGGTCAAGCAGAACTCGTCGATGTGGGAAGGAGCGTTCAAGCCCCACCAAAAATAATCCAGATTAATTTCAAACTGTGCAAAGCAAATAAAACCCATGTTTGAGCTCTTTTTGGGGTCCTTCCTCTTGACAGTCTTGAGGATAAAACCTCTTCACAGAGCCAGAGGGGACTGGGCCGTCGTGACCTCAACACCTTGGAAATTATATACCGGCCTACTGCACCATCCAACTTGTCCTTTGGAAAACCTACGCACTGAGAACTGGGACCCTGAAGTTTCTAGGTCAGACCCTCTAAGAGTACGAAAATCACCCATAAGAGAAAACTCCTGGCTTTCAGGAATGGACCAGTTGATGGTATGAGGTGCAGGTCAACCAACCATGCCCCACGGGCTAAATCTGGCCCACCACTTGTTTTTGTAAATAAAGTTTTATTGGAACGCTACCACAACCATTTGTTTACATATGTCCGCGGCGGCTTCCACGCCGTCATGGCAAGGCTGAAGACTTGTGACAGAGACTGTGTGGCCGACACAGCCTCAAACGTTTCCTGTTTGACCCTTGACAGAAAAAGTTCTGGGGCGGCTGGTTGGCTCACCAGGTTAATCTCAGGGTCGTGAGGTCAAGCCCCACTGGGGCGTAGAGGCTACTTAAAAGAAGAAAAGAAAAGAAAGAAGAAAAAGTTTGCTATTCCCTGGATGAAGGTTTCCAAGTGTTTTGATAGAATATCCCTCCCCAGAAAAGAGACTATGGGTGAGTATCACCCTAACGTATGGATGAGACACAAATTACTCCCTACTTGCAAAGGGCAGGATAGTAAGGGTGGAGAGCCCCTGGCAAAAACCACCTTGACCAGGCAGCCAAAGTAACATCCCCAGAAGCAGGACAGACTGAAACCACGTGCCTCTTGGCACGATGGCCTCCGAAGAGCTCGCATCACTGCCACAGGAGCCACGCCAAAAAGGCATCACCAAACCCGCTCTGAGGAGACATCGGGCAAAACCCCAACCAAGGGACGGTCCACAGGACTGAGCCGTACTCCTCACAAACGTCAAGGTCACAGGAGACGAGGAGGGGCTGGGGTCCGTTCCGGATTGAAGGAGACTGAAGAGACATGAGAGCCTGAAGCGTGGGTCCCGCGTCGGGGCTGGACCGGGAACACAGTAGCATCGCAGGACATTCTCGGGCAATCGATCAAATTAGAACACGGACTGCAGACCGGGTAACATTTTTCACCCGTGTTAAATTTTCAGATTTTGATCACTGTACCGTGATTGTGTAAGAAAACGTCCTCGTTCCCAGAAAAATAAATGTTCAGGAATAAAGGGTCGAAGTAGCTGCAGTCTACGTTCAAGTAGATGGTTCTGGGGGCAAATGTCTCCCTCCCCCGTCTCCCTACGCGTGGATAGACAATAGTCGGGTAGGGAGGCTAAATGGTAAGGAAACTGGGGCAAATTACAAACAATTGATGAATCAGGGTAAAGACCATTAAACAAAGAAGTTCTTGCTGTGCATGTTAAATCATGTCGCCATAACAGGTTTTTAAATGCTAAAATAGAAGAAAAAATACAAAAAAAAAAACCCACAAAAATACAAAATACAAAGATCCCCACATCACCGCAAGGACAGAGCTCCTGTCTTGGAATCACTGCTGGTGGTCCCAGCTGTCGGGTTTAAGGACAGGCCAGTAACGCAAAGGGGCTCGGCCCGGAGGCTCTCGCTCCCCACGCCGAGCGCCGATTCCCGGGTGCCCCGGCCCGGCATCCCTGCGCACCTGCTACACGGCTGGGCTTCTCCGCGGAGCTCAGGACCTCGGGTTTGGTGGGAAGTCGCCTGGAGCAGCTGCCTTCTTCCCCAGGTAGCTCTCCCAAAACAAGCAAGGGGAGACGCTCAGGGGTGTGCAAAGTTCGGCTAGCGTGGCACATACCGCGAATCCTTTCTGATATCCATTCACCCTTTTCTCTGTGTAAGCAGGACATTGATTAATTTAGGATGGCGATATACCCAGACTCTGTTGGAGCTAGAGGAGGCTGAGTTATGTGATTCTGGCCAACGAGCTGTAAGCACAAGTCTGACAGGTGTCAAGAAGGAGGCGTTCTGGGAAGTTCTTCGCTTTCCTGACGAAGGGAGACAGATGAAGTCAGTGTTATCCCTCATTCTCCTATTTCCTGTCCTCAATACGGATGCAATGGCTGGAGCTGTGGCAGCCATATGGCAATCATGACAGAAAGGCCAAGAGAACCACGATGATAGCCCCGATATCCTTGACCCGTTAAATCATGGCCAGAAGCTGCTACATTCAAACGTCTCCTCACGTGAGAAAAATAAAGCCTGATTTGTTGAAGAGACTGTTAGCAGAGCACTGTTTTTGTCAAACCCATTTTGAATTCATAAAACAGTATTTTTTTTTTCCTTTTTTATTCTGTGATCGCAATCACTGCATTATATTCTCCTAGGGCTCCTTCCTGCTCTCCCTGCCGCAAGAAGATAACTTTCAGCTAAACTGTGGACTAATTCTTAAGCCTTCGATCCTACTTTCCTTCCCCAAACTGAACATTTCCCACTTCTGCTTAATTATTGATGTGCTGCAGATATATTTAAGATGCGACCCTGGCATAAAGTATATTTAAAACCCCAGCGAGGGTTTCCATGACGCTGATAAATAAAAAATGAGCTATTCGAGCCCGTCTCCCCTGACCGCCCAGCTGCTCTCGCACACGCGTCTCACTTTGCCGGCAGTCCTCCCATCCGGTCCGTCTGTCCAGCCGGCTGACAGGACTGGAGGAAGGATCACACTCAGAAAAGGTAGGAGCCCAAGGCTCTGTGGGGGATAATAAGAGTTCACGTCAACCGAGAAGCTGTCAACACAGACGCAAAGAAGGAAGACCGCCGTTTCCAGAAGCGGATTCTCCGTGGCCTGAGTCAACACGGGGCGCGGACAATACCGCGTGACCCAGGAACAAGAGTAACCAAAACACACGAGGCTGGGACGGAGCCCGAGGACTCCTGGGAGCAGAAACCGTGAAGGGCAACGGAGACGCCAGAGGGGGCCCCACGAGGAAACGTCGGCGCAAATGTGTCTCCTGCAACAGCTGGTTTCTTGTGGGTCAAAAATTCTGCCCCCGGAGGGTGTTCATCTGGGTTAAGACCTTACGACCCCCGAAAGCCCAAATCATTGGGAATTTGTCTAGACAGATTACAGGAGAGGGATCTCAGGAACTTTCCAGTGCTCTCATCACAGAAGGCACAGAGCTGACCACGGAGGAACAGGGCACAGAATGGTACGTTCCGGTAAAAGTGAGAAAACAACTGCTGTACTGGGTGGAGGAGGTTTCATCGCACAGACTCCCGTGGCGTCAGCGGGACAGGCGTCACTGGCAGAGGTCTGGGGCCCGGGTGGGGGTTATGGGAACAGACCGCACCTAAGAGACCCTGGGGAGCGCCGGGGGGGACGCCAGGGGGGACGCCAGGGGGGACGCCAGGGGGGACACCGGGGGTGCCAGGGGGGACACCAGGGGAGCACCAGGAGGGCGCCAGGGGGGACACCAGGGGGGAC
>NW_024412422.1:18857682-18866884 GCF_014898765.1 Herpailurus yagouaroundi
ACCAGGGAGACGCCAGGGGGACACCAGGAGTGCCAGGGGGGACACCAGGGGGGCACCAGAGGGGATGCCAGGGGGGTGCCTGGGGGATGACAGGGGGAGCTCCAGGGAGGACACTAGGGGGGCGCCAGGGAGACACCAGGGGGGCACCAGGGGGACGCCGGGGGGGACGCCAGGGGAGCAGAGGCCTCCCTGACAGTGACCTTTGCAGCATCAGGGGCATGACCGGGTCAGGTGCGTGAAAGGTGTTCACACACCCGAGCTCTGTCCTTTGCATCCTCAGTGTGGTCACAAGAGGACCGTGCCCTTGACAGCAGCTCTGCCTTTGGCCCACGCCCCCAAGCGACACAGGTGGAGAGACCCTCTCTGGACCCCGAGGGTGCAGCAGAGCTCTCCCTGGGCGGCCAGGCCACGCCGCTGACCTGCACTTGGCCTCCACACGCCCACCCCCCCATCTGAGAGTCGACGTGGAGCCCCCTCCACCCCCAGTCTGTGACGGTCGCCGTTGGTGGCCGCTGACCGGCTGCTGTCCCTCGCCAGAGCCGGACCGCCCGCGCCATGCAGGGGGGCAAAGACGTCCGCGCTCTGTCCTCGGGAACGGCAGCCCTCCTCGGTGCCTCCGAGTCCCGGTACCTGTGGACCGGCAGAAAGTCGCTCTGTGGGGACGCTGGGGACTTCACGCTTCGCGCGGTGACTTCCCAGGGCGTGCCGTCACACTTTCATAAACTGAACACCCACGTGCCACCCAGTGGGAGCTGACACGGCAGCGAGCTGTTTCCCGGCCGGCCACACACGCGGGGTGCCCACTGCAGCCCCGGGGACCTCGGCCTCCAAGCGGTCGGGTCGTCCTCTTTCCTGAGCTGGGACGGACGCCTCCAGAGCACATCCAGACGCGTGGTCTCAGCTCCTTTATCTGGAGTCGGGGACTCTCGGATTGTCGGGTTTTTCAGCCCCATCAAATGCCCACACCACCGCATAGATCCCGTTTACTCACCATCTCAACAATCCCTTCCCGGAACAGTCAGAAACTCTGCGCCAAAGTGCCCCCCCAGACCTATTTCCTATCATTTTACACGGGAAAAGGTATTACAGGTTACACGTCAACCCGGATGCCCCAACTGGGTTCCCACCACGTCACTCAGAAACAACAGAAATCCTGCCAGGACGTACCAAGCTGTCATGTTAGCAAAACCTCATAAAACATCACTCCCGTCGGACAAGTCGTGTAATTCTTGTAACGGCTGCCTTGAAGGACGTGCCTCTGGGATGTCGGAGATGCTCGGCCCTTTTGCTGACACGGGGCAGCCTTTCCAAAACACCCACTTCGAGGTTCTGCCCACTGACCTTTCAGTGCAATTTGAGACTGTGTTCACTTATTTTTCTCAAAATGTTGTCTTGAATTTGGGAGGAGCCAAAATTTACATTTTGTTAAATACATATCTAAGAAATGATATATTTATGTCGTATACTTAGATACAAAATAAAGTCTGGCAGGACGCCTGGGTGGCTCAGTCGGTTAAGCAGCCGACTTCGGCTCAGGTGATGATCTCGCGGTCCATGAGTTCGAGCCCCGCGTCGGGCTCTGTGCTGACAGCTCGGAGCCTGGAGCCTGCTTCGGATTCTGTGTCTCTCTCTCTCTGTCTCTGCCCCTCCCCCGCTCGCACTCTGTCTCTCTCTCTCAAAATACATAAATAGTTTTAAAAGGGGGGCATCTTCTCACACAAAACGGAAATACTCACAGGACCTAACACAGCACTGTTGTGCAAGCTCCGCACAGTATACACCTGCCTTTCTCACAAGAGGAGAAGCACCAGCTAAATACCCTCCATGACTCGGCAGAACACGTGCTGTGCTCGGGCCAGCGCTCTGTGCAGATTTGTCCCGTGTGTGTGTGTGTGTGCATGTCGGTTCCGGGTCCACACGTGGTTCCCCACGGAACGTGACTGAGCTAGCGCTCCTCCAGGCTGACAGGCCCACAGCACGAGGGAGGAATAATCACGGAGTTAACCGGCGAGGTTTTCAACGTGCTTATTACAGTGGCAAGAGCTGACCTATCCTCACTGATTCCACGTGCAATAAATTCTAGCTCTGGGGAACCCCCTTCCTCCTCGACAGGATTCCGTTCCTCGTCTGTGTGCAGGGGTGACGACACCGTGCCTGCCCGCCAGGAATGGGATGCACTCGCGTGGGAAGCTCGCGGCACGGCCGGCCTTCCGCAAATGATGGTGCGTTATCGCTGTCATTGCAAAGGTATTCAGCGAACGCTTCTAGAATCTAGCTGAACCAGATGTATCTACGCTCATTAATGGATAAGAAATCTGTCCCATTTCTTCCCAGAGGCTGATCCATAGGTCTCGGGGTCCTGCTTCCAGCTCTGACCGCACCTGCCGACTGCTATGACTGCTACTATTACCGCTCCTTGGGTGTCCTCTCCGGGTGAGGGCTTAGACCAACAAGGTCCGCTTGTGGTTCTCCCGGGTCAGTCTCCCTTCCCCTTGGAAATAAAAAATCCTGAGCAACACTCACCACTGTTTATGTCCACAAACCACTGCTCTGCCTCACCCTGAGTTCCCTTTTCCACTGTTTCACACCTGCCTCAGATTATCTGATTTTTTTAGGTTTATTTATTTACTTGGGGGGTGGGGGAGGCAGAGAGAGAGAGAGTGAGACAGGGAGAGAGAGAGAGAATCCCAAGCAGGCTCCGCGGTCAGCACAGAGCCCGACACGGGGCTCGAACCCACCAACCTCGAGATCATGACCTGAGCTGAAATCAAGAATCAGACGCTTAACTGACTGAGCCCCACCCCTGGCGCCCCAAGATTGTCTGATTTTTAAAGGTGAGGATTTATAAAACCTGAGGCGTGCGCAGGTGCGCGTGAGGGTAGGAGTTGGCCCTTGCCAGCCGCATTTCCCCGTGTCGGCCCCATCCCTGGCTCTGCCCGCATCACCGGGACCTGGGACTGGTCCTCACCACTGGGCTCCGCACACCATCCCACCGGCCACTGTCACAGCTGGAGACCCTCACAACCCTCTGGTGCCACCTGCCGGTTCCCCTCCCCTCTTGCCGAAGCTTCCTTAACTCTCAAAAAATAAGAGAGAAAAAAAAAACAAACGAAGCCTGGGCTGCTTGCCTCTCTCTTACCTCAATTCTGGGAGGGAGGGACGGCATCCGATTCCTAACGTGGCGCGTAAATGTGCACCTGCTGCAGAAAACACGAACAAGCCCAAAGATAAACGGTACTGTGACCTCCTGCCCCCAGACAGCCCCACTGTGAAATAATTACTGTTCCTGGTTTTGGCACCTACCGTTCCAATGTGTCACGTGTATTATTATTTTATTACGTGTGTTCTCTTAAACGTATTCTCTTATTTTCTACAACCTGTAACATTAGAGGAAGATCCTTGTTACTTTCTTTCTCCTGGATTCTGTTCTGTAACCAGATTTGTCCTACTTAACACTCACTCGTTACGTAAGCTTTCCTTTCCAGACCTGGCGTTTGAACACGGTCCTCGTAGAGCCGTCCCGGAACATCGCCGAGCCTGCGGTGGACATTCCCGGACGTAAACTCGGCTGTATATCCTTCCTGATTTCACCGCAACGCGTCCCTAGGAACAAACCCCTGGGTCAACTGACACGGGCGTTTCTACGGCTCTTGGCTTACTTTGCCAAACTCTTCCCAGGGCGCATCTGTTTGCATCCGCGAGCGACGCCTCTTCCCCAACATCCTCGCCAACGTTTGGCACCATCATTTTTCAAAAACTGCAGCCAGTCTGGTCGGAAACGTTACTGCTTTGCGTTCATCTGTTGGGGGCCTTGTACACACCAGCCACAGGCAGGCATGCAGACTTGGGCAAGCCGCCGAAACGATCTGTGCCTCAGTCCCCTCATCTGTAAAATGGGAGGACAGCCTCACAGGTTTGTGTGAGCCTGAGACGGGTCCGTGCGCGGAAAGCCCGAGAGCAGGGCCTCGTATGTGGCACTGGGTGGATGTCTGCCCTGCCCAGCGGCCCTCGGCCAGGAGTGAGGCGTGTGCTCTCTCAGCACGCGGCTCAGCTGGGCTCCTTCCGTTACCCTGGCCCACAGCAGCAATCCTTAAACAGCGTCATGTACTTGCGAGCAACACTGGGACATTTACCGTTAGGGACACTGGATCTAAACTGGACCCAGTGGACTGGAAAAGATTTTAGGATGCTGACACGAGCCAGTACCTTTCAATTGTGTGGCATTTTAGAATCCGAAAAGATGTTTTTGATCAAAAATAATAATAGGGGCACGTGTGTGACTCGGTCGGTTAAGCGTCTGACTCTTGGTTTTGGCTCAGGGCCTGATCTCATGGTTCATGAGTTCGAGCCCCATGTCTGGCTCTTTGCTGATAGCACGGAGCCTGCCTGGGATTCTCTCTCCCTCTCTCTCCTTGCCCCTCCCCTGCTCTCTCTCTCTCAAAATAAATAAAGCTTATTTTTTAATTCTTTTTAATGTTTTTATTTTTGAGACAGAGACAGACAGAGCATGAGCAGGGGAGGGGCAGAGAGAGGGAGACACAGAACCCAAGGCAGGCTCCAGGCCTCGAGCCCGACGCGGGGCTCGAACTCATGGACTGTGAGATCATGACCTGAGCCAAAGTCAGACACTTAACCGACTGAGCCACCCAAGCGCCCCAGCTTTTTTTTAAATAATAATAAGATGAATTCACAGATGGACAATGGGATGGCTAGGTAGGTAAATTTATGCCAAAGCAAACATAGCGACGTGCTCATTGTAGAATCCGGACGGCGGGCACATCTCTGTTCGCGTACAATCCTTTCACCTGTTTTACATGTTTGAAAGTTGCCATGAAGAGGGTAGACCCGGAGCCGCTTTGATACACTGTTTCATTTCTTTGCTCTGATTCTGAACGCGGGCATCAGGCCGCCTTGCCCTTTATGAATCCGCTTCCTCCAGCAAGACGACCCTGGGGGTGAGGGAGGGGGTGGGGGCTCCAGCCACACCGCTCCCCTCACAACCGCGTTCTGTCTCCTTGGCAAGGCCACCTTGAATCTGACCGCCAGCCACCGTCTTCAGTGCAGCTGGATCACGTGGTCTTCTAGAACCTGGTTCTCCCTCTGTCCAGGCTCACCTGGGCCTCTCCCGCCAGCTTGGAACTCGTGCCGTCTATGCCGCAGCGGCCCTGGATCGGCTTCTCCTCGGTCCCCACGGGGAGATGACCACCGGCACCCGGCCCCATCCCACCGGCGCCACCGAAGAAGGGAGCTCACGATCTTTGCCACCCGGTGGCCCCAGGCTTACAGAGGGAGGATCGTTAACAAGACGGCTGTGGGGGCGTTGAGTAAATGTACGTGGCACAGGTGGTTTGTTTTTGTATTTGTAACGTTCGGAATTCTAGACTGGCTCAGGCTCCCACAGGGAGTGGTCTGGACAAGCCGACCACTGACGCGTCTGTGCCCGCTACGGTCACCTGTGCGTTCCTTTCCGCCCTGCCCCGCTCTCCCCATCTCCAGCGGGATCACAGGGCACCACCGAGCATTGTGGGAAACTCCCCAAAGCCACCTTCTCAGGAGGCCCGGCTTATTGAAGCACAGACCCAGCCTTTCATTCCACGTATCGACCAGAGTCCCCGCTGTCCGGGGACCCTCGCAGGGCCTGAATGGCCTCCGTTCGACAAAAGCGTTGGCAGCAGGGATCCTGCACGCGGGGCCGTCCTCCAGGTAACCATTGTTTGCGAATTATTCATGTACTGCTGGCTCAGCCGCCTTCAGAAGCGGTGATAAACAGCTCTTAAAGGGTCGCACGGGTCAGTGAGAACACGGGATTTGATTGACACAGATTCTATTAACCCCAGGTTTTTAAGAAAACAGTTGCCAAGGACAAAAAGAAGCCACATTTCACAGCTGGGCAGAAAGCCTGGACCCAGGGGCTGTGGTGGGGCGCCCTCTGCTGCCCATCGGTGCTCTGCAGGCCGCGAGCAAACTCCGGGAACACTCCGGAAGGTGTCCCCAGGACGATGCATACTCCCAGGTCCTGCGTGGGGGGGCGACGTGGCTTCTTGAACTGCACTTCTGTCGAGGTGTAATGTGCACACCGTACAATTCACCCGCTGTAAGGCCCCGTCCCACCTGCGGCCAGTCCCCACCCCCAGCCTCAGGCAAACACCTTGCCTGTTTTAGGACATTTGGGCTCTTTCCAGACTTTGGCTCTTGTCCATAGCGCTGCTGTAAACACGTGGGGCATGCGCCCCTTCGAATCAGCAGGTTTGTATCCTTTGGATAAACACCTCCTGGTGCGATTGCCGGGTCGTAGGGTAGTTCTATTTGTAACTTTTGGAGGAACCTCCACACTGTTCTCCAGAGCAGCTGCACCAGTTTGCACTCCCACCGGCAGTGCACGAGGGTCCCCTCTCTCCGCATCCTCGGCAGCACCTGTTTCCTGTGTTGTTGCTGTTGGCCTCTGACAGGTGCGAGGTCGTGTCCCATCGGGGTTTGGGTTCGTATTTCCCTGACGAAGAGGCGTGTGTAAGTGACGAATCGCTGAGTTCTACTCCGGAAGCCAACGCTGCAGCGTATATTAACTAAAATTTAAATTAAATAAGTAAATACGGAGAAACTGAAACAAGAAACCTCACGTGCAGGAAACCTGTGACAAGTGGCCTCTGGTGCCTGGCTGCCTTCACTGGGCTGAGCTTCCGAGGCTCCCGTGCTGCTGGGGTCCCGGCGCTCCGTTCCCCTTGCTGCTGGAAGTGTTTCATTGTGTGCAGGGGCCACGTCTTCGTATGCCTCCCCCTGTCCGTGGACATTTGTGTTGTTTCCAGTCTGGGGCTCTTATGAATGCTACTACAAAGGTTTGTATACAAGTCTGTGTTGGGTAAATATCTAGGAGTAAATTCTGGGTCAGATAAACAGCTAAAGCACTCTCCGAAGTGGCCACTCCATTTCAAGTTCCCATGTCCAGTGTCCCCGCCAACACGGCCCGCGCTCCTGCCTACCACGGACTCATCCCTTTGCTGGACTCTCCCCACCCTGGGGGCTAAGGGCACTATCTGAGAGGTTACCCCTAGTAGGGGCGCCTGAGTGGCTCAGTCAGTTAAGCGTCCGACTTCGGCTCAGGTCATGATCTCACGGTTCACGAGTTCTAGCCCCGTGTCGGGCTCTGTCCTGACAGCTCGGAGCCTGGAGCCTGCTTCGGATCCTGTGTCTCCTTCTTTCTCTGCCCCTCTGCACTCTGTCTCTCTCTCTAAAAAATAAACATTTTTTAAAATGTTATTTAATGTTTTTAAATGTTTTCTATGTTTTTTATGTTTTCGTTTTTTATGTTTTTGTTTTTATGTTTTAAATGTTTTTAAATGTTAAAAAATTTAACATTTTTTAAATGTTATTTAAAAAAAAATTTTTTAAAGAGGTTAACCCTAGTCTGCCCCACATTTGATCCATATAAGACAGTTTTTCTTTAAAAAATTAACACAGTTGCAACATTTACACACAAGGAGGGCTGACATTAAGATCCCGATGTCCAGCTTCTGGAAACTCGGAGGTGCTGGTGTTATGCCCAGAATTCGTGATCCCCAATAAGATCCCGATGTCCAGCTTCTGGAAACTCGGAGGTGCTGGGACCGACCCACATTGCTGGCTGGCAGAGGGAGCTGGAGCTTCTGAGGCGGCTTGCATTTGCCATCTCCCCACCCCCGGAACCCACCCCAGTCCCTGCTGCCTCCCCATCGCTGAGGTTGGGCACTGACCATCTGCCAGCTGATGGTTTTACTCATCGTCAGGTTAGAATGAGATGAAACGTTTCCCACACTCACATCTATCAAAATTGGGAGGCGAGACAGCCCCAGAGGACCACGTATTTGAAGCAAAAATGGGAGGAAACACAATCGCCACGTGGAAGTAAAGGCCGTGTCCCAGGAACCCCACGCTGACGACCGTCGTCATAAAGGAAAGCAGGGCCGAGAGGAACGTGGGACACACCGCCCCGCCCGGACCGCGGAGCGATAAACCCCTCCCTTCTCTCGAACCCCCACCCCGAGTGGGTGTCAGAGATTCCCGGTCCACAGTCTGCACAGGCTGGTCCCGCTCTTCCTGACTCGTTCCCTGTCCCGGGCAGAACGCGGAAGGTCCAGTCGGGTGGCCCCGGGCACGGTGCTCGTCCGTGCTCACTTCTCATCCCTCGGGCACCACGTTCTCCTCCCCGGGAACGTCCTTCCCTCTCTGTGCGATTCCCGGAGTGTTTAAAAGTACAGATCAGCCAGTGGGATCTCGGAACCACCGATCAGGCCGCACACCGTACCCCGGCTTTTCCCGCTCCGGCAAAGGTGTCCGGCTTCCCGGCCGCCCGGGGAGGCTGCTTCAGGCCGCGGGACGTGAACACACACACGTCACACGTACGTGCACGGGGACGCGACCGAGCAGCCGCTCGGCAGGGCAGGGGTGTGTGGTGGAGAACGCAGGTGTGGAGGCCGCGGGCGTGGGGCCGGGGTCCCGGCTCGGCCACCCCCAGACCCGGGAGCACACGGCAAGGGGCCGGGGCCCGCCGTCCCCAGGCCTGCCCGCCTGCACCACAGGGGACGACGACGGCACGTGTCTCTCGCGGACGTCAGGAGTGAAGCCACTCGAAAGGCGCTCGCTCGGCGCGGCCAGAGAGAGCTGCGTCAGGCCGTTATCTCGGGTGCCGGGAGCCAAAGACAACAGCACCAAATGGCGGCACCGACGAGCGACCCCTGGCGCTGGAGGAGAAGAAAGCGACGGCGAAACACCCGAAACAAAGGCAAAGGACACGAATAAGCAGTTCAGAGAGAAGAAGAAAGACTGAGGTACAAACAGGCACCAACGGGACCAGAGCCGCTCAGGAGACCACACGTGAGTTTACAGCTTTCTCGGCAGCATTTTCACAGCACGTCAAACACCTTCACTGGGTCTCGAAGACAAGAGGAGAAAAAAAACAAAGACACGTGTGAAAATGTATTTTGCAGAGCTGCTCATAGGAAGGGAGGGAGGGAGGGAGGGAGGAGAGGAGAGAAGGGAGGAGGGAAGGGAGGAAGGAAGGGAGGAGGGAAGGGAGGAGAGAAGGGAGGGAGGCAGGAGGGAAGGGAGGAGGGAAGGGAGGAGGGAAGGGAGGGAGGGAGGAGGGAAGGGAGGGAGGAGGGAAAAGAGGAAGGGAAGGAAGGAAGGGAGAGAAGGGAGGAGGGAAGGGAGGAGGAAAGGGAGGGAGGAG
>NW_024412422.1:18881884-18904246 GCF_014898765.1 Herpailurus yagouaroundi
TTCAGAGCAGTGGACTGAGAACCAAAATGAAATCCCCACAAGCCGTGCCCCTTAAATGGAGACGGTCACTGGAGACCTGAATGCCCTCGGGGACCTCTAAATGAGAGAACTTATCTCGAGTCCCTGGGAGGGACTCCCCCAGGCCTGGGGCTTTTCACGGCGGCTCCCCTAAACCAATGGTCCATCAGAAACCCAGAGCCTCGGATAACTTCAAATATTGAAGGAAAATTAGTTGATTTCCTTCTTGAGACCGGAGCCACCTTTTCTGTCCTCCCTTCCACTCCGGGCCACTACCCGAACGTGGCATGACGATCAGTCTCCGGAAAACCTGTAACTAAAGCTTTCTCTCAGCCCCTGGAATGTCTATGGGAACCCCTTTTTTCTCCTTCTTTCCTGATGATGCCAGAGAACCTTACTCCCTTGCTAGAAAGGGACAGTATAACTTAATTAGAGACTAGGGTGCGACTAAATCCAGGGCTAAATCACAATTATGTGAGTTTTTGGAAATTACTAGATGCTATAGGCTGTAGATAGCGGGGTTCAGGAAAACAGTGTGCTATGTCGATTGTTAACGGAGACTCGAGGCGCCTGAGTGGCGCAGTCGGTTGAGCGTCCGACTTCAGCCAGGTCACGATCTCGCGGTCCGTGAGTTCGAGCCCCGTGTCAGGCTCTGTGCTGACCACTCAGAGCCTGGAGCCTGTTTCCGATTCTGTGTCTCCCTCTCTCTCTGCCCCTCCCCCGTTCATGCTCTGTCTCTCTCTGTCACAAAAAAAAAAAAAAAAAAAAAAACGTTGAAAAAAAAATTTTTTTTTTAAAATAAAGGAGACTCAATCCCACCTACTCTGCCCCACAAAACATAAACTGGGGCCTCGCTCCTAGACACAGTCTCCAGCCCTTGGAATGGTTACACACAGAGCAGGGCAATTGCTGTCACCAAGCTCACAGAGCTAAAAGATGATGAAAACGCAGCCTCAGGCCTTTCATTTAGGGACAAAACTTAGCAAATGGCCCAAAGAATGTTTACTGGAAAAAAAATTCGTCGGGGACAGTTGTGCAAGAAGTATCAGCCCGTGAAGTAGGTCTTAGAAACGTCCAACCACAAACTTGCTCTCCTGGGCAATCAAGGACCTGGAGGCTATCCAGGAAAAACTAACAATTAGGTTTCATTCATATGCCAAGGTCAAAGGAATCCCAACACCAGTTGGTATGGACTCTTTTACTAGTTGGGTAGAGGCCTTCCTCTACAAGACAGAAAAGGCTCAAAAAGTAATAAAAGTTCTGCTGTCTAGAATAATACCCAGGCTTGGCTTACCTAAACATTTACAGATTAATAATGGCGCGTGGCTACTTTGACTCTTTCTCCAGTAGAACTCCTGGCCCTTGGAAAAGTTTCACACCTCAAAATGAAGCAGACTGTCTGCCTGCACTCAGCAAAACTCTAAATAACACCTCACAAGCATTAAATGCTTCAAAAAAATTTTTGTTTTTAAATTACGTTAGGGCCAAACTCTTGGAAACAGAGCCACTGTCACGTGGGTTATGAGAGATCCCCTGACATGTGTTGTTGACAAAGTCAGGGTCTCTCCTAGATTGTCTGACAGGTTTGAACACTGTAGACGTGATCTTACGATGCCATGTCGTTGCTCAGTAGAATCTTTGCGTTTTTCTGTGTGCGTCTGCTGATGTTTATGCCGCCTCCTGCCCGCCAGCCTTCCTGTGGAACCATGCTGTGGGTCACTCGACCGACCCGTGGGTTGACTCTAACTGCTGTCCCCCAACACTGTCCCTTATCAGCTTGAAGAAGCCAGAGCGATCATTGTCCCTGTTCCCTAACAGCAGACACAGACCCTGCTCCAGGGGAGGAATAAACAAGGTAAGGGTGAACATTAGGCAGGGAGAGATCAGGGACCTTCAGGGAGGCAGACTGCAGCCGCAGGTGGGAGGCCGACGGAGCAGGCGGGGTTCTCCCCTTATGAAATCCTTTAGGCCCCCTCCCCCCATTATCAAGGGCATGGGGGGGCGGGTTCTGAATGAGACAGACCATCTTCACCGTAAGACAACAGATCCGCGGGCCCTTGCCTCTACCCTAACCACCTTACACCACTGGGTCAGGGAGCGATTACCTGTGAGTCTGACCACAGACGCTCACCCCTTTAACCAGGAGATGCTGTGTGGGTGAAGGAGGAAAATGTCCGACCCCTACAACCCCTCTGGAGGGGCCCGTTCACTGTCATTTTGTCCACCCCTGCGCAGGGAAGTAGCCGAAGCGGGTCCCTGCGTTCGCGACGGCAGAGTGAAGCCGGCCTCGCGAAACTGGGAGTGCCTTCCTGATCCATCCACGCCGTGCAAGCCGACCACACGGAAGGTTCTGCCACTCCAGAGGCTCTGGGAGACCGCAGCCCTGCCCCAGTCACTCCGGAAGCTGACACGGCAGAAGCCCGAGGAACCCACGGTCCCATGAAACAAAAGACTGTCCTTATTTTCTCCATGTTTCCTTGCTGTGAGGCACTGTCACGCCTTCTCGGTATTATTGTGATTGCTGCCCTACCCTTGGCCACAGGATTGGCCGAGGCTGCCCTGGCCGGCTAGAAATGGGGGAGGGGGAGGTTTTCGTTAGCACTCAGCTAGGATACTTCGTGGGTACCAACGTGGGGAAAAGACGGCCATTGATCCCCACAAACCTCATAGTAAAACAAAATACCCCAGTCCCACACCCGGGGTTTGGCCTCTCAAAAGCTCAAGTATTGGGAAAAACTGTCCTGCCCAATGCGGAAAAAGGTCATCGTCGTCTGTTAAACACTTAACATGCCTAGGCCAAAGATTTTGTAACTCAACTGGTGGGGGACCCCAGATCCCCACCCTTTGTGTAACTTCTCTCATCTACGAGAGGCCTGGGACAGTGTCAGTGCAGCCGTCAAAGGGCAGGCTCCAGGTGAACTACACTAGGCATGTGGGGGGACAGCCTATATAAACCTCTAAACCAAGACGATGCTCTTTGACCCCAAATAGAGGGGTCTGAGAATCAAAAGGGGGAATATGGTAGGGTCCCCTCCCTGAGGAAACAAAAAAAGGAACCTCAAGGCAACCTGGTTATGCACAAAGGTGACAACATCTTTCACGACCTTGAAACATGAGACTGCTTAATCAGACTGCGTGTTGGTGCGTTACCATATACGGGAGGCAAAGAAATACACAATATATAAGAAGCTACACAGCGTGGCATCGGGGCTCAGTTCCTTGGGTACGAACCCAACTGGGCGGTGCCGACAGGAGTAAAGTCGCTTCCTGGAAAGAAAAGCCTCAGTGCCGCGACTCTTCGAGAAACCTGCTACAGTACCGCGTGTGGACAACAGCTTCGCAGTTTCTTAAAGGGACACTTACGTGTGACGCAGGAATGTCCCCAAGAGGAATGACGCCGAGGGTCCACAGTCGTGTCCGGGCGACGCCGTGGCCGCACTGACCATCTTGGCTTACACCTGGGATCCGCTCGAATGTCCGTGAAGTGGCCAGCGGATGAATGAAGCCTGGTTTACGCTAAAAAAACAACAAAAAGGAACAAACTAGGGATTCATGGCACAGAATGGGGGCACCTGGGCAGTGGGAGGCTGGACTGACCGCGTGGACACGAAGTGTCCAGAAAAGACAGGGAGAGCGTTTCTGCATGCTTCTTAGGGCGCGTGTGCGTTGGAAACGTCCTGCTCCCGCAGGGTGCGGGGTTATACGAGCCTGTACGTTCACTGCAAATCACAGCTACACAGCTGTAACCCGGGAGCTCGCAGGGGTGCGGGGTGGGGGCTGAGGGGGGGGGGGAAGGACACCTGTAAAAGCTCCGAGGCAGGCGGTCCGCTCCGGCTGCAGCCCGAGGAGCCCCAGGCCTGCGGGCGAGCCGCGGGCGTCGGCTCCGGGTCTGGGCCCCAGCTGCCCCGCGCAGGCACGGGACTGGGGTGCGGTGCGGGCTGGAGCTGCCCGGCTGGGTCGCCGCCCCACCAAAGCCACCCCCACGCCTGCGGGCAGGCCCTGCTGGGGGCTCCGAGCCCCGAGACGGCAAACCCCCCAGCGCCTGCATGGCGGGCGGCGCGGACCGCCACCCTCCAACCGCACCGCGAACTCGGGGTCCGGCCCCCAGCCCCGCCCCCGAGGCCACCTGCCTGCCACCGGGGTCGGGAGCCCCAGGCGCCCAGCGGGGAGCGAGCGGCAGGCGGAGGCGGGCCTGCGGGCGCGCGTGTGTCTGCGTGTCTGTGACTCCGGCCGCAGGCTCCGTCCCCGCCCCCGCCCGAGCCGGCCCCGCGGTGGGCGGCCTGGGAGGTTCCCGGCGCCCCGCCCCCTCCCGTGTCCCGGGACCGAGGTCACGCCCGGGTCAGGCCTCTAGAGCGCTCCAGGCGGCCTTTCCTGGAACGTCCCCCGTGGGGGAGTCCAGGCCTGAGCCTGCCGTGCCCTCCGCGCCCCGCCCCGTGCCCACCGGCCGGCGCGAACACACGGGAGCAGCGGGGCTGGCCAGGTGCCGGGCGCTGTGCCTCCACTCAACTCACCTGCTCCACGTGCCCTGCGAACCGCTGCGGGAGGCGTCAGAGGACTGCGGGGCCCCCCCTGCACCAGCTGGGGCCTCCCCTTGCACCGGCCTGCGGCACCCCCTCCCCCACCCCCGCCCCGGCCTGCGCCCCTTTCCCCCCCCCCCCCCGCACCGGCCTGGGGCGCCCCGGCCCCCTGCACCGGCCTTCGGTCCCCTATGCACCAGCCTGCAGCATGGCTGGCACCTGACCGCCGTGATCACCGGCTGTGCCACCCTGCTGGTGTGAATTGCACCCCAGGTGTATCCTGTTTTAAGGTCGTGAGAGGGTGTGACTGTAGATGTGCCGGAGTTAATAGAATCTGTTGGGAGAGGTCAGGGGAGAGGACGTGACCCCAGCTGACCTCAGGCCCCCTCTGCTCTCCGTTCCCTTGGTTGGGAGCTCATCTCCAGGCCGAGGCCCTGAGAGGGGCATGTGGCACTGAGACCTTGTGGACACTGCAGTGCCCCACCCCCCACCCTGGGCTGAGGCGTCTCCGTGAACCCCAGGATGCTGGCTGCCGGGCCAAAATCTGCTCCGTCTGTCCAAGACAAAGCCTGGATAGGAGCGCCCCCGCGTGTCGAACCTACCACCTGCACCTCTGGGGCGCTCTGCCTGCTTCGTCGCCTCTCCCTGCTCCCCCTGCCTGTCTGGGGAGCTCCCGAGGGCTCAAACTAACACATTTTGCTTTGTCACCTAAACTATATATAAAAAGTATAAACGGAGGGGCTACGTTACTGAATGTGTACATCGAGATTGCAGTTTGGAAGGACACTCACTGTGGAAGGGGCCTCAGAAGAGGGAGGTAACGTAGGGGAACCTAGTTCTGTGACCTGCTCTCTCTCCAGGACTGAGTTTTCTTCCCTTTTTGGAACTGTGGTTTTTGACATCACTTTCCAACATGGTTAGAATTTAAGAGTTACGGATTAAGGAAATCCCACTGAAGAAAAATTCTGAAAGGGGATGAAGAGATACAAAGGATAAACAGCTCAGAGCACGGGGGCGGGAGGACCCCCCTCCCCCATTACTCAAGGAGATTCTATCTGGTGGACATAACCACCAAAGCCACTGACTCTGAAATGTAACCCAAGTTCCCCGAATCAGCGTTTGCCATCACCAGCAAGGACCCGGATGGGCTCCTGCATAAGACACCAGGCACCGAGCCTTGTAATCGCAACGAAGACGCCCAACATCGTTAAGTCACATTATTATACACAATAACGGCCACAGGTAAGAGTGATTTTCTTAGTAGAACAATTTATTAATGGATATGCAATAAAATATCTCCCCCCAAAATCTTTCCAGAAATGACGAGACAGAAAGTCAGTTTGGTTTTGGTTCTCTGGCAGTTTTTTTCTTTATGTAAACATAAAATATTTGAAGGAATGATAAAAGTAACAAGGGAACCCGTAAGTATAGCTTTTGTAATCTGATCTCAAACGGGTGCTTGGGGTCCATGCGTACAGCAGCGCTACCCGATGACTGACTTCGATGTTCTCCTAAACAGAAATCAAAAGGCTTTTCCTGGACTCCAACTACAGAAGCACGAGTTTGGTAAATCTCGGAAGAATGACCTGAACAAGGACAGTCGGAACCGTTGCCGGAGGCGAGGTTAACGAGCCAGAGCTGGAGAACGTGCCCAGCCGCACACAGGCCGCCGCCAGCACAGAGCGCTGCTCTGCACGCGGACGCGATGACACAAACGAGCGCACAAGAGTTGTGCTAATGCAGGCATGATCGCGAAATATTTAAATGTCCCTCAAGGCGCGTCTCCGACTTGTGCACACATAGCGAGCGGACCCCGTTGACGGGCCATGTAAAGACTTTTTAAAAACACGCGTTGCAGCCAGAGCGCTCCTCTCCTGACTCTGAGCACTCAGCGGTGATCAGCACACAAATGAAGTGCGTCCATTCCGATCCGAGTCTAAGCTAAGCCATTGCGTGCATAAATCAGGAACGAGTGGAAGTCCTAATCGTATCACATAAAGAGCACAGTTTCCAGACTGCTCGACTCATTCACGCTCACCGTGTGGAAGCAAGCGTGGCTCTATCAGTTTCCAAGCCAATGTCAGGACGCAGGCACGTGCTTACACGGTCGATCGCATACTCAAGTAATGAGAGCTTGGCGACATTTTGAACATCCTTGACACGTTCACCCACAGTCCTGACCAGCTGCCGTCTCACAGAGGTCCGCTCCCTAGTAAGAGCCCACGCGTGATACACGTCAAAAAATAAACCGTATTATACTGAGAAACATCACCGCGCGATACAGATGTTTAATTATCACGGATTCCTGTGAACTTTGGGAATCTACTTTTGCAGCTCAGCAGAACAGTAAGCACTTACCAAGAGCATTTATAAGTAATCTGTACAGCAGTTTACATTTAGAGGAATTAATGTCTGGGAGTAAGTTCCTGGAGTTTAGAAAGTACTCAATCTCGGTCTTCTCACCGTCTTAAGTTCAGACCTTATTGACGTAGACAGGGACACACAAACCTTATTTCTAACGAACAAAGAAGAGGCGGTGGTCTCTCACGGGCAGTAACTAATTTATTATCTCGGGCAGCGGAACAGGTAGGAGTGGGCCCAGTGCAATAATGGACTTTCCCGGAGGCCGTCAGGTGCATTTTAACCTTGTGAATCAGCATTAACAGAAGGCACTTGAAAGGCTTTTCGGGGGCTTTGCCGCCGATGTGTGCTATGCCAACGGCAAACTTGGTAAACAACTGTGCAAAGAAGGCTCTAGTCATATCATGACGCTTCCTATTTACTTCAAAAGGCAATATTCGATATATAAAAACGGAGTAAATTAAGATGTTAATATATTAAACAATTTATAAACATTTAAAATTATCGATATCTTACAAAACAGTTCTGTGACGATACAAATTTTTGTTACGAACAAAACACGAATGAAACGGAGTACAAAAACGACTCTTAGTTAGCGTGTTAGCTGGGGGGCGGGGAGGGAGGAAGGCTCAGACCTGGATCTCATAGCTTCATGACATAAAATATTCCTAATTAAACTTCACATGTACTTTTAACACTGAAATACAAAAAAAAAAAAAAAAAATTTTTCAATCATTCCTTATTTTAAGGCCACTGAAACAAGTTTCACATTGTTAGTTTTCGGTGATGTGCTCTTCAGAGTCCAAGGACGTCTGGGTTAGCTCGTCACACCCATCCCGCTCACGGACTTTCACTAGACGGTGCATCCTGTGGCGCCTCCCCCTGGCCCTCAGCAACGAGACTGGCGCCCAGCACCACACGTCACGGTGTCTGGGGCTCAGTCACGGGACGGGAGGGCGCGGGCTCACCGCTCGCTGCGCCTGTGGTCTGACTCCAAGGACAGTGGCTCTCGGGATACGGTCGCTACGACAAGGTTGTTGCTAGGACAACTCCAAGGATCACAAGCAAAACAATTACACAAATGATAATGCACATCATTTTCTGCAAGATAAAGAAAAAAAACATTAATTAATTCACATAATTTGCCAGGTATCAAAGGAAAGAAATCGCTAATGTCATTTCTTCACAGAATTCTCCTGGAATTTGAGTTTAAAATGCCCAGGCCCCAGGTCACAGGACAGGGAGGGGCGGGGAAGCCAAGTTCCAGAGGCAAAGCACCGGGTGCACATACCGAGTTAATGGAACTTAATAAATCACAGCAGGTGTTGCTGGACAACAACTGTGGGCCCCTGGGGGGAAGGCAGCGTCTACCTGGCACCACGTGGGGTCCTCAGCGGACACTTTCTACCGATCACACGAACATTACGAGCCGCTATTCCTCGGACGCGCCGCACGTCTTTTTAGAACTTTAAACGAATCTACTTCCCGTTTGCCGAAGACGGTGTCGCTTACACGCGTCTTTGCGCTGAGGCCCGATGCGCGGACGCACGAAGGCAGCAAGCTCACTCAGCCCTCCGCTGCGCCTGTGGCCCAAAGCGGGCGGCACGGCACTTCTGTGGTTCCTCTGTCACGAACACGTGTCCTGCACACCTAGAAGCTACGCTACCTTCGGCTTGAGAGCCAGTCTCCTCCGGGGGACCGTCCGCGGGAGAAGGGAAGGCAGGCACAGAGATGACAGGCGGGCCGTCTGGGCGACCCTGCCTGAGCGCACGGCTCCAAGCTGGCGCACCAGCACCTCCATCAGCCACCGCGCGCTCTGACGGTCTGCGTGGCAGGCCCCTCGGGAAACTTCCGCTCGGTTACCCAGGGACCGGGGAGCTGCCGTCGGGACACCCCCTCTCCGTTAGACCCGCACACGCGCCCGGCGTGAGGACCGCGGCCCGGCCGCATGCCGCCCGCCACGCGCTCCCACGGACCGTGCTCGGCACCTTGATCTGAGACAGCCTCTTCCTCGGGCTTCCCAGCAGCGGCCACCCCTCAGCTCCGGAGCCTGCTCACCGCACCCGGGTCCCCCGGGGAAATGCCACCCTGGACGCGAGTTCTGACTTCCGGGGCCCGGGGTGCTGGCCCTGAGGGCGTCTGGGCCCCCCTCGCGGGTGCACGTCCTCCCCACCGGCCCCCGGTGCCGCTCCCCTGAAGCCCACACCGACTGAGCTCCTGCACCCAGATCTCCAGCTTTAACAACAATTCTGTCCAGCACCCTGCTGCCAGCTGCACCCACACGCGTGCCCCTCTCCTCAGCGGGCGGGGCGCCCTGGGGCGCAGTCCTGTCCGAGTGCAGGTCACGGGGCCACCACCTCCACCTCGTACACACAAACGCAGCAGGGTGCGGGCCCTGCCTGCCTCCTCGGGCGGGAACGGAGCGCCCCCGCCCACGCCGCAGGGCGGTGGGCATTCGGTTACCCACCAAGTGCCTCCGGCGCAGGGCCTGGCCCACCGGGAGGCCCCCCTGCACCACCTGCTGAAGAATAAATTACATTTTCTAACGTGTAATCACGGACAGCAACCACTCGTGTATAAAAGAAATAACTGTTGGTGTAAGCTTTGGCGCGTCTTACCGAGGATTGTTTTGCGTTCGTATTTAAAGACACTAGGGTAGGGGCGCCTGGGTGGCGCAGTCGGTTAAGCGTCCGACTTCAGCCAGGTCACGATCTCGCGGTCCATGAGTTCGAGCCCCGCGTCGGGCTCTGGGCTGATGGCTCAGAGCCTGGAGCCTGTTTCCGATTCTGTGTCTCCCTCTCTCTCTGCCCCTCCCCCGTTCATGTTCTGTCTCTCTCTGTCCCCAAAATAAATAAACGTTGAAAAAAAAAATTAAAAAAAAAAAAATCTATAAAAAAAGACACTAGGGTAAAAACCAGCCATCCGGCCCCAGGGCCCAAAAGCCCACTGCTCCCTGAGGGGTCACCCTGAAAAGGGGTGCCCGGGGGGACTCACTCGGCTGAACGACTGACTCTTGATTTCGGCTCAGGTCATGATCCCACAGTTTTGCAGACGTGAGCCCTGCGTCAGGCTCTGTGCTGACAGCATGAAGCCTGCTTGAGATTCTCTCTCTCCCGGCCTCTCTCTCTGCACCTCCCGGGCTCTTGCTCTGTCTCTCTCGAGATAAATAAATAAACTTTAAAACCTGTGTCCATTTAACAGCATTACCTAACAACATCGCTGGGTCCAACCTAAGAACGAATTTTAATCTTTAGTGTAACCAACATGTTATGACCACTAGGAAAAATTAAGAAACCACGTATTTTTAAAATTATATAAAAATAGCTCTTAAGTGCTATTACCCTGACAAAGAAAATCATACACATCATTTTTCCCAGCACCAGGAAAGCCACACAAACGGGCTGTCCCAGGCCGAAAAGCAGTGGCGGGACCTGGCCGCACGTGGGGTCCCTGTCTCCCGTGCTATCTCCCTTTGCAAAAATAAAGGGCCGGCCTGGTGCCGCAGTCGCTTTCGAAAGGAGACAACGAATTCCTCAAGGACTGCCTGTCACCGTCCTGGCACCTGGCACTGCAAAACGACAGTCGAATGACCACGGCAAGACACCCTTCTCAAGGGACACGCATGGGACAGCGTTCCTCGGTCACGCGAGGAGGGCGCTCCCGTATGAGGAGAAAACCAGAGGAAAACACAAATGTACCGGAGTCTGGAGAAAGGGGACAGTCACACAGTGAACAAAATAAAGTCGCTTTCGTCAACGACGGAGACCTTCTCTCCCCAGAACGTTGTAAACTGACCGGCAGGCTGACAGCACAGGCTCGCACGACACTCAGGAGGTACCGGAAAACGGATGGGACGCCGGCTCGTGGAACCCAGGGAGATGGGAGGATTTTCACCCCCGGGCTTTTCCAGAAAACTCCAGTTCCCTTCCCTCCAAGCCAGTCACACCACAAGTGGGGAGGTCTCACAAAGCAACGGTTGCAAAAGCGAAAACGTCAAAGGTGCGTTAACCCGCGACGTGCCGGCCAACGGAGAAGGCACCACCACACTGTGGCCGCTACATGCAGGGTGACCAGCGGGCCGGAGGCGCGCCTGCCACGCCAGGCGGTGCGAGCGCCCCGGAAGCTGCATCGGGCCGCAGGAGGAGAAGGCCCCGTGTAAAGATGCCCCCCACCCGCCCGTTCGCCCTCCGTGCGTGCAGCGGCGGGACCGGGCTCTGCTCCACTGGCGGCTGGTATTACTTTCAGGTCAATGAGGACTGGGCAAGCATCACTGTTAGCTAATTGGCAAAGTTAATAAGTACATTAGTTGATTAGTTACTTACTGCCTCGCTGGCAGGGGGGCACACACACTGACGTCGTCCACACCATCATTTGCCAACCGATAAGCCAATAATTAGAGCAATTACGGCAACCACAGCCACTGACACGGCCACAATTATCCACTTTTTCTGTCAAAGAAAAGCAAGCTGATTACATCATGGTAATTTCATATCGCCACATTAGAAGACCTCACTCAGTGAAAATAAAACGATCCACGGGAATCTCTTAACATGCAAGTTACAGGACAGCTAATTAATTATTCAGCAGCTTTTAGTGCTTAAAAAGGGTGGTTTTTCCTTGAATAAGGTCAGACTGTTTGCAGACGGTTCTAGAAGCCTTAGGACCAGCAGTGGGCGAGCCGCAGGGTCATGGCGTGCAGGTAAGTTCCGAGGGGCTGAGACGCACGCGTGCTGTTCTCTCACCTCCCAACGCACAGCCACAGGCCCAGCTCAGGAAGGAAGCTAAGAAGGCAGCGGCCCACGTGATCAGCCCCCGCCCTCCTTGGTCCCGTTTGCTTGGGGTGGTGGTGGACTCCTCCACGGCTCCCGCCAGGCCCCAGAAGATAGATCGCTGGCCCAGGGAAGGGGATGGTCACCGTGTGAGCGGCCGCGGCCACGGGGCGTCTGAGAGCAGGGTGACAAGTTCAAACGGGCAGTGTGGGTTCACAGGTCAGGTGTTCACGGACAGAGGGGGTAAGTTCGTTTCTGAGCAGCTGACACTCGCCAAAGACGGTGAGGCCTCGCCAGCAGTCAGGGTGGAGACGGGTCACGGCACCGTCTGTTCACAGCGGTCATCTCTTCACTCAAGTTCTCGCTGGCCGGCCCGCTGGTTGGGTCACGGAGAAGCGAAGAGAACCGCCCTCTGCCAACGACTCTGTCACCGAGTCCCCCGCGCTCGGAAGGAGGCTGAGAACTTCCCGCGTGCACCTCATCACCTCACGTCCTCTGGGAGCGTTTGGAAAAGCGGGAACACGGTGACGTCGGCAGCCCTGCCTCCCGTCTCAGAGAGAATGACCACGTGCAGAGGTGCCCCAGGAGAAGCAGGGCCCGGGCTTGGCCGGCTGAGCCGACCCACGCGTGCCTCCTGTCCCGCGTCCGCATTCAGCCCGCATGCTGACTCCTCGCACAAACTGTCGCCCTTCCTCTCTCCCCGGCACCCCGGAACCGCCTCTTGGTAGGGCCTTTGTGGGCGACGGGCAGCGGGCAAGCAGGCTCCCAGGAAGGCAGGTGAGCCCGCACGGCCGGCCCGCAGGATGGGGCAGCACGGCGGGGGGCTTTGTGTCCACCTTCTGCACTTGGGGGGGCAGGGGGTGGAGGAAACCCATGAACTACGGGGAGGGTTGTCTTGTCCTGGAGTCAGGACTTAACTTCATCTCTCTGTTGTGTCCTCACAAGAGCTCTGCCCACGCACAGCACACTCAGGATTCACACACTCCGACTCCCAGAGCTGAGCGGGGCCGCTACAGATGCCTTAGGCCCGGTCTCGGGAACTCTCTGCCTCCGGACCAGACGCGTAGCCAGCAACCCAAGGAAAGAATCGAGTGTTCGCTGAACAAAATGCGCACCCGACGGCTTTGAGAACCTCCAGTCCCGTTAGCTCCGCGTTACCCGCCAGCTGATGGCCCACGACACAGGGGAGTCGGGAATGGGAGGCGGCCAGGCTGTGGGTTTCGTTGCTCAGAACACAGTCACGGCACGTTCACCGAAACAAACTCTAAAACCTCTTAGCAAAAGGAGCGCTTCAGTTGTAAAATGAAATAAGAATTTAAGCAAGCATTTATTTCTTGGAATAGCTATTAAGTCGGGCTGCATCAATAAAGAGAAATGAAGAGAAAAATGCACTTGAAGTCTTAAAAACCAAACTCACCCTTCTAGCTTTGCTGTGATATTTAATCGCCTTTTTCGTTTCTTCTTTAGCGTGTTCTACATAGTCTGTGGCGTTCATAACGTTTTTTTCTATGTTGTTGATCATTTCGCCCTAGAAACAAAAAGTTTCAAGCTTAGAGGACATTCTCCCACGACTTGAGCGCGTACCCCCAAGGCCGCCACGGCACCAACGACATCTTCACGTGAACGCAACGTGCACATGGCGGACACCGAATGTTTTTCACGTTTACGAGAACACGAGAACATTACAAATGTGCCGACGTGATGATCAAAATGTAACTTACGCTCTAAAAAGCGTGAACAGGGATGAGAGGGATGGGCCACAACGGAGCACATTGAGACATGCTTTTCCACGCGCGCTCCTTGTGACGGCGGGCGCAGCCAAGGAGAGGCAGCTAACTCGAGGCGAGACCAATCTCTTACTGTTACCACACACACACAAGGGACAATGACGTCCTTTCTAGCGCATAGGACCTTGTGGTGATTTCTTTAAAACATCGGTCTGTTTGACACTAAGTTCGCCAAGTGAAGGGAACCGTGGCGCGAGGCGGGCGCAGGGAGGTGGCGGGGAGGGGAGACCGTACCTGGCTCTCTGTCCACAGCAGACACAATCTGCAGCAGTGACGGACGGCGCAGCGTTAGGAGAACGACGCATAATTAAGTCACGTGCTCACCAGCTCAAGCTTACTAGCGTTTTGACTACACACAGAGTCTGAATTAGGCGAGTCAATATAACGCATCCCTAACCGACTTCTAAAAGCAAACAACGAGACAAAGCTGAGAACATGGCCATTTTTCTACTGGAGCTTCACGCGACATACTTGGTGTGGAGCCATAATAATTAACGCCTGCAGCACGCTAAAATCTTCCACGATTACAAAAGCAACGCGGTGCCCTTACGGCCTAGCCGCTCCCCTCGGAACACTTCCGGAGAAGCGGCTGGCAGAAACGACACACTGCTTGTGTGGCCTCGGCGAGGGCTCCCCCCCGACCAGAAAGGGGGGGGCCTGCCCGTGGTTGCTCGTTTCCCCCAGCAATCGCACGGTATCTGAGGTTTTCACGTACTTGATGATAAACGTCTTCCAAAACAGTGGTCTTCGAAAGGTCGGTGACCCACGTGGAGAGCGAGTCCCGCACGCGGATGGGTTTCCTGTCGTCCTCGTACAACCCGGAAAACAAGCCGGCCAGGGCTCAAGCTTCTCCCGGGCCGCTCCTGCCAGAGCGCACCCGAAACCAGCCTGCCGGCGAGTGAGGACAGATCTAGCTGAGAGGTCCGACGTGGACGCTCCCAGGGCACAGGCGTCAGCTGAACCTGACCCCTGAATCCGCAAGCGGCCGCGTGCAGGCCTCACTCGCTAGTGCGACTGCCACGGAAGGCCTGATGGAGACTCACGGGAGCCAGAACAAATGTACCCACACACCTAAGGGGAACACGTCGGCTCGTGGTTTACACCAGATTTCAGGTTTGTTAAGAACTGCCTACACTGCTGCCATTGTCTCGCGGGGGAACCTTCACAGCCCCGGGGTGGCCCGCCCTCCCGGCCTGCGCACAGGACAAAGAACACCACGCAGAGAGTGAGGCTTCTATCTGTGGCATGGACTAGGCCCCTCGGGGCCTACTCCTCTCAAGACTTTTAAAACCTCTCTGCCAATTATTGTTCTAATACACGTTCCTTGTAAAAACGTGAAAGTACACGTGTTTTAGAGAAGAAACCTAAAATCCCCACAGGTGCACTGTTATTGTCCGAGTTGGTACATTTCTTTCCTTCTGTGCACACTGTCCTATGGAGCCGAGTTCATGCACGTACACATGCGTGCGTGTGTTACACACGACCGGATCTATACAGATGTGTATAAACACACGTAAGATTGTATGGCTCCCTCTTCACTCAAAACTCCAGCACGATACCTGCACGTCTCACTGAAAATCTCTCTGACGAAAGTCTGCCGCCCGTGGCCACCTGGTAGGTAGGCTGTCGTGTGGACACACATAATGCGAGTGAGCGAGCCACGGCCTCAGACAGATGTTTCCAGCATCTGCCTCACGAGAATACTGCACTCACTTTCCAAATGTGGAGAGCGGATCCGGAACGATGGCTTTCTCGGGTACCTGGACCCGACACTTCACCAACACCAGGCGTCCGTCCCAGACAAGGGAGAACGTGTGCGTTACCTGGGTCTCAACGAACATGGCCATGTCCGTGAACATCTCGTGTAGCTCCCGGATGCTGGTCTCTAGCTTCATGATGTCCTTGTGACGAGACTCAATTTCATTGAGAGCTTGTCTAGTGATCTGTGAATCTGATATAATCTTGGGGAAACAAAGGCAAGAGAGAGATACCGATGAACCCAGGGCGGCTCGGAAGAGAAAGCACAGGCACGGGAATGCGGCCGCAGCCCCCCAGGCACTCACGTCCGCGGTGAAGACCGAAGGGCTCCCGCTTTCCAGCATTTCTTCCAGCTCCTCGTCGGTCGTGGTTCTTCCAGCTGTGAGGTGAACACAGGCCCCACTCAGAACGAGCCGACACTTACAGTGACCGTTCGGGGGCGCCCGGGTGGCTCAGTCGGTTAGGCACTCGACTTCGGCTCAGGTCACGACCTCACGGCTGGTGAGTTCGAGCCCCGCGTCGGGCTCTGTGCTGGCAGCTGGGAGCCTGGAGCCTGCTTCCGATTCTGCGTCTCCCTCTCTCTCTGCCCCTCCCCTGCTCACGCTCTGTCTCTCTCTCTCAAAGATAAACATTAAAAAAAAATTCAAAATGACTTTTTCAACCAGAAGTTAGCAACTAAACCTGAGTTAACCTTTTTTTAAGTTTATTTATTTGAGGGGGAAGGGGCAGAGACAGAGAGAGAGAGAGAGAGACAGAAAGAGAGAGAGAGAGAGAGAGAGAGAGAGAGAGAGAGAGAAAATCCCAAGCAGGCTCCAAGCTGCTAGCATAGAGTTGGACGTGGGGCTTGATCCCACAAACTGTGAGATCATGACCTGAGCCAAAATGAAGAGTGGGGACGCTTAACCGACTGAGCCACCCAAGTGCCCCAATTAACATTTCCAAGCAACGTTGTTCTAACCTTTCAAATATGCTTTTTTGGGTGAGTGTCAATGATGAGAGAAATTAACATAAGACTAACAAGCAGGAAAAACTGGAAAACTCTCATAAAAAACCTTATAATTGGAATGAATACAAAAATCTAATTTTAGTAGGAATGAGAACTCTAAAAAGGGCGTTGACACGTAATTTTTTGGCACGCTGGCTTTCGTAAAAGTCTAATTCTGGCTTATGGAAAGAGAACACCAACGTATGTTATCAGCATTTATTAGAAGATCGTAAATAAAGACTGAACATTAGAATCAGACGCTTTAATACTTGCTATGTTTTGGTTGTTATGTATGTTTCCTTGAGTTGAACGTATTTGTATTCTCTATGAAATACAGTCACAGGTTTTTGGAAAAACTCAGTTGACAATCGTTACGTTTTACAATTTGTGTCACACATAAAAAAAGTTAAATGAGGAAACGTCATGACTACAGTGTTCACGGCAGCATTATTCACACGGCCACCGCCTGAGCCACAGACACACGGGGTCCACGCACACAGCACAACACAAGTCATCCGGGAAAGAGGGGACATGCCAGCCGCGTCAGTATGGCCGAACCCTGAAAAATCTACGTTAGGTGAGGGAGGCCAGTCCCAAAAGCCCGTATATTGTATGATTCCGTTTACACGAAGCGTACGGAATGGGCAGATTTGTGGAGGCTGGTGGCGCTCGAGGGCTCCGGGGAAGAGGCACGGGGAGGACTGATGACAGGGGCAGTTCCTTCCAGGGAACGAAGATGTTCCAAACTGGACTGTGTGGACGTGACAACCACGGACCTGCCCACTCTGGAAATCGCGCACGTGGCACGTTAACTGGATCCCAAGAAGGCTGTGGAGATGCCATTTAATGAGGTTCACGTTCACAGCTGTTCTGGGCTCCCCGACCCCGGGGGACACTGCACCGGTCGTGAGGCCGTGTCGCGGCCGAGGAGCCCCGGTCTTCTCCAACAGGGAGCGGACAGCGAGCACACCGGACTGACCTTCCTGCGGTCAGCAAACTGCCTTCTGCCCGGCAGCAGCCAAGCTCCATCATCCAAGGGGGACGGCCGCACAGACGTCCTTGAAAGACCGTCTGGAGCAAAGGGCAGTCAGTGTGAGGCCCACGGAGAACCGTCTCCCAAGGTGGGGCAGGGGGGCTGGGGGCAATGGAGAGACACCTGAGCAACTGATGGCTGGACGTTTCCCAAATCTGATTAATACCCTAGGAGCAATGCCAGTTAGAACGCAGTGCGAGGCCGCCCGGGGGGGCTCCGTTTTTAAGCGTCCGACTCTCGATTACGGCTCAAGTCATGATCGCACGGTTCGTGAGTTCGAGCCCCGCGTCGGGCTCTGTGCTCACAGCGCGGAGTCTGCTTGGGATCCTCTCCCTCCCTCTCCAGCCCCTCCCTCTCCCTTGCTCGCATGTGCACGCACGCTCTCTCTCAAAAATAAAATAAACAAACATTTTTAACACCAGAAAGTAATTTAAAGTCCACTCACCAAGGATTTTCTGAGGGACGTAAAGAAAACGTTTCGGTGACTCAATGAACAGGAAGCTCTGGAAAAGCTTCAGGCTTTGCAATATTGGCAAAAACAGAGATGAACTACTGTTTTGGAGCCACAGAACTTTCACGTCAGACCTTAAGAAAAGGGCCCTTTGTATCAAAAGAGCATTTTCGTTCACTCACTGATCTCCAGCTGGCGCTGTATGCGTCCTTTGCTCCGCTCCCGAAACAGAGTCTGGGCCTCGTTGTACTCCGTCATGACCTCGACGAACTTCCGAGACAGTACTGAATGCTATTAACACGGAAACACGAAATTAATACACAACGTTCGCTTCTTCTGTAGCAAGTGAGGCACCGAAACCACAACGGTCACACCTGCCCTTCAACTGGACCCGAACGGGTGGCAGCCAGCTCTAGACGGAGTCCATCCCGGGACGTCACGCGCGTCACCCGGCTTGACTCTCCCAACAGCCCCCGGCTCACAGACGGGACACCTCCCGCTGAGCGGACGTGGCCTGGCACCCACACAGTCAGGCCGAAGCGAGCAGCCTGGACCCTGGTGTGGGCACCACAGACCCCTCACCCCCCAAGCCCGCAGGGCTCGGGGAATTCGGACAACGCGGGCCCGCAGCGTGGCATCTTTTCTTCATAATAAGGAGGTCACCCGAAGATACCACGACCTTTTACACAGAGATGCTGTACGGATTCATGTGACGTAAAGACAACCTATTCTGAATCTGAAAGGGAGACAAGAGGCCTGTGGTCACTAGGCCGACGACCAAACCTGAGTTCGTCGTATCCGGAGATCCACTGAGGTGCGGTCCCCACTCTCATCCTGATCAAAACTCTGCTCGATAGCTGGAAACGAACAGGAAAAGAGTCACCTTTTAAACTAAACAATGGCTGTTTCTCAAGCCAAACCTCAAACTACTTTTCTTTCTTATCTTTTCGATTCCTCATAAATGTATGCATCTTGGCAACAATCATCCATTGTTGATAATCTCACAAAACAAAACCAGGTGTTAGATCTTAACATTTCAAAGAAAAACAAAAGACAAAACAAAACGCCCGACTCTCATGGGGTTTGGAGAAGTCAAGAAGTCAACTATCAACCGACAGGAAAGAGAGAGGAACCTGGGTGACATCGGCTTTAAAGCCCTGAAGCGTAGCAAATTCTGATGCACGAATGCCCTGGTTTCTCCAACCAAAAGAAAACTTCCAGGGGAAGATGCAAAGAGAATTTGAGTTTTAAAAACTTGGGGCGCCTGGGTGGCTCAGTCGGTTGAGCGTCCGACTTTAACTCAGGTCATGATCCCGTGGCTCGTGGGTTTGGGTCCCATGTCGGGCTGTGTGCTGACAGCTCAGAGCCTGGAGCCTGCTTCGGATTCTGTGTCTCCCTCTCTCTCTCTGTCCCTCCCTTGCTTGTCTCTGTCTCTCTCTCTGTCTCTCAAAAATGAATAAATGTAAAAAAAAAAATTTAAAAACTTGAAGCGACACGTCACCAATCACAGGGTAGGGTCCTTATTGGGAACCCAATTCAAACACACTGTGAAAAGAAATTCAAAGATCACTGGGGACACGTGCATTCCCATGGGGTATTTCGTGACCAATAACCACAATGATCTGACCTAGATATAATCACGGCACTGTGGTTGTGCTTTTGGGCCAAAATCCTTCTGTTTTCGAGTACCCTGGAATCCACACTGATGAAACCACCGTCTGGACGGGCTTTGAGCCACCTGGCAGGTGGGAGCCCCTGAGCCCCTGCATGGCGCACAGATGAAGGGTGTGAACGGTGGCAGCTGGCGGTCACCCCCCCCCCCAGCTCCCACCTGTCTGAAATGTCCCCAAAACAGTTCTTTCCCATCTGCAGAGATTTCCTGGATGTGAACGCTCTTTTGTAACAATTAAATACAATGTGTCTTTCCAACAGGCCCCTCCCAAAAACCACCTGTTAGAGCTGAACCTCCAGCTCCACAGAGGCTAAACCCCTCGCACTTAGTGTTCAACAGAACCTAAACGTAAAGGATTGAAGAAGAACCCGTGATTCGTGATTCATGATTCGTGGGAAGGACTGTTTGCCTTCTTTGGCCACAAGGTCCTACAGACACGCCTCTTTAAGAGGTCAACCCTTTATCAGCAAATGCTTGACCTTGTTGAATATTCGTGCTTCGGTCCTCAATATGCCAATTAACAACCATTAGCTTGAGCCCCTGGTCCTCAGTCCTCCCAGCCGGCAGTTAAAGAATTCTCGACTCATGAATAATTTACAGACTTGCTGTTCCAAATACACACAAATAATTTAAAGTGCCCATCGTGTGGACGTTTAGAAATGTGGAAGAACAGAAAGTGATAAAGGAAATAAAGACGAGCCACGTGCCGCCATGAAGGATCAAACGCAGCCAAAGCCTTAAACTCACACTTCAACTTGGCTCGGATTTTACTGGCAGTTTTCTTGATTTCTTTGTTCAGATCCTCAAGGTCTTCCTTTGTTTCTTAAAAAAAAAAAAAAAAAGTATCTGAGCTATAATATCCAACAGCAATAATGCCCAATAAACTTACAAATGGAACAACATCCTTGGCAAATACTCAAGTGTTTTTATTTCTTAAGAAAAAGTATCGATCTTGCCAGTGGTTCACCAAGACCAAGGGACCTCAGTGGCAGGGGGAGCTTGGTAGAAATGCGCATTCCTGGGCCCCGCCCCAGACCTCTGGGTGCCATTCTGCCACCAGCAATGGGACCTGACAAGCCCCCAGGTGACTGTTATGTGCACCTATACTTGGCTGGTTTGCAGCCATTGATTTGGTGGAATAGGTCACTGGATCCGTCGCTAACACCTAGACCTAAGAAAGAAAAGCAGAAATTAACCAAATTAACCAAATTAACCAAATCCCGTGCGTCTGATTTCTCTTGTGCTCTCCTCTACCCAAGCAAGGCGAGCCCCTCAGAGGAGTGCTGGTGGCCACACTGTGTCCGGGCTGGCAGAGCGAGGGCCCAAGTCTACAGGCAAACGCACACGGGCCGGATGTATGCAGGGGTGTGGCCCCGCTGAGGACAGGGCACAGCTATGAGCTGGGGGGGGGGGGGGGGGGGGCGCGCACGGAGCGGGGGTGGGTCATTGCAGGCAGAGCCCCGCTGGCACTCCCCGGGAGCACTCCCCTCGCTGGATAAGAAAGCCCCTGGGCTGTTCCAGGAGGGGGAGACCCCAGGCTCCCTGCTCACAGGCAGGCGGGGGCCCAGGCATAAGTGAGAGACGAGAAAGGGGCATTGCCAGCCACAGCAGTGGGCCGCGAGGCTGTTCTTGGCAAAGGTGCCATTTCAGACCACTGAGAAATGACGTGGTGCTCTCAACACTCCTGCTGGGAACTGTCTGGAAAGCTGGACAAAACATGCGTTTAATCTGCTTAAAGACACCATAAAGCTACACGGGCAGGGAAGAAGACCCAGGAGAAGGACACCCAGGCAGGGAGCCAGCTGCTCCCCCAACCCCTGCCATCTGTCAGCAACGTTTACAAATCATCTTTTAAAAAAGAAAATACTGAGGCGCCTGGGTGGCTCAGTCGGTTGAGTGTCCGATCTTGGTTTCAGCTCAGGTCATGATCTCACGGCTTCCTTGTGGGTTCGAGCCCCGCCTTGGGCTCTGTGCTGACAGCATGGAGCCTGCTTGGGATTCTGTCTCTCCCTCTCTCTTTGCCCCTCCCCCACTTGCTTTGTCCCTGTCTCTCTCGCAATAAGTAAATAGACTTGTTTTTGTTTTGTTTCTAAAGATGAAGGGAGGTAATTTTTTTAATGTTTAATTTTGAAAGAGAGAGAGAGAGAGAGACAGAGCACCAGCAGGGGAGGGGAAGAGAGAGAAGGAGACACAGAATCCAAAGCAGTCTCCAGGCTCCGAGCCGTCAGCACAGAGCCCAACACGGGACTGGAACCGATGAACTGCAAGATCATGACCCGAGCCCAAGTCAGACATCTAACTGAGCCACCCAGGTGCCCCAGTAAATGAACTTTAAAAAATAAGAAGAAAATACTCTCCTAGGATTGAAATTACTGCTACTAGCTTTTACGTACAAAGCCCAGGACTCCACCAAAAATAACCAGGCGAACAAACAACAGCAGACTAGGTGCACAGACCCACAGGGCGCCTGTTAGTGGATCATCAGACACAGACTTTTGACATCATTATCCTCGAAGGGGTAAAACACAAAATTAAGAACTTTGTCAGAAAACCGGACGGTGCACAAAGGAACCAGGTGACGTTGCGGGACCAAAACTTCTCTCACCCAGAAATAACTCAACGGGCAAAGAGAGGTCCGCAGATGACTCAGAAACACAACTTCCAAGTAAAACGAGGAGACGGTGTCTCTGGGAAATAGAGAGCAGAGGGCAGGAGATGCTGCGAGTACAGTGAAAAGGTTTAACTACACAGATTTCAAGTCTCCCAAAGAGAAAGGACAGGAAATCGGGCAGAGACGGTTCACGGAGAGAAAGTGGCTGAAGTGGCCAGAGGCGTGGGCTGAAAGATCCAAGAGGCCTTGGGGAAAGCAGGCAAACAGAAAGAAAACCACATCCAGAAACGTCAGCACAAAATTGCTAAAGCAAAGACCAAAACCCAAGTATCTTAAAAGCTACAATTCGACAGGTGACTTTAAAAAACACAAAAACAAAAAACAAAAAACAAACAAACAA
>NW_024412422.1:18904646-18919612 GCF_014898765.1 Herpailurus yagouaroundi
GGGAGAGAGGGAGGGAGGGAGGGAGGGAGGGAGTACACAAGCAGGGAAGAGGAGCGGGGGTGGGTGGGAGTGGGGAGAGGGGACAGGGAATCTCAAGCAGGCCCCACACTCATTGCAGAGCCCGAAGCAGGACTCGGTCCCAAAACCCTGGGATCACGACCTGAGCCAAAATCAAAAGTCAGACGCGTAACACACTGAGCCACCCAGGCGCCCCAACAGTGTTTGTTAGAAAGAAACAGTCTCAGGTGGAAGGTGTGAGGCCCAGGGATAAAGAAGGAGCGGCAGTGTGGGTGGATCCAAAACCCAAACCGTAGGTTAGTTGTACAAAACGAGGTAAGATACAAATAGTTATATTACTTGTATCTATTATATACACACGTCAATATATGCATCTAAGGAAAGATGGGGTTAAAGTTTCCTAAGGCCCATGTGTTACCGGAAGAAACAAAAGTACAGATTTACATTAGATCTTAAATCAAGAATATACACTATGGGGGCACCCGGGTGGCTCAGTCGGTTAAGCGTCCGACCTAATTTCGGCTCAGGTCGTGATCTCAGGGTCCCTGAGACTGAGCCCTGCATCGGGCTCTGTGCTGACAGTTTGGAGCCTGATTGGATTCTCTGACTCTCTCTCTCCCTCTCTGCCCCTACCCCACTCAGACATGCTCTCTGACTCTCAAAATAAAAAAACGGTAAAAAAAAAAAAAAAAAAAAAAAAAAAAAGAATACACTCTATCATCTAGGAGACGACCACAAAGCGACAGGACGTAGTAGTTCGTATAAACAGGCTCACGGTGGAGGGGATAAAATTCTTAAAAACCAATCCAAGAGAAAGCATGAAAAGAGAGAGAAGGTATCAAAGAAGCAAGAATGTCCGCCCCAATGTCACATCACGAATTCTGGCAAACAGACTAAAAGCACTTAGAGACAAAAAACGATCAAACTGGAAAAAAGGCAAAGCCCGGCCACGTTTTGTTTTGCGGATAAGAGCCCAGAGAGAGCTGTCAGCTACTAGGGCGTAGGAGACCGACGGGAAAGCGGTGTGATAGGTCCACCACGCACACCGATCAGGGACACCCGGGGGGGGGGGGGGGCTGTGAGCTCAGGCAGGGTGGACGGGAGCACAGAGCCTGCCCGTGGGGACGAAGGCCCAACGCGCCTCGACGCTTCGCGGTTCTGACGGCATCCGTGCCCGTGTCCCCCGCGCGTGAGTCTGGACTGGGCCCTGGAAGGAGGGGACAGGGGGCTATAAAGGGTGTCCCCGGACAGTCCCTGAGATGGGAAGCAGGGACTGCACGTCGGATCCCGGTGCGTTATCAACGTCGACGTTTCTGCCTTAGATGGTTATGGTGTCAGCACACAGAACATATCCCGCGGAGACACACACGGGAGCACGGCTCTGACACGAGTCGGCAGAACTGACGACAACACACACACACACCACACGTGTCACACGTGTCGGCAAACACCGCGTGTGTTCATCCAGGCACGGAAAGCACACGCATGGCCACACGCCCGGAGATGCGGACGACGGGCGAATCTAGGGGAAGGGATCGGGGGTGTTCTCTGTACTGTCCTGGCAACTTTCCCACGGACTTGAAGATTTTCTCGCTAAAAAACCCAAAAAAGCATGTTGAACAGCACCCGTCCTCCATCCAGCAGCTGCAGGCCCAGGAACGGGGCGCCCGTCTGCAGTCTGGCGCCACCTGGTGGCCACCGTGCCCAGGCACCGCTCGGCCCAGAGGCTGGGGGGCTGGGCCGCAGCGGCTGGGGGGGGGGGCGGGGGGGGGTACCCCGCCCAGGACAAAGGGCTGGGAGGCCGGCAGCCCCCTGCCACCTGCCTCACCCTGGGCTCCTCACCGCAGGGCCCCGTCGCGCAGGAGAAGGGTGACTACGTTTCTCTGTTCAAAGTTCGACCACGAAAGCACTTGCACGTGGTTTCCCACGTCTTGGTTCACACGTTGTCACGAAACGTACAAAAGAAAGAAGCAATGTTTTACTTAGGGCCCAAAAGGGACTACTGTGAGCACTGAGAGTTCCGCATTTACTGCAACGGCAGCTTGATCTGCTACTTCTTGGCAGCAAAAGTTTTTCAGAGGTAAATCACTCAAGAGGAAAAAAATACGCGAACATTTATCCAAATTCAGTTCTCCCAAAAATTAAATAAGAGGTTAACAGGCGTCACATAAAAATTTCTGTGGGCCTCACGCTGGTCAGAGTGGCTAAAATGAACAACTCAGGAAACAACGGATGCTGGTGAGGATGTGGAGAAACGGGAAACTTCTTGCACGGCTGGTGGGAAGGCAAACTGGTGCAGCCGCTCTGGAAAACAGTGTGGAGGTTCCTCAAAGAATTAAAAGTAGACCTACCCTATGACCCACGATAGCACTGCTAGAAATTTACCCCAGGGATACAGGAGTACTGATGCATAGGGGCACTTGTACCCCAATGTTTATAGCAGCACTTTCAACAGTAGCCAAACTATAGAAAGAGCCTAAATGTCCATCAACTGATGAATGGATAAAGAAGTTGTGGTTTATATACACAACGGAATACTACACGGCAGTAAGAATGAAATATGGCCTTTTGTAGCGACGTGGATGGAACTGGAGGGTATTATGCTAAGTGAAATAAGTCAGCCAGAGAAAGACAGATGCCATACGTTTTCACGCATATGTGGATCTTGAGAAACTGAACAGAAGACCATGGGGGAGGGGAAGGGGAAAAAAAACAGACACAGAGAGGAAAGGAGGCAAACCATAAGAGACTCCTGGATGCTGAGAACAAACTGAGAGTGGATGGGGGGATGGGGGAGAGGGGAAAGCGGGTGATGGGCACTGAGGAGGGCACCTGTTGGGATGAGCACTGGGTGTTGTATGTAAGTCAATTTGACAATAAATTATATTCATTCAACAAAAGAATAAAATACAGTAATTACACAAAAAATTGCTGTGGGCAAACAGACTAAGCAAAGTTGACACAGGTTTCCTTATTGCAGGACTGCTCAGGGCCTTTATTGCTCAGAGTACACTGTAACTTCTCTAGAGGGATTATGGCACAATGAGGCTCCCAAAGCACTTAGTGACATAGGCCAGCTGATGAGATTCGTGCCCCACAACACACTTTGGGAAACATTCTTCTAAATCGTAAGATAAGGCATCTACAGAGGGTCAGAGCATCGTTTTATAAGACATGCAAAATCTTAAAATTAAAAACGTGGGTTTCTTTTTTTCAATTTAAGATTTTTATTTTTTCAACGTAAGGCTTCATCAAGTAATCTAACAAAAAGTTGCTCTCAACTCTCCTCTTTACTTGAGAGTAAGAGCGCCCCCTTACCACTTACACTCAAGCCCACACCGGAGGTCACCGAAAGAAGTCAACGATAGAAAGCACAAGGGGGGGGGAACATGTCATTATTCACAGAGGACACGACTGGGTGCGGAGACAGTCCAACGCAATCTACACAGAAATTAACAGCATTAGTAAGTAATCAGGCAGGACAATGGGCACCAGGTCAACACGTGGAAACGAACAGAAAATAAAATTTGCAGCAGACGCTGCTTACCTGAACACCGATACCCAAAGCACCTGGTAATAAATACAGTGCAGGATGCGCGAGGCGTCTGCAGCAAGCCCTGCAGACCACGACCCAGAGAAACTGGTCTAAATGGAAGATCTAAATGGTGGAGGGACTGACCGTTTTCATGGCTTGAAGGGTTCCTACTGTAAAGACACCATTTCTGAAATCCCCACGTGACAGGTGGACTCCAATCTGCAGTCTCTGGCTTGTCCAGAGCCATCTCACCCCTAAAGTTTCCAAATTTTCTCTCTCCAGGTCGAGGCAACACTCCCTTACGACTACCAAGGCCCCGACTTTGGGCTAATCTAAAACCGTTTCTCACATGCTGTCCTCAGCAGACGCCCGGGACAGCATATGGCCTGCAAAAGCCTTTCCTCTTCAAGCCACCTGTAAACCTGCCCTAACAAATGTTGTTTTCCTAATCAATCTCTCTTTTTTTTTTTAATGTTTTATTTAGTTTTGAGACAGAGACAGACAGAGCATGAGCAGGGGAGGGGCACAGAGAGAAGGAGACACAGAATCCGAAGCAGGCTCCAGGCTCCGAGCTGTCAGCACAGAGCCCGACGTGGGGCTCGAACTGCCGGACCGTGAGATCATGACCTGAGCCGAAGTCGGACGCTTAACCGACTGAGCCACCCATGAGCCCCCTAATCAATCTCTTGTTAACTTTCGTCTCAACACAAAATCCCGTCACTCCTGTTTAACTAGGGATGCACAAAGTCCGCATCTGAGGTCCCATCACTGATACGGCCCCGCAGCTCGGCAAAGCCCCTCCTGCGTATTCTTCTGGACGGGACACGGTGGTGGTCGTACGAAGCCACCACTGCGTCAGGACGGGGTGTGGCCTGCTCGGTTCCAGGGTGTTTACGAGCTCCCGGCCTGACCTCCGGCAGGTGCCGCCAGGGCCCAGGCCCGTTTCGAAGGCAGCAAGAAAGAGGCACAGAGACAGACACACAGACAGACGCACTTCTTTTCAAAGCCAGCAACTTACTTCCTTCTGGGTTTGGTGCAGAAAGAATGATGCTGTGGTTTTTCTTTACCTCTTCAACATATTGAGCTATTTTAGCTATGCTGGTCCTGATCTCCTCAACCTAGGACAGACAGAAAGTCATCATTATTGCGCACCTCCGAATCTGCTGCCACCTGCCGTTGCCGAAAAGGAAAGGACAAAGGAGGGAAGTGAATGAGTAATCACCACATAAAGAAATACCAGCCTTTTACCATTCTCACACTGGGAATTACTCACTTTGAAGACAAACACGTACCGTGTGAAGGTCCATACCGCCGTGGCTGAGGCGGTGTCAATCAACCCTCAGCAACAAAACCCATCAGGTTGTACAAACCTTTACCGTCAAGACCCACCCACGTGTTGCCGCAGATGACGTCGCCGGGAAGCACGCGGCCGCCTGCAGCTCTCTGTGCAGTCAGCCGGGAACAGGGCAGGGCGCCTGGGGGCTCAGGCGGTTCAGAGACCGACTTCAGCTCAGGTCACGGTCTCACGGCTCATGAGTTTCAGCCCCGCGTCGGGCTCTGTGCTGAGGGCTCAGAGCCTGGAGCCTGCTTCGGAGTCTGTGTCTCCCTCTGTCTCTGCCCCTCCCCTGCTCGCGCTCTCTCTCTCAAAAATAAACATTAAAAATCTTCAAAAAAAAAAAAAGGGCATGCCAGCAGTCATACCCACGTGGGGAGGTGTTGACCGTAGACAAGGCCAAGCCTTCATAGTCATTGTTTTTACCCAATGATCTACACTATTGAACACTTGTTTCAAACTGTAATGTACTCGTCAGCAAGGTTCATCCAAACAGATCCCTGTATCTGAATTATCAGACTGGGCACACAGCTTAAGTGCTGACTGATCCTTCCTAAAACAGTCATTACAAAATCCTTCCACGTCGTGGTAGATGTCCACATCCTAGTCCGGTGAGTGCTCCCCTATAGGGCAAGAGGACTTCGCAGATGGGGCTGAGTCCTGACACGGGAAAACTACCCTGGTTACCTGAGTTGCTCTGAAGTAATCACAAGTGTCCTTACGAAAAGGGGACGAGAGGGTTAGATTTAGAAGCCAGGGGTGAGAAAACGGAAGCGGAGGCTGGAGCCATGTGCCTTCAGCGCCAGTCTCTGGAAAGGCCAGGGAATGGCTGCTTCCGTGGCACGTCCACAAGGAGCCAGCCCTGCCAGCACACGGGTGTGAGCGCTGCACACTCACTTCAGACTCCTGACGTCTGGACCGGGAGAGAGCGCAAGCGTGTCGGTCAAGCTGCTGGGGCGGTGGCGATTTGTGAGAGCGGCGGTCGGAGACTAACTCCACGCACGCACTCACGAGGGGAGGAGGGGAAAAGACAAATATCTTAGGATCACCATGAACATGGTCTTGACCGCCTGGACTCCTTGCAAGGGTCTTGGCCCCCGGGACCCCGGTCCGAACTCTGAAGCACACTTTGAAAATGCACATGCCGGAGGGGCGTGGAACACAGAATCCCGCCTTCCCCGAAGGGCGAAGTGCTACTCCGTCGGGCCGGGGGCTACCCCCACTGACGTAAGTCCTGTAGGACCGTGCATACTTCTCAGGCTCACAGCTTAAGCTTACTGACCGTGTGAAAATGACACACCAACTAAAAACCGATTCCTTTACACGTTTGCTATTTCAACACCAGCACGGACACTCTGGCCTCGGTGCACGGGCTCCTGTCTCAGCCGAAGCAAACGCACCAGGGCACAACCGTCACCCAAGGCCAAGGCACGGCCTGCAGACCTGTGGAGTCTGCGTTCACACCCCTGGTGCCGCGTGGCCTCGGGCCCGACGTGACGGGGACTGTCACTCCCACACGGTGCAGGTGCCGGCGGGCAGTGTGGTGCTGACAGCTGCCACTGACACCACACAGGGTCTCTTTCTGTCCCTTACAAGTCATCTTTGCCAGGGGGACCTTTCCTGGCCACCCGAAGAGCACTCTCCAATAGTCCTTTACTAAATACTGGCCACGTGCAAAAGTCTATCTTTCACAGCATTCTACGTGATATTTAAGATACAAAGGCCATTTTCAAAAAACCAGTTTGTATTAACAACATCACCTGTTGTCTAAGAAATCCTTCCACGAGACTTAACTGTAAATACGACGACTCTGTAACCAGTGAAAACTTGAACTTCGGTTGAACCCCAATGCTGCCAAGCCTCCCAGCGGGAGTCCCGTTCCCACGCCTCCGGGGCACCTACAGCCGACACGGACCCATGTGGTGACCAGAAACATGGGGAGTGGCATTCAATGACCTGCTGTACACAATTCTTCCACCGGAGGTGACAACATCATTTAATGCCAGGTGGGTCTTTACAATAAACACATTTTTACAAAGAATGGAATTCTGGAAGAGTTAAGCATCCAGATAAAGGGGGTAAAAATAGAAAAATAATTTCACAAAGTGGGTAGGTAAGCTCCAGACAATTAAAAACAGTCTCATTTCCAAAGTGAAACAAGGAAATTCAGTATCTTAACTTCTTTGGGCCTTAAAGTAAGTCCCTGTATCAAATAACTTAATTTCATGTTTTTCCACTAGATAAAATTAGGAACTAACATAACAAATACGTAAACCCAGTGACTAGGCTTATACTAGATATTCAGTGAATTCTGAAAACTGATAACTTTTAACATGTTTTTATTAACATATTACTTTTTTTTCAAATCTGCACACTGATAGGCCAGTTTAGACTGTCCCTGGATTTAAGAGTCCACTGAAACTTGGGGCGCCCGGGTGGCTCAGTCGGTTTGACCATCCGACTTCGGCTCAGGTCATGATCTCACAGTTCGTGAGTTCGAGCCCCCCGTCGGGCTCTGTACTGACACCTCAGAGCCTGGATCCTGCTTCGGATTCTGTGTCTCCCTCTCTCTCTGCCCCTCCCCTGCTCACGCCCTGTCTCTGTCTCTCAAAACTAAACATAAACAATTTTAAGAGTCCACTGAAACTATTAGACTAGATTCAGTGTAACCAAAATAAACCCTGCAAATGGAAGTTTTCATCATTCAAAAAAGATAACACGCACGTTTCTTCATGTTTAACGAAGTCAAATTATTTGTTCTGTGACTCAGTTTCAAAAATTTGGATTCATGCAAAATTTGGTCAACTATCACTTAGGTTTAAGCCTTTACGCACAGGATACCCCAACAGCAGCAGCCCTGGGGTGCTAAGAGGGAGGGGGAAGGCCTGGCGGCCAGCCCGGGACAGGGGACGCGGTACAAGGTCAGCTCCAAGGGACGCGGCTCCAGGGTGGGCACCTCAGGGAAACGCCAGGCTGATGGGTGACAGAGTGGCTTTCCCACAGTGATACACCTGCTTATGTCTAAGACTTTCCAGCAGAGGAATTTAAGATTCGTTCAGTGGTTTTAGAAAAGACACAGTATGAGCTCTTTGATGCCCGAGGTCACCGTGTGGGGACCCTGTGGAGGAAAAGGACGAGGAGTGTCGTCGCGTGCGTGCTGGGCACTCCTGACCCGGCGCCATCGGCAGAGGGCACCACCGCCACCACGACTCCCTCTGGAAAGGATCGGGTGGCCCTTCGCTTGGAGACCACTGCTCCCAGGGTGAGAACCTGAGGGTGGCAGGGTCTGGGAGGAGCCTGTCCCGGGAGGGGCGCTCTCTACCCACCACATCAGCATCACGTCAGGAGAGGAAGCCCCGGCCAGGCGCCACCCAGCCCTGGGACGCCAAGCTCCTCCTGGGAGGGGACCGGGGTCAAACCAGCACTGCCCCGTCCCCTCCCCAAGTGCACTTCCCGGAACAATGGCTCCACGCCACCAAGTATTTTAAGGGCACTAAAAATTCTAGAGAACTTGAATGTAATTCACACGGCAACTCTTCGTTATATTACTTTTAGTATTATTTCAAATAAGACAAACACTCGGGTATGTTAACTGTGTTTGGAGACAGTCTGGCTGGGCTTCCTTCAGTGGCTCTTACCTGATGGAAGAAATCATCCATGAAATGGTCCTTTTCAACGACAACACTTGTGTCCCCATCATCATTCTTTCTGCACTAAAACGGGAGATATAAAAAGGAGAATTCAGACCTCAGAAACGTCCACGTGGGCACAAACGGTGAACTGAGAGAGAGGAGCATGAACCGTAACAGGCCGGCACTGTCCGCGACAACTGTCCACGACGACGTCGCTTGTCCACGGAAGAGACCACGGCAGGGGGAGGGGCGGGGGCCCCGGAGGTGGCGCGGCTGCTTCCTGGAAACAATGGCCGGACTTCTCAGAAGTCAGCAACGCGGACCCGTTCGTTGGCCCATGTAAGCCAACATGACACAGCAAGTTTTATCTCCGAGCAGCAAAGCCCTTACGCTGCATATTTTCTACGAAGATTAAGAACACGGACACTGCCGGTTAACTTTTCTAAAGCACGTACCTTTCAAGCACCTTGCACTCGTCTTAGCTGGCATCCCCCGTGTTCCTCTGAGCCACTCCCAGTGGCACCCACGAATAATAATCGCTTTTAATGAGGAAACCCTTAGCACAGAAGACCCGGGAAGTGACACGGAGGAGAGAGGCGGCTGTCCTGACCGCCGGGAGGAGCCACAGCGATGCTGTACTGGCAGTCAGGTTCTGGACGTTTAAATCCCATCAAAGAACATTCCAGGGCACTTCTCAAACAGAATCTCCAGAAGCCTGGGTCTCTGACTCAGGTCAGAGTGGGGCATTCTAGAACATGCTAGAACACTCCAGAACGCTGAACGCTGTTACATTCTGACACATTCCAGTGCATGAAGAACCATTTTCCAGGGAGGGAGGCAAGACACGTGGTGCCAGTGGGAGCCCGAGCCACAGCAGGGCTGTGGGAAGCAGCACGGGGAGGGGAGGGCGCTCACCGGGCGGCGCCCTGCAGACAGGCGTGGGCTCACTCAACCCTGACTCCCAGCTGGGGCCCCCAGCCGTGTCCCGCGTGGGACACAGCCACCACCCTGCTCTCACACGACACCAGTTGTTGAGAAAGACGCCCGGGGTGACCGCGCTGAGAGTGTTGTGTTTGTGCCGCGTTAACAGGACAAGAACTACGGATTGAACTGTGTCCCCAGAAACACAGACGTCGAAGGCCCGGCCCCAGGGCCTCAGCACGTGAACCATATTGGGAACAGGGGTCCGCGTGGGGTAATTAGTTGCCACGAGGTCATGCTGCAACAGGGCGGGCCCTTCACCCCACGTGACTCGTGTCCGTGTGAGGAAAAACAACAGCCACCCAGGGGAGACGGCCGTGTGACGAGGGCGTGCCCGAGGACGAGCAGCCCCACCAGCAGCTGCGAGGGCAAGGGGGAGCCCCGGGTGCCCAGGGAGCACGGCCGCCACGCCTCCACCTATCTCCTGTGGCCCCCAGAGCAGGGAGCAGCCAGCTCTAACCAACCGTGCTCAGCGAGCAGCTCGACTCCCCGTTAGTGTCAGCAGGACTATTCCGGCCTGCTCACCGGCAGGCCCTGAGCCTGCGACCCGTGACCTGAGGGCCTTGGTGTCATAGGGGCGCATAAACGCACAAAGGCTTCAGAATCCCAGCCGGTCTCGGTTGTGAGCAAAGCTGCACTTCCAGCGGCCATCAGCCGGCAAGCCGCCGAAAGAACGTTCGGGGAGCCACAGACAGCTCTCACTCCTCCGGGCCCCTCCCCTCCTGAGGAAGAGGCAGGCTGCCAGCGGGATGGAGGGCAGGTGCACCGGGGACTGCGGGAGGCACCCACGGCCCGCGTCAGCACGTCACGTCACACACCGGAGCACAGACCGCGTGGCTCAGGGACTCGGGCCCGAGTCCTCAGAAGCCACAGGGCCACTCTGCGGATCCGGGTCTGTCTGACTCCACAGAGCTGGCCACCGACAATCCCACCGTGCTGACCCTTTACCTCCAGCTTGCAGCACCCGGGCAACGGACCCGTCCCACCAGGAAGGGGTCAAGGCAATGATGGCAGAGGGACTGCCCCGTCGATTTGATTCCAGACACCCTTGCTCTTAAAAATTCACCATCCTGGGGGCCTGGGGGGCTCGTTCGGTTCAGCGTCTGACTCTGGGTCTCAGCTCAGGTCACGATCTCACGGTTCGTGGGATGCAGCCCATGTCGGGCTCTGCACTGAGTGTGGAGCCTGCTTGGGGTTTCTCTCTCTCTCTCTCTCTCTCTCTCTCTCCCTCTGCCCCTCCCCCGCTCTCAAAATAAAACGAATAAGTTAAAAACAAATCTCACCATCCACCCCTCAGAGGAGGGGGGCTTCCCTCCCGGCCGCCACGCCAGACAAAGCCCGGCCACCAGGCTCTCTTCCCGACTCCCTGCGACAGCCTCACCCCTTGCCTTTGAGAAAGTGTATTCCATACCCCACTCCTCTGGACTTGGCCCTGTGTCTCTCTACTCCCTGGTGACTATTTGTCTCATTGTCTTGCCTTCTCAGCTGTGGGGTCTCAAAAGGGACCGGCTGTCTTGTCCGGCTCAAGGCCAGGAACATCAGCGCGAAATAGCATCACCTAAGTAGCTGGCCTGCGAGGACCGTCATGAACTTGATTTAGGAGTTGCAGCTGGCTGTTCCACCCGTGGCGCTGAGTACAGGGGGATGCGAAACACCTCTACCTGCCCCCACGTCACTCTCACAGGGCCGCTCACATCTCACTGCTCTGAGAGTAATTCTAGACTAGATTCTGCTTTGCTTTTTGTTACGGAAAACCGCAAACACACACAAAAGCAGAAGGAAACCTACCGTGAGCCCTCGATGTACCCATCACACGGTTCGGCGGCCATCCACCCGCAGCCTGTCTTGCTTCACCTGTGCGCCTCCCCCCTCCCCACCCGAGGTGCTTGGTCATCCCGAGGCGAATCCCTCGCAGAAGATGCCGCCGGGTGTTCCATTCTGCAGAAAACTCGAGGGAACTTTCACCTCCCACAGGGGAGAGACACCGCTACGCACCTCGGCGCTCAGGGAGAGGCTTCCAGCCTGACGCCCGAGGAATGCGCATCTCACTGCCGCCTGTCCACACTGCGCGCTGAGCACACCCCACGCGGCAGTGCGCGGGCCACCGCGAGGCACCCCGCGCACCTGCGTGCTCTTCATTCCCGGCCACCCCTGCGGGCGGGGGACCCCTGTCTCCACCTGCAGCCCTCGAGGGAGCCAGAGGACCAGGAACGCGTTCTCCGTCCTCTTCCTTTAGCCTCGTTTTTAACCCTTTACTTCTATTTCTAACTTCTAACCGGAGTTCTCAAAACGCGCGGTAAGAGGAAACAGGCTCCCTAATGCCGTCTTAGCGTTTCCATTCGTAAAAAAGAACAAAGAAAGTGACAACCGAAACACTGCTGTTTCATTTAAGCAGCATCACGGCCCCGTCTGCACGCGCCCGTGTTCATCCCTCCAGTTGGGCGGTGAACGGACCACGTACGAGCCGCCGTGTGACGGTCGCTACAATTTGTGGCAAAGCCTTTACCGGAGGCAGTAGGAGTCTTCTCCAATATGACGGGCTCGACTTCCAAAGTGTCAAATTGCAAGACAAACATTCAAATACCAACATACCGGCCCCAAAAGAAGTCTTTTCAAAAGACTTTCAAAAGAAGTCTCCTTAAATGCAGGGTTACATTAAAAATAAAATTCTCCCTCTGTGACAACTATCGTCAGGAGCAGAGAGCAAGGAGCTTCCACGTCTGGGGACCGTTTAACAGCCGTGAATAACTTGTCACGAGAACGCTCGCTGTTGAGACTTCGACGGAAGCTGGGTTATCACAAATCGGGAGAATCCAAACTCTGATGAAACGCTGGCTTCTTTCACCACACACACAGATCGAAAGTGAGGGCAGACAAATTACATTTTCTTGAAATATCTACAGCACTTGTCGCTTGGCTGCTAGAATACATTAACTTCTTTCTCAAACTTAAATCCCTTGAGTCAAAGAAAAGAACCTGTGATTACGGGTAAAAGCCGTCTGTTGGCCGGTTTGTAATTCTGGAGCTGAGCGTAACAGGCCTTTCTCACACTCATACTATCAGACTTCAACGCCCTGTGGTAGAACATCACATTGCTTCACGGTTTTCCCTTTTTGCTACATACTTGTCTCCACTATTAACATCATACAAATACCTCTGACAGGTACTTAGACTTTACGTAGACAGAGCTGTACCGTGCAGATGCTTCTGCTATCTGACCCTTTTCCTCGCATGCCATGCTCAAGGGTCTCCCCTTATCTGGGACGCTCCCGCACCGCCAACCAAACCAGCCCCCCGTCCGCCCTTCGCACCAGCCCTTCCCCACCCGGGAGGTCACCCGCCCGTGCGACCCCGCTGGTGGCTCCGGCTCATTCCAGTCTCAGCTCACACACCCTCCCCTGGTCGCCCATCCTCAGGAGCCCACCCACGGGCCTCTCACCCTGCTTGATTTCCTTCAGAGCAGGGGTGTCCTCGGCTGACCCCTGTCCACCCTCCACCTGAGTTTCCGGGGCAGGGGGACACTGTCTGTCCACTCAGGGCTCGCACGCCAGGCTGTGACAGTGGGGTCAGCTGAGCAACTGAAGAAAAGGGGCAGGAGCCCGAGGGGGAGGGCAGAGGGAGCACACACGGAAGGACAGAGAGGACACCAGAAGCACAGGGGCACATGACAAAGCAGGCGTGACCCGGGTGCAGGCGTGAGCTGCCTGCTGATCCCTGGCTCCGCTCCTCAGGGGGTCCCGAGGCACATTGTGCCCTCTGGTTCTGAGGCACCACCCTTCTTTATAATAACCATCCCTCTCTCCGGGCGCCCGAGTGGCTCAGTCTGTTACATGTCCGACTTCGGCTCAGGTCATGATCTCACGGGTCGTGGGTTCGAGCCCTGCGTCGGGCTCTGTGCTGACAGCTCGGAGCCGGGAGCCTGCTTCAGAATCTGAGTCTCCCTCTCTCTCTGCCCCTCCCCTGCTCACTCCGTCTCTCTCTCAAAATAAACACTTAAAAAAATAGATAGCTGTCCTTCTCTTCTCTGCTGTAGCTAATGGATTTGTGGCCCCAGCAACAGAAAGAGCCTCAGGACCACAGGTTCCACGGTCACCTACATATTCCTCACCCTGGGATCTTCCCAACACCTGGCAGGTGCCCAGAGGTAACTACTGAGGCACCAGAGTGCACAAGCCCTGCCCCGGAAAGGGTGACGCCTGCGAGGAAACAGGACCCACTGGTGCTCAGAGACGGAAGACAGCCACCTCTGGGGACACAAGAGGGGAGAGGACAGGAAGACTTCCCAGGGGTGATGCCTGCACTGAGACCAAATGAAGGTGTGAGGCAGGCCAAGAAGGGGGATCCGGGCGGGCAGCAGGTGCAAAGGCCACCATGGGAACCACAGGCGGCCCCTGATGACGGGACTAAGGCAGCCTGTGGGATGTGCACACTGAAGAGGAAACCCATTTTTATGTACTGGTTTTTCAGGAACTGGTTCTCTTAGGTTTTCTCTTCCCTAAATTCACAACAGACTGGAAGTTACAAGCAAGAAGTATTAATCTGGGGGGCACCAGTGTGGCTCAGTGGGTTAAGTGTTCAACTTTGGCTCAGGTCATGATCTCATGGTTCCTGGGTTCGAACCCATGTCAGGCTCTGTGCTGACAGCTCAGAGCCTGCTTGGGGTTCTCGGTCTCTCTCTCTCTGCCCCTCCCAGTTCATGTGACCTCTCTCTTTCTCAAAAATAAACATTTAAAAAAAAAAAAACTGACAGGATTGGGAACGCTGGGTGGCTCTGTTGAGCATCCAACTCTTGATCTTGGCTCAAGTCACGATCTCGTGAACCGTGAGATCGAGCCCCCGTGGGACCCTACGCGTGGAGCCTGCTTGGAACTCTCTCCCCCTCTCTCTGTCCCTCCCCCACTCTCATGCGTGCTCTCTCGCTCTCTCTCAAAATAAACATCTGAAACAAAGGCAGCAAGACTGAAAAAAACATAAAAGTTTAAACTATAAACATACACATCTAGGAAATTATGCCATAAAATTCTTATCATTTTAAGTGAAGTATTTAGGGAAAAAATGCCTTATATTATAAATGGGAAGTTGAACCTTTACTATACAATGCTTTGGACATGTGCAGTCTGAGCTGTCACAAAATAACTTTTAGGGGCGCCCAGGGGGCTTGAGCATCTGACTTCAGCTCAGGTCATGATCTCGCAGTTTGTGAGTTTGAGCCTCGTGTCGGGCTCCGTGCTGACAGCTCAGAGCCTGGGGCCTGCTTGGGATTCTGTGTCTCCTGTCTCTGCCCTCTCCTGCTCATGCTTTGTCAATCTCTCTCTCTCAAAAATAAACAAACATTAAAAATAAATAAAGGACTTTTAAAATATCTAGGTTGTTTTTCCTGCCTTTTAAAAACCTGTATTTGCCTCTCTCTCCCTCTGTCTCCAAAAAATAAATAAAATAAAATAAAATAAAATAAAATAAAATAAAA
>NW_024412422.1:18919712-18923198 GCF_014898765.1 Herpailurus yagouaroundi
AATAAAATAAAAAAATAAAATAAAATAAAATAAAATAAAATAAAATAAAATAAAATATAAAATAAATTTAAGAAAGGAGCACCTGGGTGGCTCAGTTGGTTGGGCACCTGACTCCTGATTTCAGCTCAGGTCATGATCCCAGGGTCACAGGATCAAGCCCCACAGTGGGCTCCACGCTGGAGCCTACTTAAGACCCTCTCTCTCTCTCTCTCTCTCTGCCCCTCTCCCACTCACATGTGCACTTGCTCTCAAAGTAAAAATTGCACCTGCAATTCATCTCTCTGAATCCAGGGATTAAAAATACTAATTTTCTCATCTCTCAGGTCTACTAATGAATGCACACAACTGCCATGTGTTTATTTTCCTTTAAACAATGCCCACAGTTGAAATCACAGTTTCTCTATTCTTAACTATAATACACCCATTTGCATACACACAAACTTTTTTTTTTTATTTAATTTTTTTTTAACATTTATTTATTTTTGAGACAGAGAGAGACAGAGCATGAACGGGGGAGGGGCAGAGAGAGAGGGAGACACAGAATCTGAAGCAGGCTCCAGGCTCTGAGCCATCAGCCCAGAGCCTGACGCGGGGCTCAAACTCACGGACCGCGAGATCGTGACCTGAGCTGAAGTCGGCCGCCCAACCGACTGAGCCACCCAGGCGCCCCACACACAAACTTTTTTTAAAAAGGCAATCAAAACGCATTTGGAGTTACCATCCCCTAGAACAGAAATTCCATTTTCATTTACTTACATCCTAAAATGTGTTTCACCCTGCTGGCTCCCTCCCCTCCCCTCCCCTCCCCTCCCCCTGGCTATTTGCTCCACACAGGCACCCAAGTCATTTTTGTGCCTCTAATGCATCTAGCCCACCTCCTCCTCCCACCTCCTCCTCGGGACCTCGCAGGGGCGTGTCTGTTGGATTGGTGGTTCTGCTTTTGGTAAATCAGCAACTCTTTCCGGATTTAGAGTCTAGGAGATCTTGGGTAAGTCACTTAAACTTCCTGCACCCAAATGAACTGGCTGCTCAAAAAGAGAATCACTAGTTAGAAGGAGCTACATCTGTATTTGGCAAATTGAACTGGACACACTCCTTTTTAGGTCTTTTCCAAATGGTTATCAGTGGTAATCTTCTTCTTGGGAAGAAGCACCAACAGCTAAAAAGGGAAACTTTTTGGAGGTATAACAACTATTTTGCCAGGTTGGACACTGTTGATGAGATATTTTAACTACCCAATTAAAGCTCACCTAGGAAAAGAACACCAGCTGGTTAGAAACATGGTTATGAACATTCAACTACTCCAAGAACCACTTGGAAAGAATACATTTCCTTAAGGAAAGAAAAAGTTTAACTTTTATTTCTGACAATTTCCAGAGGGGTTTTTTAACTATTAAAAGTTACACGTGTGTCAAACTCAGTTTCAAATTAATATTTTTTACTCCACATAGTAGTTTGCTTTTTATAACTATCTGAAAACATTAAAAAAAAAAAAAACTAATAAATATGAACAGCACTCACAATTACATGTCAGTTGTCCCACCTTGTGCCAGTGTCACACACGGGAGATAATTTTATGTTTCACAACCATGTCTATGAGTAAGCAAGAGAGAGATTATCATCCCCATCTTAAGAATGAGAAAATTGAGGTTTTGAGAGTTTCAAAAATAATTTGCCCAAGATCAGACAACTCCAGAAGTAGAAACTTCCAGTAATGTGTTCTACAATTGCTCAGTGTCTTTATCTAGAGCAGGACGGTGTTGGACTAGAGAAGGCCACTTCTAGCTCTGAAATTCTAGATCCCGACAGGTCACGTGCTGCAGGAGGAGGCCCTACAGGATACATAAGGCTAGAGTGGTAAATAACCTCCTGATTTATTTTTTGCTAATCAGGCCCAGAAAAGCTACATATATATTCTTCGGACAACCTTTCTTAGCTACCCCCCAGTATTACATACACTTGGAGACCTTCCGCCAACAGTTACAGTTCTCCCGTTCGGATACACTCAGCAATTCTTTACAAATACGGGAGCTCCTCCTGGCACAGAAAGGCATTCTGCAGGCCGAGAGACCGGGAACTTGCTACGTTTAACAGATGTTCATCTGCAAACTGCGGAGGTCAAAACATCTGACCGTTAAGAAGAAAAAAATCACTACGAAGAACATTCTTGCAAGGAGAGTAAAACATAAGGTGATGGTTCCAAGGGAGGGTAATTCATTGCCTTTTTGAACCCGGCTTCGCCATGTGATCCACGGAACACAGATAACCATTTCCGTGACGATTCCTTCCGTTTTCCTAAGCATCCCATAGAACCAGCTGCATTCTAGGAGCAAAGAAGCTAATTCACTACATGCAATTAAGGCCCTAGGACAGAGGACCCAGCACCTTGTCCTGAGGCTGCCGGGCTGCAGAGGGCAGAGGCTTTATCTGTGTCCTGGAAACACTCGGCACTAATTAACAGTCCTGTTTTAAAGGGAAAAAAAAGTAGTAATTACCTGTTGGCCTAAAATGTCTCAACTCCGCCACATTCTATAAACATCAACTCGACTGTCACCGCAGCCATGTCATCCATGGTGCTGTCCTCTCCCGCACAGGGCACCGCGCATCAAAGATCCGTCCCATGCCTAAGGGGACGCCCCTCCCTCCCTCAAGTGAAGGGTCATTTGCTGGGTTCCTCCCCGAGCACCACACACTCCACCGGCCAGGTGTGCTGGGTGGGAAGGAAGGCAAACACAGGCACGGCTCAGCGCAAGCACCCGGGGCTGTGAGGCGCCCACAGGCAGGGGGCACCGTGTGCATCTCTCCCACCACGTGAGGGGTCCCGAGCAAGACCCCAGCGATCGGACAGCGGGCAAGGCGACAGGCCCCTGCTCTCCGGGAGCTGACATCCACACCCTAGGGCCGGACCGACCAGAGCCGAGTAGTTTCTGGTTGTCCTAAGTGCTGTGCAAAGGATCAGGATCAGACAGGGCGATGTGACGGGGCGACTTCAGCCCGGGGAAGCAGCAGAGAGGCGCTCAGAAAAGGGGGTTCAAGGCCCGGCCACTGCCCCGTGCCCCCCCCACCCCACCCCCGGGCAAACTGTACTCTCAAAAACTCCGCTTCCCTGCCTGTCAGCGACGGCAACAAGCGTTCCTGTCTCTCGGCCGTGGGGGCGTCGTGGACACGGCGGAGACAGCGACCCACGAGGCGGCGGCGGGGTGGGCCAGCGCCGCGACCCCGGGCGCCCCCTGCCCTGCTCTTCCCCCTCACCTCCGCCCATCCCGAAAAGCCCCATCCTTCCCCGCGAGTCCTGCCCACCCCGGCGCCCCCCGCCCGCTACTCTCCCCTCCGCCCCCACCTCCGGCCGCCCCGAGCCCCCCGCGCCCCGCCCCGCCCCGCCCCGCCGCGCCCAGCCCGAACCGCTATCTGCCTCCCGCCCGCCGCTCACCGCCGTCAGGTCCGGCAGCCGGTCCCGCATCCCCACGGGCCCGGGCGCCGCGCCCC
>NW_024412422.1:18938198-18946933 GCF_014898765.1 Herpailurus yagouaroundi
GGGCACGTGGGGCGGGCCGGGCCATGTGGCTACCCGGCCGCGCCGCCGCGCCGCCCGCCCCATTTCTTTCTCTTTGCTCCGCAGCACCAGCGCGATGGCTGCCCAGGGAGAGCCCCAAGTCCAGTTCAAAGTAGGTCGTCCTCGGGGGTGGGTGCTGCCCGCGGGGACACGCGGGGTCCGCGGGCGGGGCGGCCCCGAACGCCTGCTGGCCGCCTCCGTGCCGCTGCGGCCGTTCGTCCTGGGCCCCGGCGGCGGGTGGGGGTGCGGGCTCCCCGGAACGCGCAGGGACGCTGCGGTGCCCAAGTTTGATTTGTCCGAGTCATCATCGCTCGGCCGGCGCGGCCGCCGTGGTGGTGGTGGGGGGGGAGGCCTTTGTTTTCGGAGCGCCCCCGGGACCCGCAAAGTTAGCGTGTCCGCAGAGGGCTTGCCGGCCCCGGGGTTCCGGGGTTCCGGGGTCCCGAGCCGAGACGTCGTCGGGGTTATTTCAAGAATCTGCCTGCCCGCAGCTCGTGTTGGTTGGCGATGGGGGTACCGGGAAGACTACGTTCGTGAAACGTCATCTGACCGGTGAATTTGAGAAGAAGTATGTAGGTACGTGGGGGCGACGCGGGTGCGGGATGCGCGTGGGGCGGCGTTCGTGGGCTAACGTGACGTGTTGTGTTGCAGCCACCTTGGGTGTGGAGGTCCATCCCCTCGTGTTCCACACAAACAGAGGGCCCATCAAGTTCAACGTGTGGGACACAGCCGGGCAGGAGAAGTTCGGGGGGCTCAGAGACGGCTATTACATCCAAGGTAGGGCCTCGCTGCGCGGGGGGCTGTTGTCCGGGCGACTTCGGGGCGTTGGGGTGGGGGGAGGGTCTGTTCAGGCCGACCACCCCGGGCTTTGACTCAGGGAGGGGAGGACCTCGAAAGTTCTGCCCCAGTCCTGTGCTGCGTCATGACGGGCACCGTTCAGGACAGGCTGTTTTGTACGGAGTTTCATAAAACAACAGCTTCGGACGAGCTGTTGCCGTAGTTTCAGGAATAGCTGGTTGTTCTTTCAATTGTACTAAGTTTTGCGAGGTTTTTCTTTTTTCCTGTAAAATGTTTGACCGCAGTTACATTGTTGTATCAAACAAAGATGGATACAGAAACTGCCTCCTGAAATCTCACTCCTGTGATGAAAAATTTGTTGGGAATCCTTTCATACCTTTAGCCTGTTTTGAATATGTACAAATATGTGGATTTTTTTGCCGCCCCCCCCCCCCCCATCTTGAGCTAAAAAGCTACTAGACTACATACTTGTGGCTGTTGTCTTACTGTGAATTTCCTTCTAGGTCAACGTGGAGATTTGAGGGTTTTGGTGGGTTCCCCCCCCTCAATTTTTTAAATGTTTATTTTTGAGAGACAGAGTGCAAGCAGGGGAGGGGCAGAGAGAGAGGGAGATATAGAATCCAAAGCAGCTCCGGGCTCTGAGCTGTCAGCACAGAGCCCGACGCGGGGCTCGAACTCACGGACCGGGAGATCATGACCTGAGCAGAGTCAGAGTGAACCGACTGATTCACCCAGGTGCCCTGAGACTTGAGTGTTTTTAACCAAAGGAATAATCTGTTTTGCTATGTTTAGTCATTTTAGGACCTTTAAAAGTGGGTTCTTAGACCTTTCGAATAAAGGAGATGAGTTGTCTGGAATGCTGACTTACTGTTAATTTACTTCAGATTTGGGGATGAGGTGGAATTAATGAAGTATTACAGGGACAGATTGGATATGGCAAGCTGGTCATTCACACTTGAGTAGGAAGTGGGATTTTAAATCTTGTAAGAGTTTTAGACTTGGAAGAGGCCTTGAGAACGAATGGAGCAATGTAGATGACCTGGTTTGGCCCTGAAGTGAAGCCCGTGGTCCTTAGCAGTGTCATCTGTGTGGAACGTTCTACGCGGGTAACAGTCATTGTCAATCTTTCTTTCAGCCCAGTGTGCCATTATAATGTTTGATGTCACATCACGGGTTACTTACAAGAATGTGCCTAACTGGCATCGAGATCTGGTACGAGTGTGTGAAAACATCCCCATTGTGCTGTGTGGCAACAAAGTGGACATTAAGGATAGAAAAGTTAAGGCAAAATCTATTGTCTTTCACCGAAAGAAGAACCTTCAGGTATGTTTCTTGAAACTTCTCCTTTACTGCATTATGGCTTAGTCTAAGATAAAATTCAAAGTAATAGGGTGCATTAAAGTGATGCGTAAACACGTGTTGTATGGATCAAAGGAATTTTATTTAGTTCGGAGCATACCCTAGGATGATCCCTGAGGAGTAGATATTTTGTAACTAGTTTTTGCTTTTTTTTAACTTACTTTTTTATTTTTGAGAGAGAGCACTAGTGGGGGAGGGGCAGAGAGAGAGGGGGAGACACAATCCGAAGCAGGCTCCAGGCTCCGAGCTGTCAGCACAGAGCCCGATGCGGGGCTCGAACCCACGAACTGTGAGATTATGACCTGAGCCAAAGTCTGATGCTTAACTGACTAAGCCACCCAGGCGCCCCTAACTTTGCTTCCTTCTTAAACAGTACTATGACATTTCTGCCAAAAGTAACTACAACTTTGAAAAGCCCTTCCTGTGGCTTGCGAGAAAACTAATCGGAGACCCTAACTTGGAGTTTGTCGCCATGCCCGCTCTTGCCCCGCCAGAGGTGGTCATGGACCCGGCGTTGGCAGCGCAGTACGAGCACGATCTAGAGGTGAGATGCCTGTGCGCCCGGCGCGGCTCTTGTCGTGTCTCGGTGGACGCCTGGTGGCTCAAGTCTCACTGCGTGTGTCTGTCCCTAGGTTGCTCAGACGACTGCTCTCCCGGACGAGGACGACGACCTGTGAGAGCGGCTGGAGCCGGCGTCAGAAGTCTAGTTTTATAGGCAGCTGTCTGTGATGGCAGTGGTGCGGTGTGTTTGCCACTTTATTACATAGCTGAGCAGAACGTGTGCTTCGTCTTGGGGATGCTGAATGAAGGAGACGGATGGGCTTTGGAGTGAATGTGGCAGTTGAAAAAGTACCTTCATTTTTTGGACCTGCGTATTTAGCTGTTTCGGAGCGCAGTTGTTTCCTTCCTGAGTTTCAAATATAAGACTGCTATGGTCACAGTATCCAGTGGTGAAATTCATTGTCACTGTCCTTCCCATTCCTTTTCGTTTAGAATCAGAATAAAGTTGTATTTCAAATATCTAAGCAAGTGAGCTCATCCCTTGATTGGTAAGCATTTTAAAAACCACTAACGGGGAAAATTGTGCCATGTTACTGTGTAAATTGCTATGTTGTTAGCGTCACTTAGTTTGAAGTTTTCCAGGTTCCATTCTTTTGTTTTTTTTCGTACGTTTGAATCATTTCACACAAATGATAGGACAGATGTCCCTAGTATTCTGTTTGGTAAGTTGTCATGGGGTGTGAATACTGTTGGTGCGGTTAAGCTACAGTAATGTTCATCCCCCTTGCCTCGTGACTAAGTAGCGTCACTTAGGGAAGAGCTTGAGACGTACGTGATCTCTCAGTAAAAGTGGTCGTGTTTTATTAAAGGACGTTTCGAGTAGGTATTTTAAGAATTACAGTTGCTATTACTTTGTGGCAAAAGTAACCATGTTCTAATGTAGAGCTTCTCGAAGTCCACTGAAACCATACAAATGATGGCAGGAACTTGAGAGGTCTCGTTTGTTAAAAATGAGTATAAGCTGTGCATTTATTTGCTTTTTGTCTCGATGTTCCATGTTTGATGTAAAGTTGGTCTCTAGGAAGGTGGTCTGTGTTTACCCGCTGCTTTCAAGTATTCCCAAGCTTTAACGATGCCCAAGATGAGGGATTCCCGTTGGACACCCCACAGCCTTCCCGGTTTTTCCAAAAGGATTTCTGTGGCCGGTTCAGGGGCACAAATACAGTAGGAAAGTAGATCTTAGAATGGCTTCTCAGTGACCGTGAAAGCATTACAGAATTCCATTGGCTTAAGCCATTTATTTTTGTAGGATTTCCACATTTAGAAATGAGTGTTTACCTTGTTTGAGTTTGGCCCCATCCTCGCCTATACTGTAGCAATTAAGTCTTGAGTAAGCTCTTTTGCTCACGTGAGGACTGCTGTAGTTCAGTTTACCAAAGTTGTCTAGGTGTCCGCTTACTCTTAGACAATTACTTTCCTACCTAAAAAGATAGGGATCACTTAAATACATGGAAAAATGAGATCCAAAGGGTAGAATCGAAGAAAATTCAATGTTGAGTAAATGTTATAAATAGATTGAATTGCTGTATGTGCTACACTGCTTAGTTCAAAACCAGATTTTAAGTCAAATGTGATCAGATTCTTCATCATCGGGATGAAACTTCATTCAGATCCTTAACACAAGGCACATGTGTTTGTGACCCACGTGGAATGCCAGCGTGATGTGAATATTCAGAATCTGAACTGTAACCGTTAAATTTGGAAGCTGCTTCACTTACCTGTTTAATATGGGGTGGGAGAGAATTTACAAGTCTTAAAGAAAAATTTGCTGCAAAATACATTGCTTCTTTTTGTCTGGATTTGCTGAATTATCTATAGTATTCTCTGTGGGAAGGACCGAGCAGTTAGCACGATCGCTGTCGTGTGAGGGGTATGTTTCTCCCTCCATTGAAATCTGCGGCCTAACGGGGGAGCCTTGCTTTGAAAGCCTCCTGTGCCCTTATTGAGTTAATGCAGACCCGGGATGGTCTATCGGGAAAATCCATGAGGCAAAGTTTGGGTTCACACGGTGTGGAGCGTTGGTGCCTTTGGGTAGCGTTTGTCCTTTCTGGTGACCTGTCACGAGCAGAATAAGTAACGGAGCACGGGTAGGGTGTAGGAAAGGCAAGATGTGTGAAAAGCAGTTTGAGGATGTGCTGTGTCCTATCAGCACCTCCGGGAAAGGCAGAGGGTTGCAAAAATCTATTAAACCTCTAAAGGAAACCTCTCGGCTGAGAAGTGAGTGTGTACCTGAAGCAAGTCACCTGAGGGTTTCTGGCGTTTTCTGTGAGAGCGTCACTATCTTGGGAAGTTCAGGGTTGAGCACCTGCTTCAGATCGGTTGGACTTGCTAGCCGTGCACGTGGGACACACTTAACCTGCTGTGAGGACGGGACCCCCCCCCCCCCCAAGTTGGCCTGCATGTTCCTGCCGGACTAACTCCGGAATCAGGCAGGCGCTGGCCTGAGAGGTTCACTGCCACCCTTCCCGCACCCTTGACCCTTGAATAGAAGCCTGAAGCCCTGTTGGGGACTGGAAGGTGGGCCTGCCTGCCGTACCCCGTGCTCTGAGTCCCGCTCAGGAACAGGTGCCCCGTCTGCAGCTGCACGGCCCCCGGGACGCCCCTCTCCGCCGAAGCCGCCCGTGGGTGCCGCGCTCTAGCTGCCCTGGTCTCCCGCAGCCGCCTGCAGATGGCCAGCTGTCCCCTCCACCCTGGGTGAAGGGGTAAGTGGTGTCCCTCCCTGGTCTCCCTGTTCTCGATGCTGGGAGGGCAAGGGTCACCTTCTCCTTCCTCTGTCCCTGTCGACTGGCTTTCTGAGGGACCCCTGAGGAGGAGCACTTGGGGGTTGGGGATGGGGTGGGACCACGGGGGGTGGGGATCTCCCTCCCGGAGTTGGCAGTTTGCAGCCTCTCCCACCCACTTATTCTAGAGGAGGCAGAGTGTGATGGGAACCTTGCCAGGCGGGCCTAGGGAGTTAGAACCACAGCTGAGCCATGGAAAGGGGACGGAAGCTCAGATGGCATTGGTTTTCAGTCCCTGCCTTTAACGAGCAAAGGAGAAACCACTCTGGGTGAGGGATCCTTCTGCGATGTGGACAGAGGCTTTCCTGCGCCCTGAGCTATGCGCTCTGCCTGTGCTTGAGCAGGCATGGGGGCTGCAGGATGCTGATCTGGAAACCACGGCTCAGAAAGTGGGGACTGAGCCCACTTGGGAAGGAACTGGAGGAGCGAAGGCTTTGGGGTACAGGGGGTGGGGCCCCGAGGTGAGCCGGGCTGGGGGCCTTGGGGGGGGGGGGCATTAGCCCCCTACCTGGGACACAATGTTCAGAGCACTATGGGAAGGCCCCTGAAGGGTCGAAGCAGCATTTCGGAGACCGTTGTGGCAGGTGTGGGGGCAGGTGCCCCGCCCCGAGGTCCCCTCCGTGCCACAGCGTTCCCAGAAAGGGGCCGTGACCAAACCCTTACCTGTCCAACACCCGTGTAGCAGACACGTGAACGGACGCACAGTGTGGGCCCCAGGTGCCAGCTTTTCGTCAAGTATGCCTTTCCCTCCCATCTGAGGTGTAATTGGCAACTAGACTTGTACACGTCTACGGCGTGTCTGGCGTGCGGTGTGTGGTATTTGGTGTAGGTGAGACGGTCGCCCCGACCCAGCTGTTCGACGTGTCCGCCACCACCGTTGTTTGTGTGTGGCGACGGCATTTGTGACCTGTGCCGCGGTCTCCGTGCCGTGCCTCCTCGTGCGGAAGGGCTCTGTGCCCACCACCACCTCCTCCCCGGCCCCGACCCCAGGCCGCGTCCATCCGCCCTCAGCCCGGCTGCTTTAGGTGGCCCTCCCGACTCTGCCTGGCGTATTTCGCCCAGCAGGTGTCCCCAGGGTTCACGCACGTGGACGGCAGGGTTTTCATTCTTAAGGCTGAATGGTGCCCCGTTGTCCGCATACGCCCCATTCCTCCGACGGGGTGCCGCGGCTAACGCCGCATCTCGTCCACTGTAACGAAGGTTGCCTCTGGGGCGGAGGGGGAAGGAACCAAGCTCCCCCCAGGCCGACACTCGAGTGTAGTGCGCGTACAGCTAGTGATCTGCTCGGTGAGAAGAGCTCACACGGCACATATCCAGAAGTTCGGGGATTCGGACAGTTGAAACGTGCAGCCGCCACCCTTCCCTACCACGCAGAGGTGACTGTCGCGGATACTTGGTCGCGTGGCTTTTCAGATGTTTGTTTTCCCGAAGGGCAGGTTGTGCTAAAATACCGTTTCGTGACCATTTTTTACTTTTTTTTACTGGCGTTTCTGTGCCAGGTGGTTTTACACCACTTCGGACGTTTGCTAGGGACCTGTAGGGTGTGGGCATGGGCCACCTTGGCGGATCGTGTCTCCGTGTCCTCCTCTCGCGTCTTTCAGAGTGGGTTGAGCGCTAAAAGCGGAGTTTACTGCCACTGCTTAGAACTGCCGTGCACTACTCAAACAGCCGTGTCTAATTGTAACCTTCGAAGACGTGCTCTGCCCTACCAAATCCCGGCAGTTGGAAAACCAAAATTGGTCTTTATTTTTCTTAAAAAAAAATTTTTTTTTAATGTCTATTTATTTTTGAGAGAGAGGGAGAGACAGAGCGTGAGCAGGGGAGGGGCAGAGAGACAGGGAGACGCAGAATCCGAAGCAGGCTCCAGGCTCCGAGCCGTCAGCACAGAGCCCGATGCGGGGCTCGAATTCACGAACCACGAGATCCTGACCTGAGCCAAAATCAAGAGTCGGATGCTCAACCGACTGAGCCACCCGGGTGCCCCCAGAATTATTTTTTAGAAAGTTCTATCGGGGTGTCCGGTCAGTCAGTTGAGCATCCGACTCGATTTTGTCTCAGGTCGTGATCTCGCGGTTCATGAGTTTGAGCCCCGTGCCGGGCTCTTCCACAGTCAGTGAGGAGCCTGCCTGGGGTTCTCTGTCTCTCCCTCGGTCTCTGCCCCTCCCCAGCTTGTGCACATGCACGTCCCCGGCCTCTGACACGGTGCAAGACGCGCAGACGCCAGTGTGTGCTGAATCAATCCTTTTATCAAATGCCTCCCTTGCTGCCACTGACCGTGAGCTCCTATTTTGTGTTTTGAGAGGTCTACTAAGCGAGGGGCACACTCTCGCCCCATCTTCAAGTGTCCGCCTCGTGCTGTGCTCCCGTTTGGAGCCTTGGAGACGCGTACTGGTGACGTTGGGGTTGGATTTGAAGGGAGAAGATCTGGGTGGAAAGTAGGGCTACCCACAGAGCTGGCAGGGAAACACAGAAATCGAGAGCTTAAGTTGCAAAATCACCCCCCACGTAACGGCCCAGATCCCTCGAAACACCGCACTGAGTCGGAGGCGCGACGGGTCCTTTGGTCAGCATGGTTACCGTGTGCATGTGCTTCCCCTGCGCTCTGTTAGCAGGGGCTGGTCGGTCACCGTGTGAGGAGCCGAGGCCACCCGCTGCCCGGTGCTGTCCCAGCAGCACAGACCGAGGGCAGGGCAGCAGTGGGCCTGGGGGGCTTTTTAACCCAAGTGCCGTGATGCGCGTCCCCGGAAGGAGCCTTTGTCATAACAGACAGTGACGGTGATTACCTGAAACTGGTCCCCAGCCATTGCTCTCCCTCCACTTGGGGCTCGTGTTCCCCTAGACCCTCTTCCACGGGGGCCTCGATGCCAGAGGCTGCGTCCTGTCCCCACGCTAGCCGGGGTCAGGAATGCTGTCCCTTCTGGTAACTCCTGCCTCAAGACCTGGGGTGGCTGGCTGGGAAGCAGTCTCCGGACCACCTCCCCATTGGCAGGCAGAGGGGGGAGTCCGGGAGTCCGAGCGGGGAGCCCAGAGGCGGAGTCTCAGCCAAACCCCCCATGTGACAATCAGAAGGGGGAGCACAGAGGCGGAGTCTCAGCACCCCCCCCATGTGGCTGTCAGAAGGCAGAGTCTAGAGGTGGAGTCTCAGCCAAGCCCCCCATGTGACAGTCAGAAGGCAGAGTCCAGAGGCAGAGGCTCAATGCCCCCTCCCCCATGTGGCAGTCA
>NW_024412422.1:18946943-18974209 GCF_014898765.1 Herpailurus yagouaroundi
TGTGGCAGTCAGAAGGGGGAGCGCAGATGCAGAGTCTCAGTCCCCCTTGATGTGGCAGTCAGAAGCGGGAGCCCAGAGGCAGTCTCCGCGCCCCCCACGGATGTGCATGTGGCAGTCAGAAGCGGGAGCCGCAGACCTCAGGACACACAGCTGCCTGTACAGATCGGGGCCTCCACCCACAGGGCAGCAGGGAGGAGGTGGTGAGCACCGAGCTGTCACATTGTAATGAAAATGGTTATGTATTCTTCAAATAATTGTTAATAACCAGCTGAACTGTTTACATTATTTTTGCAGAAATGAACATTTTTGTGTGTATGGCTTGAACAGTGTTTCCAAGAAGTTGGAACGGAATTATTTGGTCAGAGTTTATTAAAGTCTCTGAGTTTTAAAAGGCCTCGTCCCACTGCTCTTTTGGGACCTGATTTATTTTTTTAATACCTTGGATTATGTTAATTTCTTCTGGCTCATCTTGAAACATTAAGGCTACTGTTGTAATCATTTCAAGAGGACGCATCTCTCCGGCCTGTGTTCGCTTCTGTCCCCTCACCCTCCCTCCCAGATGTCCCCTCCATGCATCCTAACACCTTGGTGTGTTTTGGGGAACTCCGACTCCCTGAACTTCCAGAAAGGGGGGGAGGGGTGGATTCGGGCAGCCTCGCTTTTCTGTAGTATTCCTCATCTTTTTGTTTTAGAAGATTTGTTTTTATTTTATTTTATTTATTTATTTATATTTTATTTTTTAAAATTTACATCCAAATTAGTTAGCATATAGTGCGACAATGATTTCAGGAGTAGATTCCTTAATGCTCCGTATCCATTTAGCCCATCCCCCCTCCCACCACCCCTCCCGTAACCCTCAGTTTGTTCTCCATATTTAAGAGTCTCTTCTGTTTTGTCCCCCTCCCTGTTTTCATATTATTTTTGCTTTCCTTCCCTTATGTTCATCTGTTTTGTCTCTTAAAGTTCTCATATGAGTGAAATCGTATGGTTTTTGTCTTTCTCTGACTAATTTCACTTAGCATAATACCCTCCAGTTCCATCCACGTAGTTGCAAATGGCAAGATTTCATTCTTTTTGATTGCCGAGTAATACTCCCTCGTACATATAGACCACATCTTCTTTATCCATTCATCCCTCAATGGACGTTTGGGCTCTTTCCATTCTTTGGCTATTGTCGATTGTGCTGCTATAAACATTGGGGGGCACGTGTCCCTTCAAAACAGCACCCCTGTATCCTGTGGGTAAATGCCTAGTAGTGTAATTGCTGGGTCGTAGGGTAGTTCTACTTTTAATTTTTTGGGGAGCCCCCATACTGTTTTCCAGAGTGGCTGCACCAGCTGGCATCCCACCAATGATGCAAAAGAGATCCTCTTTGTCCGCATCGTCACCAACATCTGTTGTTGCCTGAGTTGTTGATGTTAGCCATTCTGACAGGTGTCAGGTGGTGTCTCATTGTGATTTTGGTTTGTATTTCCCTGATGATTGATGTTGAGCATTTTTTCATGTGTCGGCCATCTGGATGTCTTCCTTGGAGAAGTGTCTGTTCACATCTTTTGCCCATTTCTTCACTGGATTATTTGTTTTTGGGGTGTTGAGTTTGATAAGTTCTTTATAGATTTTGGATACTAGCCCCCCCCCTTTTTTTTTTTATCTTTTTTAACGTTTATTCTTGAGAGAGAGACAGAGCATGAGTGGGGGAGGGGCAGAGAGAGAGGGAGACACAGAATCCGAAGCGAGCTCCAGGCTCCGAGCTGTCAGCACAGAGCCGGTTGCGGGGCTTGAACCCATGGACCGCAAGATCATGACCTGAGCCAAAGTTGGACACCCAACTGACTGAGCCACTCAGGTGCCCCTGGATGCTAACCCTTCATCTGATATGTCGTTTGCAAATCTCTTCTCCCATTCTGTCGGTTGCCTTTTAGTTTTGCTGGTTATTTCCTTTGCTGTGCAGATGCTTTTTATTTTGATGAGGTCCCAGTAGTTCATTTTTGCTTTTGTTTCCCTTGCCTCCGGAGACGTGTTGAGTAAAAAGTTGCTGCGGCCAAGATCAAAGAGGTTTTTGCCTGCTTTCTCCTTGAAGATCTTGATGGCTTCCTGTCTTACATTGAGGTCTTTCATCCATTTTGAGTTTATTTTTGTGTCTGGTGTAAGAAAGTGGTCTAGGTTCATTCTTCCAGATGTCGCTGTCCAGTTTTCCCAGCACCACTTTCTGAAGAGACTGTCTTTATTCCATTGGATATTCTTTCCTGCTTTGTCAGATTCATTGGCCATGCATTTGTGGGTTAGCATTCCTCATCTTTAAGAAACATCTCCAGGGGCGTAGTACAAGGAACCAGTACAAGGTCAGGGTTCCGCAGGGATTGGATTCTGCTGAGGCTCTGTCTCAGGCCATCAGTAGTCCTACCCCGTTAGAGCTCCGCCCCCGTGACTTCCCTGCATCCCGGCCCCCAGTTCCCAAACCAGCCACCCTGGGGGTTAGGGCTTCGGAATGGGATTTGGAAGCGTACAGACATCCGTCCCTATGGCTTGTCAGTTTTGAGAGTTCATGAGGTGCAGATGGTCCTTTAGCCCTGCTGGCAACTGCTTCCTGATGTGTGGAGGGCAACCCGCCCTCAGTGCTGCCCTCGACCAGCCAGCCCCCAGGGCAGAGTTCGGCCGCCCTGCGGCATTCAGTCCCCTGTCCTGTTGCCTCTCCCCACCTTCCCCCTGCAGAGATGCCAGTACCTTGGCGGGGGGGGGGGGGGGGGGCTCCTGGTATCAGGGTTTATCCCTGTGGTTGCTTTGCTTTGGTTTGATGAGATGGATTGGTTTCGCTGCCCCAGCCAAGTGAAAATATGCCCCCCCCCGCCAACCCCACCCTCCAAAATCCCGCCTGTGAAATATTACTGCCCAAAACATTGAACCTGAATTGGATGCAGCTCATCACCACCAAGTTATAGAAATATGGTAAATTGCGCTGCGCAGCTGAGTCCAGAATATGGGAAACTCAACAGAAGAATCAACTTCCCCCTCAAGGGGGGGAAGTTGTGGCTTAAAAAGAGCCCTGAAATGAACATGAATGGAAGCAATCTGCGTGCCTTGTCTGATCTCGATTTTGCTGAAGTCTAAACACAACTGCTGGATGGTTCAAGAAACTCCGTGTGGCTCCCATGAGTGATAACACTGTGTCGGTGTGATACATGTTCTGCAAGCTGGATTTTGTCTGTGTAGGACATTTCTGTGATGAGAGACAGTCCGGTCGGTCCTTGATCCCTAGCCTCAGCGCTCACACCAGTGCCGGCGCCATCGTCCCGCAAGGGACTGCAGGGTGGCAGTTTCCTAACCCGTCACCCCTCCTGTGACTCTTTTAAGAAGAGTGACTGATGGGGCGCCTGGGTGGCGCAGTCGGTTAAGCGTCCGACTTCAGCCAGGTCACGATCTCACGGTCCGTGAGTTCGAGCCCCGCGTCAGGCTCTGGGCTGATGGCTCAGAGTCTGGAGCCTGTTTCTGATTCTGTGTCTCCCTCTCTCTCTGCCCTTCCCCCATTCATGCTCTGTCTCTCTCTGTCCCAAAAAATAAATAAACGTTGAAAAAAAATTTTTTTTTAAAAAAAGAAGAGTGACTGTTTTTCATCACCCGTTTGGTTGCCCTAAGCAGTGGTCTATAGGGACGGGCAGAATAAATACTTGATTCTTGTCCTTTATCAGTCTTCTGGATAGCGATTTGATGTCCTAGCAACCTCCAGAGCTGACCCCCAAGATTGTTTTGTGTGTGGGATCATTATGCACTCGTATGGTTCCGTGTGTTTTGTGTCCTTCAAGACTGCAGTGATTAGTTTCCAATTTGGTGGTCAGTTGTGCTCTCTCTGGCCAGTGGGGAACTCCTCAGGAGAATTCCATGTCACTTGGATAGGACCCTTTTCTCTTTTAATAACGTTTTTGCTTGCAGGCACGGCAACGTCCTGGGGTCAGCCTGACCCTTCTTGCTTTAGACCCAGCAGCAAGGATTTCCTCAGGAAGCCCTGGAGGAATGCTGTTTGGAGACCAGGATCTGGGTGTCTGGGCACCTGTCCTTACTAGTTGGTCCTTGTGTCTGGCCTTGTGGTTGGTAAAGACAGGAAATACATATTTTCTGAAAGGAAAAAATGAAATCAGTTCATAATGTTATATTCAATTAAAATTAAGATTATGCTTTTTACTTCTTTGACTTTATGTTTACATATTTTTAAACTGTAAAAAGATTACTGCTGTAATCTTGGTTTTTAATAATGTCAATATAATTACATAATTGCTTTATCCTACAGCACATCATAGATCTAGGATAACGATACCAATACTCCCACTTCAGAGAATAACATGATGTAGTTTAAGATTTCTCTCTTTCTCTGTGTTTTCTTTCTGACTAACCACATGCAGTCAAAATGCGGGGTTTTAAAATCACTTGAGGGGCGCCTGGGTGGCTCAGTCGGTTAAGGGTCTGACTTTGGCTCAGGTCACGATCTCATGGTCCCTGAGCTTGAGCCCCTTGTCAGACTCTGTGCTGACAGCTCGGAGCTTGGAGCCTGTTTCAGATTCTGTGTCTCCCTCCCTCTCTGTTCCTTTCCCACTCACTCTCTTTCTCAAAAATAAACAAACATTAAAAAAAAAAAATCACTTGAAATAATTCCATCAACTTGATACAGAGTTAGGTTCATTTATTTTGGCTTTTCTAAAGGTTTTTTTTTTTCTTTCTAAGTTACTTTTTGTTTAAAGGGGAAGAAATATTTATGGTTCTAACGCCAAAACCAGAGAAGGAATTAGAGAGGTCAAGATTTTATTTCCAGTGTTTCCCCTTCCTCATGGGAAACTTAGTAGTTTTTGCTTGTCCTTCCACTGTGTCTTTTGGAAAACAAACATGCACAGTTTTATTTTATTTTATTTTTTAATGTTTATTTATTTTTGAGAGAGGGAGAGACAGACACAGAGTGCAAGCGAGGGAGGGACAGAGAGACAGAGACACAGAATCCAAAGCACGCTCCAGGCTCCGAGCTGTCAGCACAGAGCCCGACGTGGGGCTCGAACTCATGACCCCGAGATCAAGAGTCACACGCTCTTCCCACTGAGCCTGGTGCCCCAGGTATATTGTGTTATGTAACACTCTGGATAGACAGTCTTCTGAAAGAACCCTTCTGAAAGGGTAAAGGTCCAAGGGTCGGTTTTGCTAGATATTGCCAAATTCCTTTCCAAAGGGTCACAGACGTTTTTGTTTCCACCAGCAGCATGTTCTGTTTGGGCCACAGTAATTTTTGTCTGACAGTTCCACATCTTAAAACACATCACATAAAACTTAGATTTCCATTTTCTCCTGAGAAATGGGAAGATCTGGGGACACGCCAGTCCTTACAGGGATGGGACGGGTTCTCCAGGTTGTCACGACTTTGGCTTCTGAGAAACTTGAGACTGTTTGCTGATATGTGGCCCACGCCTTGGTGTGTAAGCATTTGGATCTGTGAATTTTTTTTTTTAAGTTTATTTATTTATTTTGAGAGAGAGAGAAAGAGAGAGGGAGAGAGACAGCATGAGCAGAGGAGGTGCAGAGAGAGGGAGAAAGAGAATCCCAAGCAGGTTCAAGCTGTCCGCACAGAGCCCAACTCAGGCTCAACTCACGAAACTGTGAGATGGTGACCTGAGCCGAAACCAAGAGTTGGAGGCCTAACCGGCTGAGCCGCCCAGAAGCCCCTGGATGTGTGAATTCTTGTTACCCGTTGTACCTTCATGGTTTACATTTTCGTTACCCATGAATGAGCCAGAAAATGTAAATCCACTTGGGAATGTGTGTGCGTGCATGCACACACGCCGAGAAGGCTTAGCACGGTTGACACGGTTTTTATGTATTATAGGAATCAACCTTTTGTTACATCTGTGCATCTTTCTCTGGGGTTTTCACTGTATTTCTGTACCCTTGAATAGGGTTTGAAATAGTGGAACTATCACTTTTGTTTTAGGACCTTTACCTTAATTTTAGTAAGAAGCCAGCACAGAGGAAAAGGTATTTGCGTGGATTAAAGCGGGTGTGTGTGGGGCCTGGGCCTGACCTTGAAATCCAAATTAAGAGCAAGGATTTTATGTCGAACACCTGAGAATCGCCCCAGGATCTGGAGGGCAGGCTTCGAGTGGTGTTTTTGGTAGAAATAGTGTCACTGAGAGGCTGAGAAAGATATAGATTTTGCTGGTGAGCCATTCTTTTAAAATGAAATCACCAAATATCTAGCAGTATTCAGTCCTTAACAATACTCTAGATTAGTAAAGCTCTTTAATATGCCTCCTTGGTATCCGAGCATAATTGGTATTAAAAGTAGTCACTTGAAATAAATCCATTTAAAACAAGCATCAGAATTTCAGAGTGAAGAATGAAAAATGATTGGGACTTTGTTTTGAAAAATGAAACTAAAAATTATGACAAGTTTAGTATTTATTGCCATTGAGCTTGTCATTGTTATTATACGCCGATTCCTGGAACAGAACAGAAACAATTTGTGTGACTTTAAGAAGAACACGGTTCTTACAGAAGAAATATGGTATATTCTTGAGCACAACTTGGTTTTCACAGCATAATCATATCTATCTATCTATCTATATGTATATATACGTATACACACACGCACACACATACATATATATTTTATCTAAAAATGTCTGAGGCCTTTGTTAGTGTTTTAGCATTCAGATTATTCCCTCTGGAGCGCTGACCAGCCTTCTGATTTCTCTGCTTCAGTTTTAGCCAGGCTTCTTCTGCCACTCTTATTTCTTGGTGACTTTGCATGAACTTTTATACGGTTTACCAAATCTTGCTTGCGTCCTTTGTAGAACTTAGAATCTCTTAACTCATTTTTGCTGCCCTTCTGTTCATCACGGACCCCGACGCCAGTGTGGCTCACCTACTGGGGCAGTGGCAGACGCAGGAGGTCTTACATGTGGTCTTCAGGGAATAATCCTGCGTTTGGGCGATTTTTGCCTCTAACCGCAAACTCAGGAGTGTTGGATGCTGGGCGCCTGGGTGGCTTAGTTGGTTGAGCGTCTAACTCTTGGTTTTGGCTCAGGTGGTGGTCCTGCGGTTTGTGAATTCAAGCCCCACGTCGGGCTGTGTGCCGCCTGTGGTCCCCAGAGCGGTCCCCAGAGCCAGCCGAGGCCTCGAAGGTTTGCATTGTGGGGCACTGAGGGCTTTCGTCCCGCCCCTGGGCCCCACCTTGGGACAGGTACTCTGGAAAGACCAGTATGTTGGATTACCAACTACGTTAACAAATGCATAGCTTTAAAAAGTCTTAAATGTGAGGGGCGCCTGGGTGGCGGTCAGTTAAGCATCTGACTTCAGCTCAGGTCATGATCTCACCGTTTGGTGCGAGTCCTGCATCAGCCTCTGTGCTGACAGCTGGGAGTCTGGAGCCTGCTTCAGATCCTGTCTCCCTCCCTCCCTCCCTCCCTCTGTCCCTCCCCCACCCATGCTCACTCGCTCTCTCTCAAAAATAAATGAAAACATTTAAAACTTTCAAACTTTGTATTGAGGAAAATGATAAGGGACTAGTAAAGTTAGTCTGATGGTTACTATAGTTAAGAGGATGTAGAAAGAACCCCGTCTAGCGCCATCTAGCGTCCTCAAGTAACAAATATGCTTATAAACGCTCACAGTACACACTGTTTGAGATCATATAATTACCCAAATAATGCTTCATAAGCCCTGAAACTGTATCTCTGGAATTTCCTTATCTCTCTAAAACAGGAGGGTTCTATTTCTCTCTCCTTGAGTATCGAGGTTTTTAAGAGAGTAAAAAAAGTATGGGATAAGTAAAAGATACAACGGAATTGAAACTTGTTATTTCCACCTAAAAACATATTAAACTGTTTTCAATAAGAAAAAAAATTTGCTTTTAAAAAGAGGGTACCCATGTTTCTGATTTCCTGATCTATTTTTTCCAATGAAGGGGTTGTTTTCTTTTTAAATGTAAAATCTGTTTGGTTTCTCCTCTTGAGAAATAAATGGTATTTTTGACTTAGAGTTTTCTTAAAAATGAAAATAACCATGTTCTGATTACACAGTAGTAGATATTAGTTTTTTTTTTAATTTTTTTTAACGTTTATTTATTTTTGAGACAGAGAGACAGAGCATGAATGGAGGAAGGTCAGAGAGAGAGGGAGACACAGAATCTGAAACAGGCTCTAGGCTCTGAGCTGTCAGCACAGAGCCCGACGCGGGGCTCGAACTCACAGACCATGAGATCGTGACCTGAGCCGAAGTCGGACGCTTAACCGACTGAGCCACCCAGGCGCCCCAGTAGTAGATATTAGTTTAAAAAAAAATCCATACAGGGACGCCTGGGTGGCTCGGTCGGTTAAGCATCCGACTTCGGCTCAGGTCATGATCTCGTGGTTCACGGGTTCAAGCCCCATGTAGGGCTCTGTGCTGACAGCTCGGAGCCTGGAGCCTGCTTTGTGGGTTCTGTCTGCTGCTTTCTCTGCCTCTCCCCTGCTCGTACTCTGTCTCTCTCTCAAAAATAAATTTAAAAAATTTTTTAAAATTAAAAAAAATCCATCCAATGTATATAAATATGAAGGCCAAGTACAATCAGTCACATGTTGTGAGAGAAGCACCTTGCGTGGCCTCGCGGCTCCTGCCCTCTTCTGTGTCCTTTTTCTCAGGCACTTTTATTTTTTTTAATTAATTAATTTATTTTTAAAAAAATTTTTTTAATGTTTATTTATTTTTGAGACAGAGAGACAGAGTATGAACGGTGTTTATATTATTTTTGAGACAGAGAGACAGAGTATGAACGGGGGAGGGGCAGAGAGAGAGGGAGACACAGAATCGGAAACAGGCTCCAGGCTCTGAGCCATCAGCCCAGAGCCCGACGTGGGGCTCAAACTCACAGACCGCGAGATCGTGACCTGGCTGAAGTCGGACGCTTAACCGACTGAGCCACCCAGGCGCCCCTCTCGGGCACTTTTAAATTTTATCGTTTTAATTTCCTTCCCTCCTCTTCCCACCCAGGTAACCAATGGCAACAAACTGGCAGGTTGTTATTCCATAGCTTTCTCCAGTATCCTATCGTGTGTGTGTATACAAGTTTGAGTTTCTAATACCTTTAGTTCTTTGAACAGAACATGCATAACACTCCCCTGGTCCCAAAGCCAAGAAACGTACAAGACAGGCTGGTGACAAGTCACTTCCTCCGTGCGGCTCTGGCCTCTCCCCACGAGGTCATGGCTTTAATTAGTTTCTTACGAATCCTGCCGTAATTTGTGTCTGCATCACAAACACTCCTCTTTATTTTACTGCCATTTAAGAAACACACAAGGTAACTTGTTTAGACAAGACGCCTTTTGCTTTTGGCGCACAGCAGCATAGCTTGGGGACCTTTTCGTTTTGTACGTCGAGATTTCTATTTAAAATAAGCGCATAGCATCGTGGCTGCAGGGTGCGTTGGAGGTTATGTAACCAGTCCCCTATCGGGGATCTTTGGGTTGTTTACAGTCTTTTACTATTACAGACACGGCTTCAGATATAGCCTTGCACATCTGTCATTTTGTGGAGAGTTGGGTCACAGACCTGCTGGCTGTAGAGCTGGTGCTCCCGCTGACGGGGCGTGAGGGTTCCTGTTCTCCCGTGGCGTCAATAACAACGTGTGCTATTAAACTTTTGTAATTCTGCCATCACGATAAGTGAAAAGAGGTGATTCAGTGTGGTTTTAATTCGTGTTTTTCTTACTACCGGTGAGAGCGGACCACTTCTCGTGGTTTCATGTGACGCTCAACCGACTGAGCCACCCAGGTGCCCCATTTTTTCATATTTTTGGATCAGCGGAACCGCTAACAATTTGAATAACAGTGGCAGTTATAGGCATCAATGTCTTGTTCCTGATTTCGTTTATTTATTATTAATTTATTTATTGTTCCTGATTTTAATGGAAAAAGTATTAGTATTTACTTTTTTTTTAAGTTTATTTATTTTGAGAGACAGAGAGAGAGAGCGCAGGCGCAAGTAGGGGAGAGGCAGGGAGAGAATCCCAAGCAGTCTTCACATTGTCAGCACAGAGCCCGATGCAGGGTTCGAACTCACGAACCATGAGATCGTGACCTGAGCCGAAACCAAGAGTCAGACGCTTAACCGACTGAGCCACCCAGGCACCCTGAGTGTTTACTGTTTTAAGTGATTTTTTCTTCTTGGTCTTTGCCAAGTAATCTTGAGCATAATTAAGATTTTTATTTATAGAGATTTTTATTAGAAATGGTTAGTAATTCCGACAATGCCGTTTCAGCCTGTACTCAATAATTTGGTTTTATTTACAAACTTTTTATTTACATTTACAAACCGTGAGATCATGACCCGAGCCCAAATCGAGAGTCGAACGCCTGACTGAACCACCCTGCACCCCGATGTAGCTTTTTAATGCCGGTGGATTTCCTAATGCCAACCATTGTTGAATTTCTGGAATAAACCCTGCTTGGCCATCGAGTTTATTTGATGTATTTCTGCATTCTCTGTGAATTTTTGTGTCTGTGTTCCTAAGGGAGGTTGATAGGTCTGTGTTACCGTCACTCAGCGGCGGGGCCAGGCTGGAACTGTGTGTGTCCCCTGCACTGACTGCTGGGTGCCTGACCACTCGTCCTCTTTCTGTCCGCCGCCTCCCCCGTGAAACGAGGTTCCGGGTGATCCTCCCCTCACCCGTCTGCTCTGAGGATGGCAGGAGGTGAGGCCAGAGAGGCACGCAGCCCGGCTGACCTATGGTACACTTTTAAATGTCAGAAAAGGTTGTGTTGTCTTAAAATGAACCACAGTTCTCTCTAGATTTTCTGCAGTCCAGAAATTCGAGAAGGGCTCTGTCTGCTGGCTTCAGCCTCGTACTGGAGGCGTAGAGGGTTTGTATCAGGGTCTTGAGGTGATGAGGAATCTGAGATGGGAAGGAATCATCCGAACTGCCTGTGTTTTTATTTGTTTCTTTTTTTTTAATTAAAAACACTTTTAAACGTTTGTTTATTTTTAAGAGAGAGACAGTGTGAGAGAGGGAAGGGCAGAGAGAGAGGGAGACACAGAATCCGAAGCAGGCTCCAGGCTCTGAGCTGTCAGCCCAGAACCTGACGCGGGACTTGAACTCATGCCCCGAGATCAAGACCTGAGCTGAGATTAAGAGTCGGGTGCTTAACCGACTGAGCCACCCAGGCGCCCCACTGAAAGGTCTTTGAGTGTCTGGCTCCTTCTTAATGTCGGGTCTCTGCACAGACGCACCTTACTGGCCACCCCCTCTGTGGTCTTGCCACAGGCTCCACGAGTGGTCTTCTCTCTCCCTAATGGTGTCGGGACTGTGGGTCGGTGAAAACACCAACGTGCAGGTGGCTAGCCTGTACCCACCAGTGTTCTGGGTTCTTCACTGTGGCTGCAAACTGTTTTGCAGCGGGCCAGTTAGCTCATTGCAAAACGTGGGAAAAATATTTTGTCAAATTGTATGAAATTACTGATATTTTACACTTTGACCCACAAAGTGGCAATTTCATATGATTGCTCCAAATCGTTATGATTTGGCATCTTCCTGGCTTTTTATTTAAGTATTTCCCACAAATATTCTTCCGCAGAACACGTCTGCCTTCTTCCCATCCAGCTTCATCGGCTTCTTCCCCAGGTTCCTAATTTTTTCTTTCCTTCCCCCAACCACTATTTCCATTTTTAGTCCTGCCCATCTCAGCTACTGGGTGGAAAGCCGTCAGAAACCATCTGTATCAACTTGAGACGAGTTGGTGGCTCTTTGCTCCTAATTGAGTACTGGCACTCTAAAAAGATTCCGGGTGACGCACGCACATCTTCAGTTGACATAGCGTAAGATGCTTTGACAAAGTGAAATGAAACGATCCGTGGTGGATGGTTGTATTTGTCAGGGTGGTTTTTTTCTTATTTCACATGACAGAAAGCCTACATCACGATGGGGTAAATAAAGTGTATTTATTTATGTGTAGTGAGAAGCCAAGACTTCTAGCCAAGAGGGAGTGATGGATGCCGGATTCCTGCCTTCCACCCTCCACACACACAGCTGAAACAAGTGGAGAAAAAAAAAAAAAGGCTGGGCAAAATAGATAAAACAATGGTTTTTAGGACGTTGAATTTCAGGCAGTAACAAACAGGATCTCTGACATGGCCAAGAAATGAGGTGCGCCCCTCAAAGCCTCCAGCTTACTGCCTGAAGAGAGTGTGCATGCTGCGGCCTGGGAGCGTGACCCACGTGGAGCCCAGCAGTCCCCCTGGATTCGAGGGATGGACTTGGGGGTCGGAGGAGCAGAGGCAACTAGAATGTGCAGGCAGGGTGCTGGGAGGGAGTTGCAGAGAGAGAACCTTACTGATCAGCAGGGCGTCCTTCTTTGTGTGTCCTCATCCGAGTACCCGTGTGGGGCATGGCGGGAACTACCCAAGGGATTAGAGAGAACACATCTCAATGCACACACGGGGCTGGTTATAGTTCCTCTTCTCTCCAACCGGAATCAAAACAATAATTTACGGGCATTTTATGTAAATGCTTTTGCCTCAGAAAGGGTGCAGAATGGGGCTGAGACCTAAAAGTTGCTCAAATCTTAGCTAAAAACTTAAAATCAAGACCTGAGGGGATTAAGTTGTTTCCAAAGAGCTGAATACATCCTAGAGCAAAGTTCAAGAATATGTGAAAATGTCCAGCAATCAACAGCGTATAATTGACAATGCTCGGCAACGCATGAGAAATTACGAGGCATGCGGAGAAGCTGAAAAATATCACCCGTAATGAAAGGAAGTATCAGCCAAAACCGACCCAGAAAATGGCACAGATCATAGGATTATTAGGAAAAGACATTCACACACTTATTGTAGCCATATCCATACGTTCAGGAAGCTAGAGGAAAGATTGAATGGGGGTATGGAACACTGATCTCTAGAGATGAAAACAATTTTATTAAAAATACGTTGGATGGGATTAAGGGCAGAGGAGACACAACAGAAGATTAGAGAACTGGAAGATGCACAAGTAGAAAATATCCTAAGTGGAACAGTGAAAAAAAAAACTTGAATAAAATCAGCAGAGCATCAGTGACATGTGGGATAACTCCAGTGTCCTGATATGGGTACACTTGGAGTCTCTGAAGCAAAGAAAGCAGAAAGACAAAATAATTGAGGAAGGACAGGCTGAAAAGCTCCCACATTTGAAGAAAGCTACACACCCACAAACCCAAAAATCTCAGTGAACTCCAAACACAAGAGACATGAAGAAAACTGCGGGAAGGGAGACTATCATCACATTTGTTAAAAACCAGAAAGTCTTAAAAGCAGCAGGTGATCTTTTCTGTGCTGAGAAGTGCACGTAAGAAGGGCAGCAGATTTTGCATCCGAAACGGTGCGAATGAAAAGACAATAGAGCAACATCTTTCAACAGCTGGACAGAAAACAAAGCCCCCAACTGACTCTTTGGAATTCTATCTCGTTAGAAAAAATAGCTTTCAAAAACAGAGGTGAAATAAAGACATTTTTGGACGTGCAAATGCTAGAAGAATTCGTTACCTGGAGACTCTACTGTGAAAAATGCCGACCAGTGACACCAGATGAAATCTGGACCTATTCGGGGAACAAAGAACCCCGGACAAGTTGACTACGTGGGTACATATGTTTCCTACCGTTTAATCTCTTTGGAACATACCGTTTATTTTTTGAGAGACAGAGAGTGAGCAGGGGAGGGGCAGAGAGAGAGAGGGAGAGAGAGAGAATCCCAAGCAGGCTCTGTGCCGCCAGTGCAGAGCCCGATGTGGGGCTCGATCCCACGAACCGTGAGATCGTGACCTGAGCTGAGACCAAGAGTTGGACACTCAGCCGCTGAAGCCACCCAGGCACCCTCTTTTAGCAGCTTTCGAATGTACAGTACCGTGTTGTTAATGACCGTCACCACCCCACACATTACATCCCTGGGGTGGGAAACCCACTTTAAATATAGAGTCACAAATCACTTAAAAGGATGGAAAGAGATATACCATGCTAACACTAATCAAAGGGAAGCTGGGTCGACTGTATTTCTCTCAGACAGTGGAAAAGCTTCTTAGTAAAGAAAAATGTTTCTCAGCAAAGAAACCAGGAAGAAGTGGATCATTTTATAGTCATAAAGGGAATCAATTTATCAAGACGTCTCAACAAGCATAACAAGCATCTTCACATGCCCAGTAAAAGACCATCAAACCACGTGAGGCAAATTTGACAGATGTACAAGGAGTAGAAAAGCCCACCATCACGGTCAGATTAAGTCACCTTCTCAGTAACAGGCACAACAAGGGAAGATCCACGGCACATTATCACACAAGCTGAGCCGGCCGAGCCTTCTAGAACACTCGACCCAACAAGAGGAGAGCGCACAGTCTTTCCAAGTGCACACAAGCATTTGCCCAGAAAAACCACATTCTGGCCACAAAACAAGTCTTAGTAAATTTACAAGGACTTCATACAAAATGTGTTCTTTAACCACAGGGGGTGAAAAATTGGAAACCAATCAGAGAGAAACCTCAGCCAAATGCCCAAGTATTTGGAGACTAAATAACACACTTCTACCCATGGGTCAAAAAAAAAAAAAAAAAAATCAAAACAGAAATTAGTGTTTTGAACTGAATGAGAATAGAAACAGTATATCAGAACTTGTGAGATGCCCTTAAGGCAGGTCTTTGAGGGAATCTGTGGCATTTTGTTTACCGAGAGGGACAGTTAAAGCACGAAACACCGAGATTTGAGTAGACAAAAGGCTCCGTTCCATGACCTCAGCTTTCACCTTACGAATTCTTTTTTTTTAATACTTTTATTTTTTTTTAATGTTTACTTATTTTTGAGACAGAGACAGAGCATGAACAGGGGAGGGGCAGAGAGAGAGGGGGACACAGAATCGGAAACAGGCTCCAGGCTCCGAGCCGTCAGCACAGAGCCCGACGCGGGGCTCGAACTCACGAACCGCGAGATCATGACCTGAGCCGAAGTCGGACGCTTAACCGACCGAGCCACCCAGGCACCCCTCACCTTACGAATTCTTAACAAGGGAGCCAGTGAAGTTCACTGTGAGCAGGAGAAAGAAAATGGTTAAATGTCAGACTGGATTCGACAAGACAGGTAGTAGAAAAAGCCAAGCCAAGCAAAAGCCGGTTCTTTGAGAGGATCAATAAAATTGATAAACCTCTAATCAGGGTTAAAAACAAGGCACGGTGTTTGGAATGGTAGGTAAATTAAGATATTGCAGGGATAATGACATCAAAATGTCATGCCATTAAATCCAAAAACCTAGAGGACAGACCCCGGAACACAAGCATTACTTCAGCAGCCCGTGGGGACAGAGAGAGAGAGAGAGAGAGAGAGAGGCAGCATGAGCAGGGGAGGGGCAGAGAGAGGGAGACACAGAATCCCAAGCAGACTCCACACTGACCGCGTGGGGCTGGATCCCACGAACCTCGAGATCATGACTTGAGCCGAAGTCAAGAGTCTGATGCTTAACGGACCGAGCCACCCAGGCGCCCCTCCCCACATCTGTTAAAGACACGTCATTATACGCTAAAGATACTGAAAACGTGTTAAAAATCCTCACCAAGAAAACTGTAGGCTCAGACGCTTCCGTGGCGGATTCTAACAAAGATCTGAATAAGGACCAGCGCAGTTTCTACGCCAATGTCCGGACACTGAGGAGGAGGGACGACTTCCCGAGGCAGCTGAGGCCGGCATTACGTTGGCACCAAAACCAGACACAGACACTGCCTGAAGCAAGTAAAACAGCGATCACCGTCACTCAGAGACATTTATGCAGAGATTCTTAAAGTTTCAGCAAGTCCCGTCCAATAATACATAGAGGGCTCTTCACGACCGAGGAACCATTAAAAATTAAATTAATTAAATTAAATTAAATTAATTAAAGATTAATCAGTGTAGTTCCACATCTCACACACCACGCCATGCGATCATTCCAATAGGATTCCAGTGAGCATTTGGCAAAACCCCGCACCCGTGCCCGGTGCAAACTGCCAGCAAAGTAGCCGTAGGAAGAAGCGTCTTTGGGTTTGTCTCTCGCGGCCTTTGTTATCCTTCCTCTGGCTTCTGTTGAGAACTTTGGTCATGAAAGCACGTTGAATTTTGTCAAACGCTTTTCCTGAATCTACTGAGACGATCCTATGATTTTTATCCTTCATTTGCGGATATGGTGTGTCCCACCCCCTGGAATAAATTCCACTTTATCATGCTTTTTTTTTTTTTTTTTAAATGTTTATTTATTTTCGAGACAGAGAGAGACAGAGCATGAACGGGGGAGGGTCAGAGAGAGCGAGAGACACAGAATCCGAAGCAGGCTCCAGGCTCCGAGCTGTCAGCAAAGAGCCCGATGCGGGGCTCGAACTCAGGGACTGCGAGATCATGACCTGAGCCGAAGTCGGACGCTCAACCGACTGAGCCACCCAGGCGCCCCCATCCACTTTATTGTGCTTTTAATGAGCACCGTTGAAATGTTCGTGGCCTTTTGTGGAGGATTTTTGCATCCACGTTCATCAGGGGTATTGGCCTTGGATTTTTATTTTCTTGTAATGTCCTTGTCTGGCTTTGAAATCAAGGTAACGCTGGTTTTGTGAAAGGAACTTGGAAGGTGTTCCCTCCTCTATTTTTTTGGAAGAGTTTGAGAAGGGTCAGTGTTAATTCCTCTTTTTGCGTTTGATAGAATTCACCCGTGAAACCAGCCGGTTTGGGCTTTTCTGGGAGGCTTTGGATGACACTTCAGTTAGTAACCCTTCTTGTGACCAGTCCGCTCAGATTTTCAATTTTGAGTCATGCAGGGTGTCTGCTGGATGTAAACATTCCCAGGCTCTACCCGGTACTTAGAAGCCAGCGTCTTCAGGGAATCGGGCTGGGAATCTGCAATTTTTTAAACAGTGCCTCTGAATTACCTTCCCATCGGTTGAGTTTGGAAAATCACCAAGATGAATGTTTTTTCACCCATGACGATGAAATGCTTCTTTCATCAGAGGATTCGCCTCGTGGCCCGGCGGCTGTGTCCTGGCCGGGGCCCTGGGTAACGAAAGCACGAGGGGCCATGGCTCTGCCCGTCTGGTGAGCAAGTTCGGCTCCACTGGGTTTCCCTGTGCTCACATGGAATTCTGTTAAACGGAACGAACACCTCGTGGGCCATCTTTTAAAAAATTTAAGCTACTTACATAACCGCAATATTTGAAGCCTTCTAGAATAAAATCCGGGCTTCCGGAGGTCACAGGGTCTGTGCCTCCCTCCCCAGCTCCCCTTCAGGCCGGCCAGCCCCCTGCAGACCCCAGGGTCTTTGTTCTTCCTGTTCTGTGCCTCCTCCCTGCAATCTCTTTCCCATTTGTTTGTTTGTTTTCCTCTCCCTCTTTTTTTCAAGTGGCCTCAAACAAGTTTATTCTCTTAAGAGTTCTGGGCGTCCGAAATGCAAGAGTGTCTGCAGGCTATGCCTTCTGGGGGCTCGGGGGATGATCGTTCCTTGCATCTTCCAGCTGCTAGAGGCACCCCTTCCCTGGCTCGGCTCGGCTCATGCCCCCCGCCGCCCCCCGAAGCCCTTGACCTCTGCTTCTGTCAGGCAGCCTCCTCCCTCTTACAGGTCCCAGTGAGTCACTGGGCTCACCGGATGGGCCAACATCCGCACCCCACCTCAAGCTGCTTTAACTTAGTCACACCTGCAAAGCCCCTGTGGTCCGGGAGGTAGTGGGGACCGGGACAGGGGCATCTGTGGGGCCGTCACTCGCTGACCGGCCGCCTCGCTGACCGTCCCTGGGCTGGCAGGGGCTGAGGAGCAGGCCCTGTTCTCACCCGGTGGGAGGGGGGAGGGTAGAGGGGCCAGCTTCCAGCCTCCGTGACTCTGTCCTCACCCTGGTCACACTCTGCCATTGCGGTGGCTTCACTACCCTTTCTTATCTGTTTTCACGTATCCGTTTACTACCTGTGTCGGGCCCCGTTCCCCATGCTCGGTGATCACGGGGGAGCCAAGCAGAAGGTTCCTGTCCTGGGGGATTGGCTGTCCGCGTACCTTGCCCGTTATTAACACAAGCACCCGCTGCCCCGCAGAACGTAGGCTCCCAGGGTGTGGGACTCACTCTCCAAGCCCCAGGAATTAGACCGCTGTGGGGCAGGGGCACCTGGGTGGCTCAGTCGGTTGAGCAACCAACTTCGGCTCAGGTCATGCTCTCGCAGTCTGTTGAGTTTGAGCCCTGGGTCGGGCTCTGTGCTGACAGCTGGGAGCCTGGAGCCTGCTTGGGATTCTGTGTCTCCCTCTCTCTCTGCCCTTCCCCTATTCACGCTCTGTCTCTCTGTGTCTCTCAAAAATGAATAAACGTAAAAAAAATTTCAAAAGAACACTGGGGGGCAGCTCGGAGTCGCCCATTTACTGGCGAGCCACCCTACCGCCACAGGGAGGCGCCCACGCTCCACGCTTGTGGCCACATTTCTTGGGCGGGAATCTGTACACAACAGTCCCCGGTTATCACCCCTCCCTCCTCGGACAGGGGGCGCGGGGCCCTTTTTATCAGTGACCGCGACAGGGCGGGAAGTTCTTGGGGAAGAGGCGCCACAGCAGGTGCGTGTCCGTGGGAGCGAGCCAGCCGCTCGGGCCGCCGGCGGCCATGCCCCGGGCCAGGGTTCCTCCGTCTCGGTTCTTGGGTCCGGGCAGGGGGCTTGCTTGTTCCGTGAGGCCCGTGGAGGTCGCCCGCCGCGCCGTCGCAGGTGCCCGGCCTCTGACCGCTTGCGCTGCCTGCGCGCGTTTGGGGCGGTGGTGTTCAAGGAGATTGTTCCGCGTCCTGCCACCGCAGAACGTTCTGAGCCGAAAAGAGACCGGGTCTCTGGCCAAGCAGGGATTGCACGCACGAACCAAAACGCAGCAAAGCGAGCCAGACCTCGTGGAGGCTCCTTAGGCCAGGGTGCCCCGCCGGGTCACCGGCGGGTTGGGCAACTGCGCTCCCTGCGGCAGCCCCCCACTCCCCCCACCCCCCGCGCTGGGTCACCGGGTCACCGTGTCACCGTGGGTGGGAGCCATTGGCGCTCCTAGGACTGCGGGGCTCGGTCACCCGCTGCCCTGCAAGGAGTCCTAAGCTTCTAGAAGTTATCAGCTCTGGAAGCTGGGAGGGAGGGAAGGCAGCAGGATGTTAGCAAAGGAGGCTGAGACCCAAGCAGCGGGTGGCCCTGGTTTCCTGCGCTTCTCCAGCTGTGCCGCCGAGGCCCCCGCCCCCCACCCGCCCCGGGGAGTGGGCCAGGCTGCAGGGGGACCCCCAGGCCCGTGTCCCTCACCGGTTGTGCTGCAGGGCCTTGGGCTGCCCTTGAGTCAAGAAGTGTGCTACAGCGGGGAACCTCACGGCCTCGTCCCCAGCCGCACCCGTGGCCTGCCTGCTCTCCAGCGCCCAGCGCCCGCCGCGTGGCAGGTCGCCCAGCTGGCACCGGTGGCTGGACGGAAATCCTGAGTCAAATGGAGCTTGGTCCCTGTCCCGCTGAGGCTACTGTTGGATTTTGGGAGACGCGGACGGGTCAGTGCTAACGTTTCACGAGCAACGTGGCGCAGCCGAGGCCGGGCCCGAAGGCACAGGCCAGGACGTGAGCCCGGCTCAGGTCAGGAGGGAACGTGGAGCAGGGGATCGCAGGGTGCACAGGGGCTGGCGGGCAGAGGACGTGCCGGCGGGGAGGGTGGCCGGCAGGGCCGCCCCTGGGGCAGGAGGTGTCCCCCTGGCAGCGACAACCGTGAGATTGTGGCGGGAGACACGGGACCCGGCAGGATGCGGCAGGGCGCCGGGTGGCGTGGGGACTGCGGGCACTAAGGGGAAGGGCGAGCTGGAGGGCCCCCTCCCCTTACGGGAAATTCCGCATTTCTGTGGACAAACCCATCTCTGCAAAGAGCGCGCACAAATCCTACGCCTGACCTTGGGCCTAGGAAACCGAGATGCGGCCTGGACTCCCCACCAGAGGGCGGCCTGAACCACGCGGCAGGTGCCCGCATAGGCTTCTCCGGTGAAAGTCTCAGACACGTGGTCCCCGCGTTTCGAGAAGCCGGAAATCCTCGCAGACAGCCTGCTCGCCGCATGTCCCCCTTCCCCACTCAGCCCGGTTGGTCTCCAGGGGGAAGGAGGTACTGAGCTCTCTCCCTGATCTGTGGCAGGTGTCATAAGCTCAGGCGTGACGCCCCCCAGAGCCACAGGGGGGTATTATTCCCATCATGATGCGATCCCGACTCCAGAGGCGCAGAGATCTGCCAGATGGTGCGAGTGAGCCCTGAGGGCCCGTACTGCGTGTGCTGTGTGTCCCCATCTTAGAGGCACAGGGGTGGCCTTGGCTCTGTGCCCGGCCCCCGGCCCCGCCCGTCTACACTCGGAGAAAGGAGCTGGTGGAGAGCAGGCCTCCCAGGGGAGGCAGGAGGCAGCCGTCAAGTGCAGGGCGTGAAGGGTGCTGTGGGAACAGGGTGCTGGTGTAGCCGTTCTGCTTCTTACATTTCCTGCTGTTCGTGTAGGTGGAAATAACGGGAGACCAGGAGCCCCGTGACCTCAGAGCGCGGAAGGAAGGTCAGCCAGTTTCCGGGAGGCGGCCGTATGTTCAGTGTGGGCACCGCCATGCTGACTCCCTGACGCTCATCATCTTGAACAAGTGCTCTTGTGGCTCTCCACGCTGAACGGGGGGCGGCCAGTTGGGGCCACACGTCTCATCTCGTCCTGGACTGAGCGCCCGGGAGTGGACAGGCCGCCACTGAGACCCGAGTCCCATCAGGCGCCTGTTCAGGAGGTGCCTGGAACAGCTTCTTGCTGGGCTCTGGCTGATTCCAGCCTGGGTCTCCAGGCGGCAGGGTGGGGGTTGCTCTCGGCCACTACCTTCCTTTCTCCCTGGGAACGCAGTGTGACGTCCCGGCCCCGGCAGGGAGTCAGGCGTGGCCGAGGGAATACGGGGAGAGCTGGTGTCCCGATTCGCAAGCCTTCCACTCGCCAGACGTCCCCTGGCCTTGCAGTGGCTCTGTGTACGGCAGAGGGTCCCTGACCACCACACGAGGGAGCTGCACACGGGGGTGTCTGCAGATGAGGAAGAAACCTGTGTCCTGTGTGAGCGTCCTACGCGTTTGGATTTCCTTGTTTGGGCAGCGGGCATGGTCTTACCTAATACAGACTTAGGTTTCTTCCGGATCTGGGGAGAGAGCGCTGTGAGAACCATACAGGGGTGCTGTCCCCACGGCCTGGTGGCCTCTGGCGTTGGGACCACAGCGGGCCTGACTCGATGCAAGAAGACTGTGTCCCTCAGGGTCCCTGAGAGTCTCATCCCCTGAGATGTCCTGTTCAGCATGTAGACACGTGCACTGCTCCGAATCTCCCAAGGAAGGCTTGCTCGGGCCCTTGTCCTCCAAGAATCAGGTTCTGTGTCTGCTCTCCGAATGGGAGGTGGCTCTTGGGGGTTCAGCACCGCCTTCACGGGCCCGTCTCGGCCAGTGCACACTTTATGGCCAAATGATGACCAGACCTGGCTGTTTGGACTGTCGTAAATTCACAAGACAAGTTCATGGACACCTTGCCAAGGGCGTGCCTGTTGGCTGCTGCGGCCCATGTAGTTGTGGGGAGGAGGGGGTGGCCGGCTTGGCCGAGCACAAAGTATGTGTAAACATTTCCCCCCGCTGATATCAAGTATATTAGTCAGGTCCTTGGTCGCAAGCCGTGGGCTGATGCTGGCTCTCTTGTGCCAAAAGGAACATTTGGAAAGGATGTTGAGAGCTCACAGAATCATCGGGCCTGGAGGCTCAGGCTTGGGAAAGAGAATCGACCAAGGTACCAAGGTGGCTCGTGACGGCCAGGCCCGAGAAATCCCGGCCGAGGCCGGGGTGTGAGAGCAGACTGCCTGTCTGTTATCTGGGATGTGAGGGCCCCTCCCGGGGCTCCTGGGGCTGGATGTGCACCTGGAGGGGTCCTGGGAATATGGACCTTTCTTATGCTGTGAGGCGACAGGGGAGGACGCTACTCTCGGCCGAGCGGCCGCTCTGCGTCAGGCACTTTGTAAGTGAATCTCTCCCAGGCCCGAGCACGGCCCTTTGGAATACACACACTTCTTTCCCTTTTGCGGGGGAGTCAACAGGGTTCCCAGGCTGCGGGGCGGGGGAGGTGATTCGGCCAGCAGGTGGCAGAGGTTCACACCTGGGCCTCGTCCGTGTCCCCTTCCGTCTACCACCCAATGTGGGGATCGCTGGGCACCAGCCGTGACTTAAAATACGCTCTGCTTTTCACCGGGAGGATTTGGAATGAGACTCTGCAATTTGGATCAAGATAACACACAGCCAGAAAGAGTAAGCTGCAGGGGACAGAGGTTAAATTTCCCCACGGGGAGGCAATTTTGGGAAATCTGGAAGGGTTGGAGGGGCCAGCGAGGGCGGGGCAGGGAAAGGGGATAACCTGGCCCCAAAGTGAGCTGCTATCATCATCAAATATTTCCCTAATTGCGAAAAAATGAAGGGACTGAGGGATGCCAGGAAAATAAAGTCCAAGTGTACTAGGCGTTGGCTTTTTTGGCAAAGCAAACTTCTCTGTAACAATTTTTAAGAAGATATAAAAGGCATTGCCTCACACAATGATCTCTGAAGCCTGGCTTTCATCTGCCTCTTTAGAAACATTGCATTTTGAAGGGAGCCGTTAGCTGAGGTGGTGAATGTGTCTGCTAATTGCTTTCTGTTATAAATCTAAGCAACACTGAACTCCACGAGGGAATGCAAACTTATCAGGGAAGCTAAAAGCAGAAATCGCCTTTGGCTGAGTTACTAGTGCTGTTTTCCTCATCGAGCCTGAATGTCTTCACGTGTTTCTAGAACATTCTTATGTATCACTTGGGAAGATCACAGGGGGGTTGGGGAGTGGGCAAGGGACCCTGTGCAGGTTCACGCACCGTGTAAGAAACGCTGGAACAGATCGGCTGACCGACTCAGCAAGGTGATGCCCGGGGAGACTCAGGTCTGTGGACAAGTGTTTAATCCCGAGCGTGGAAGGGACAGAGGATGGGGTGATGGGGCCACGCGGCTCGCTGCCTTAGGCGTTTAAACACCCGCGAGGATCCCTGACCCAGTGGTTTTATGTCCTTGTCAAACGCCGTTGGCAAATCAGTCGACACCACTCTGCACGGAGACTCCTGGCACCACTCGTCTTCTAGAAGAACCCAAAGCAGTTGGCAGTGTTGAAGCACACACAGGCTTTACCAAAAATTTGGAATTCCCAGCTTCCCCAAAAAACCCCACAAAACTCGGAAGGTCTCGCAAAATGGAGCCCTCGCTTCTGCCTCGTGCGAAGGACCGTCCTCCCAAGACAGGCGTGTGGCTTCCGGGGGCCCGGCGCCTTCCTCCTTCGCTGCGGCGGACACGGCCGGTCTCACCTTCCCAGCAGCGTGTGTGAGCCCAGACCCTTCCCTGTCCTTGTCAACGTTCGGGCTAGTCCGCCTTTGTGGTTTTAGCCCTTCTGGGGAGTGCGTAGTGGGAAGTCGCCGTGGTTTTAATTTGTGTTTCCTAATGAGTAATGTGTTGCTCAATTGTTCGTGTGATCAGTGGCCCTTTGTACCTCCCCTGTTGGGAAGTGTCATTGCCCCAGACGTGGCTCTCTCCCCCGAGTTTTCGAGCTTCTTCCCGCCCGCCCAGAATCAGCTCCTCACGCCCCTCCCCGGACACCAGCCCTAGCTGGGCAGCCCCTGAGGCGCAGAGGGCTGACTCCCCGCTCCTTGGGGACCCCACCGACGCCAGAGGACAAGAGATCCCTTGCTGACACGGTCTCAGCAGTTCGGCCTCCTTGGACACAGAGTGCGAGGAAAACGCATCTGAGCCTTTTTTGGTTCCCCATCGGGTGACTCAAGCCTTTGTTTCTGGCCCGGAGGCAGAGAGTTGGGGATCTCCCGGCACAGGTGAACAGGTGCACGGCGGAGCGATGGGGGGGCAGTGGGAACAAGACACATAAATACTGAAAACGCTATCCTTCCCAGTGTGGGGCTCATCTCCCAGAGGAAATCCTCTGCAGAAGTCTAGTCCATGCGGCGGAGAAGAACCCCCACAGCCCGGCCCTCTGCCTCTGCCTCTGCATCGTGTGCCCCCCCCCCCCCCCAGGTAACCGAGAGCGGGGACAGACGCCCTTTGGCCGAGTGCCGTCTGCCCACGGCGGCTCACCACGCGCTGCCTGTGTGGCGCTCGCGCGGTGGGCGGGCACAGCCGTCACGTGGCGAGGTGGCGGGTCCTGGGGCCGCGCGTCCTGCCTGGCGCTCACCCGTGCTCCTCCCCGCTCTCCGCCAGGGGTGACGCGCCGCCCTTGAAGCTCGTGCGCCGCTGACGGCCGATGCCCGCAAGGGCCACCTGGGCCGTACCCGGGAGGGGCTCGTGGTTTTCCAAACACGGACGCGTTTCTGACTAAAGAAGGCAGGCGCGGAACGGGGCGGCTGACGTCTCCGCAAACAAGCGGTTATTCATCTGAAGAGCCTCGTGCTAAATATAGACGCGAGGGGAGGTCAGGAGCTTCCCGAACATACGCGTCCTTTCGGTCTGCTGGTTTAAGGGCTCCGAGTCGGTAGAGAATAGTCTTTGTTTCTGGCCGTAGGCAGAAGCAAGGGGCCTGGGGGGCGAGACCGCTTCTCTGCCTTTCATCTCACATTCGGCAGCGGCAGGCAGACGGGTGGATTACGTGCGTTTGGAAGAAGTGCATTTGGAAAAACACGAGGGAAGAACTCAGCATACGAGGAGGAAGGGCGAAGAGGCCGGTTTCTTGAAATGCCGTGTCCCCGTCGGCGCCGTGCTTCTCGGAAGCAGGTGAAACGTCACCTACCAGGGCCTCCGACTGTCTGCCCTTCCTCCGTTTCCAGAGGCGTGTTCTCGCCTCTACGTCTCCTTCCAGAACATTCCTGTGACTCTACATACGCTTATGTAGAGACAGAGCACGCGTCTGTCTGCGTGTTTTACACCGCCGTACCGATGGCCCCGTAACTTGTGTTTGGCTTCTTCGCGCAGCTTTTCTTGGAGCCTCTCCTCGTCGGTACCTGTGGACCCCACCCCTTATCTTGGCCGCTACACTGTTTTGCAAAATATGAATGCTTATCCAGCCAGTTCTGAAGCATTTGGGGGAATTCTGAAGCCTCTATAATTTATGCAATTTGACAACGGGCTTTCGTTACCAGGGGATCACTAAGCTTGGATTTCCTTGTGTTTCCTAAAATCCCTGTCATTGTGAGGATGTCCCCCCCCCCGCAAATATCTGCAGCAAGTCAGGGTTCCTTTCTGGCAGCATTCTCCCCTGCGAGGTGCCCTCTTTCTCCTATATATTCGTTCGCCTCAGTTAGGCACTTTCTCCAGTTCCTTGATGACTGAGATTTAAGTACTCACGATTTCTCTATGATGTTTATCAGCAACTAGTCTGGAGACATGATCACGGTGAGTCAGAGAGGGAGCCCACGCCTGGAGCTGCTAAGGACTTCCCACATCTCTCCAGCACGAGTAGAGGGGCCGAGGGTAAGGCTGACGTAGGGAGGGCAAAGTTGCGGGACAGGACCTCATGCCAATGCGCCTGAGCTCCTGGATGCAGCTGTGCCTGCAGCCGGAGGCGCCACCGGCCTTCACCCCCACGGGACCAGTAATACGTTTCCCTTTTGCCTCCACCAGATGGGTTGGTAACGGATCCGGCCCTCCCCCAGACAGAGCTCCGATGTCCGATTCCGTCACTATCTTGGTATGTTTTTTTTTTTTTTTCTGGTTTCGGCATCCTCCGCGAAGTTGTTTTTCTCTTTGATACCAATGTTGGTTGGTCTTCAGTATGTATTTCCACCTTGCAGAAGACCAAAGTGCCAACTGCGTATACAGCTCGAGTGTAATGGTTACTGTGTGTCCTCGTGTATTATTTCACGTTTGGCCTCGGAAAAAAAAAAAAATCCAGCAAGAATTCTCTTCTGTGCACGGATGGTATAACCTATCTGGGAACACATCTTACGGCGATCTTAACTCAAGTGTGCTGGGAGAATAACAGGGAGAGGTTTTGCTGGCTGCTCGTTACATTTGTGTTTTCTTGTATTCGTCACTCTTGAGTCCCTGCCAAGAGTTTACATCTAATTGCCTCTACATCATACTTCCCCCCTCAAAGAGAAAAAACAGCGCCCTGTAAATTGGTATAAACACTTTGGCTGCACGGTAATTTTGTTTTCTTGTTCCACATGGACTCGCAAACCTGAAATTCTTTAAGGCGCCTCAGACTTAATCTCAGGCAGAGCAAAGTGTGAGGGGTACTATTTCTCCCTTAATCAGTGTGCCGGGCACATTGGCCCACAATTCCCATGCTTTATTACTGTGGCGAACCAGAAGGGGCTGCGGGTAAAGGCTCAGGCGGGGAGAGAACACGAAGGGCTTTTTATGTTGAAGGAAGAAGCATTCTCTTGCAAGGAAGATGCCGCGAGACTGGGAAGGTTTCCAAAGCCTTTCAACCGTCGCACACAAGATCCCCGTGAAAACTTAAAAATAGTCCCTTCGGTGGTGCATGTAAACGTGAGCCTGCGTGTCTGAGATGCGCGTGTGAGAAAGGGGAGAGAGAGAGGTGATCGCTACCTGTTGGTGCGCTAGCAGAAGAGAATGGCAAGGTAAGGTGGCCTTTAAAAGTATATGCTTCTTTTTGCAAACGATCTTTCTTTTGGACAGAGTGGCCGTACAGAGCAGTGGTTGGGAACGTGGGTGTTGGAGTATGACTTCCTCGTGTGAATCTTTGCTCGCCTCCTCATAAATCGTGTGACCTTAGGAACTTATGTCGCCTCGCTGGGCTTCGTTTTCCTGCAAAGCAATGATTAAAAGTCACATGTACCGGGGCACCTGGGTGGCTCAGCCGGTTGAACGTCTAACTCTTGATTTCAGCTCCATGATCTCACGATCATGAGATTGAGCCCCACGTCAGGTTCTGCACTGAGTGTGGAGCCTGCTTGAGATTCCCGCTCCCTCTTTCTCTGCACCCCCCCCTTGCGCTCTCTCTCTCTCTCTCTCTCTAAAAAAAAATCACATGTACTCCAATAGAGTTGTTGTAGGGATTTAATAAATTACTGTACGTAGGCACTTTGAACAAGGTCTGCATATGGTTGCTGTGTTGTAAGTGTTTGCTATGAGGATGAAGATGAAGATGATGGTAATGAAGATGGTGATGAAGATGATGATGAAGGTGATGTCTGTGATGATGATGCAGATGTCTTGGATGGTGGTGGTGGTGATGATGGTGATGATGGTGGTGATGATGATGGTGATGAGGATGAGGATGATGATGATAGTGATGATGTTGATGATG
>NW_024412422.1:18974609-18991159 GCF_014898765.1 Herpailurus yagouaroundi
TGGTGATGATGGTGGTGATGATGGTGGTGATGATGGTGGTGATGATGACGGTGATGAGGATGAGGATGATGACGATGATGGTGATAATGATGATGGTGGTGATGGTGATGGTGATGACGATGATGACGATGATGGCGATGATGGTGCTGGTGGTGATGGTGGTGAATATATGAAGGAATGCAGAATCCAAGACCTTTGAGCACCGTGGAAGAGGCAGCAGAGCCATGGGGTCTTCCTATTCTGGAAGATGAAGATATGCATCTGAAGCCATAACTTTTTTGAGATTTTTAAGACAAACATATTCTTAGTTTGATCTTAGACGTTTTGTCTCTGAACTCGTAATGAGGAGCTCCCCACTCAGGCTGTACCAGGTAGCGCAAAGTCCTGGTGGGAGGAGGTAAAGTTGTTACCCTTTCTTCACGTCAGTGTTGATCACCATCATCTTCATCACCATAGACATCACCTGCATCATCACCACCATCACCATGTTCACCACCGTCACCATCATGACCACCATCATCATCATCACAGACATCACCTTCATCATCGTCTTCATCACCACCTTCATCATCATCCTCATAGCAAACACTTCATACGTTCAGCTCAGCAGCTGCACAGACTCAAGGTGATCTTCCTACCAGAAGGAAAACAAGACTGGTTGTAGACGTAGCAATACTCGTGGGTGGGGCTACAAGCCAGGGTTTTCCCTCCCATCTATGTCCTGATGTTCCTGTAGGTCTGAGTAACGTGTTGCACAGTCTGTTCAGTAAACGTCAGTCCGCTCTGCTGGTTTATAATCGGTGGTTTATTCCTTCCTCACACAACACCCTTCTGAGTGCTTTGCACTCCTTTAGAGAAATATTTTATTCTGATCTCGTGAATGATTTGGAAAGATTTGCCTGAAATTGTGAGTGTATACATTGGGCAAGTTTTGCCCGAGGACACGCCCTAGTTCTCAAGTGGACTTTGGCCAACCCACCATCCCCCACTATAGGATATGGTTTGGAACCTAAAGGAAACGATTTCAGAAGAATATACCTTTCAGTAGCTTTAACATCATTAGTTTAAATAGATTAGAGATGGTATTATTTCCTATGTTTATAATTATCACTGGGCATACTCTTTGTCTGATAATCTCTGAGTACATGTATGAGGGAAATAACAATATTGTGGTTCCCACTGTTGTAGGAATAACTTGATAAAGGCTCAGAAAAGGCACATAAATGATACCCATATGACCCGCATATTAACATTGATAATAGTAATTAACTAGTTAAAATAACCTCTGAGAGATTATTTTCAGGTTTCAGGAAATCTGATCTGTTAAAAAAAATTTTTTAAACATTTTATTTATTTATTTATTTATTTATTTATTTATTTATTTATTTTTAATGTTTGTTTATTTTTGAGACAGAGAGAGACAGAACATGAACGGGGGAGGGTCAGAGCGAGAGAGGGAGACACAGAATCTGAAACAGGCTCCAGGCTCTGAGCTGTCAGCACAGAGCCCAACACGGGGCTTGAACTCACGAACCGCAAGATCATGACCTGAGCCGAAGTCAGACACTTAACCGACTGAGCCACCCAGGCGCCCTTAAACATTTTTTTAAAAAGTAAATTTATTTCCTGGGGGACCTGGATGGCTCAGTCGGTTAAGTGTCTGACTCTTGATTTTGGCTCAGGTCACGATCTCACGGTTCATGATTTCGAGTCCCACGTCGGGCTCTGCGCTGACAGCCCAGAACTTCCTTGGGATTCATTCTCCCCCTCTCTCTTCCCCTCTCTCTCTCTCTCTCCCTCTCTCTCTCTCCCTCTCTCTCTCTCTCTCTCTCCTTCTCTCTCTCTCTCTCTCTCTGCCCTCAGAGCAGGGGAGGGCAGAGAGAAAGATTCCAAGCGGCCTGTCAGCGCAGAACCCAACATGGGACTCAAACTCACGAACCGTGAGATCGTGACCTGAGCCGAAATCAAGAGTCAGACACTTAACCGACTGAGCCACCCGGGTCCCCCAGGAAATAGGATTTTTAGTCGTTGCATAAATGGTGTGTTTTTATTTAGCGATATAAACAACTTACAGTTGTGAAGTGTGAGACAAATAGATGAGTTCAGGACATAAAAACTCTGTTTCCAAAAATTCTTCACATTCTGGGTTAGGCAATTTCTTAAGTGTGGTTTATAGACATCCAAAATTCAGGGATAAGGAAGTGAAATAATTTGCACTAGAACACATTAACTATTTATGTGTCTTTGTTCCGTGACACAGAGGTTCGTCTCTGTGGCAAATGTGGACACTCGAGGTAATTAGCATTAGCCGTCCGTGGATGCGGCCGTTCCCCTCACCCCGCCGGGGCGCTGGGCGCTATTTCTGCGTCCTTAGGCTGCCCCCGCTTTCTGTACCCACGTCTGCACGCGGGAGGCTGTGCGCCTCTGTACCATACCCCCAACACCGAACAAAATCGGCAAAATCGCTCCCCAGAACATCTGACTCTCCTGTTAAATAGGCCGTGGCACCGTCGCTTTATTTTAGAAACTGCAGTATGAGAAAACCCATCTTCTCTGGAATCCTCAGTGGGCCGGAGACTCTCTGGGAACCGAGGCCAGGCTGCAGCGAAACCCAACAGCTGGGGGTTCCTTAAACTCTTCTCCCCCAGGATTTACTGCAACATTTTAGGAGCCTGAAGGCACAGGGATCTCCTACCTGTATGACCAGCGACGTTCCAAGTAAAATAGCGTCTTTTTTTGGGGGGTGGGGTGGGGGGGAATGTAACCACAGGTTGTCTTCTTGCGAGGTCAAGTGAGAGGTAAAACGGCCAGCCTGGTGAGACTTCCGTCAGCTGGAAGGGGACAGTTCTGACGAGTTCGCCCCTCGCCCCTTGTCCTGTCCACGCACCAGAGTAACATCTAATTAATGAATTGCACGTGATTCGTTGAAAGAGCGGGATTTGGCGGGGATGTGAGCACGCTGCGGTGGGTTGGGGCTCTCAGGTCTCAGAAGAAGAGGGAACAGGAGAGTATCTTTCGTTCTGGAAAGATCGGTGATAGCTGAGCAGGGCAGAGGAAGGGAGAGGCTCTGACTTCCTCCTGGCTTTTTAAAAAGTGACTTTGAAGGAACTGACTGTCATGTAGCTGCCTCTTTCCCTGTTCTGTTCCAGCTCAGCTGGCCGGGGAGGTGCATTCCACGGACTCTTAGCAAAACAGCGCATTGGAAACAAATAAAACTCTTAGCAAAACAGCGCATTGGGAGAGCCCCGCAGGAGGGTGCTGGGGGCGGCCGCGGGGACCCAGGCAAGGACGTGGCGCGGCCGCCCGGCTCGCGGGGAGACGGGCGCACTTGAGAAAGCGAGCCGAGAAGTGGGTGCTTCCATCCCCTTCAAATTACAAACCAGAAAGTCAACAAGGACCGTGTTAGTTATGCAAGCGGTTGCTAAAGTGGTTCTTGTGGGCGACGTGTGAATTCTGCAGAGCTTCACCAGCCCCCAGCGTGCAAGTCTGTGCTTCAACCCGGGGACGCGAGGCCTCCAGGAGCCCGCTGGGGCGTCCGTGTCCCTTCCTCTGCCTCAGAGCGGAGAGACTGGCGCTCTCGCCCCGCTGGCGAACCCGGTCCCAGAAGCACCTCTTCCCCTCTTCCCATCTTCCCACCATACCCAGTGAGTCTCCCCAGCCACCCGGCCGCTCCTGAAGGGCCCCCAACGTGGTAGCGGGGTGACGACGGGTCCCCATCTGCCCTCGGGCCCTGGCAGTCACCCCCTCCGACCCGCGTGGGTCCCCTCTGGGCCCTGGCAGAGCGGGGGGCTGGTTGTCTGTTGAATTCTGGGCTTCTCGGGGGTTCGGCACCTGACCTTCCCCTGGATGCCAGTCTCCGGCTGCCTGTCCTGTCCGGGTTCGTTCTTCTGAAATCGCACGACCGTCTGCCTCGTTGCTCGAACCACACACCCAGGAGCCGGCGTTGGCTTCCCAGAGCCCCTCCTTGGCCTCCTCCAGCTCACTATTACGTCCCCACCACTCTGTTTCCAGGAGCACATCCTGAGTTATCCTAGATCTCTGCCTCCCCTCCCCCCCCCCCCACCCCGGGCCCGGGCCGCCATTACCTCTTGGTTGGATGTCTCCAGAAGCTTCCAAATGACATTTTCTGCTTCCAGGGATGCCCTGCCTTCCGGCAGTCTACCATCCGTACGGCAGCCAGAGCAGTCTTGTAAACACGTACATTGACTCAAGTGCCGGCCTCTCGAAACCTTCCAGTGGCTTCCCATTCCCCGTTGGGTCCAGTTCCGCCCCTGTCACGGCCTCCAGGGCCGGTCGTGGGCCAGCCCGCCTGTTCCAGCCTCCTCTTGGCCCTGCCTCCTTTGCTCACCGTGTTCCGGCCACGTCAGTGTTTCTAGTCTCCTCAATACCGGGCTCATTTTAGGGACCCTGCGTGTTCCCTCATCCGGCTCCTCCCTCAGAGTTTCGCGTGCCCGGATCCCTCCGATCATTCAGGGCTCAGCTCACACGCCAGCTGCTCAGCAAGAATGTTCGTCCCAGACCCTCAGCTACAGCAATACGTGCTCGCCCTCCCCGCCCCCCCCCCCCCGGTGGGAAACTCCAAATGGCACCTTACTTTATTTAACGCGCTCACCGCAACATTCAACGTCCTCCCTTTTTGTGTACTTGTGTGTTCTCCCCCCTCGCCCGCGAAGAGAAGTTCCTGGAGGGCACACACCTGTTTCCAGCACCATCCCTGGTGCTTGAAAGAGTGTCTGGTGTGCAGTTAATGCTCCATAAAGCTTTGTAATGAACAAACTCTCTGAGAGACGGTGGGAGATGGGGCGCACTGCACCCGGTCCCCTACGTTGACGGGCTTCCGGGCACGTCTGTTGGCGACCTGCAGATTGCTGCTGCTGGGCTGGAGCTGAAGCTTCTGCATTTAAAAAAAAAAAAAAAATCCAGGGGCGCCTGGGTGGCTCAGTGGGTGGCTCAGTGGGTTGGGCGTCCGACTTCGGCTCAGGTCATGATCTCGTGGTTCGTGAGTTCCAGCCCCGCGTCGGGCTCTGTGCTGATGCTCAGAGCCTGGAGCCCGCTTTGGATTCTGTGTCTCCCTCTCTCTGCCCCTTCCCCACTGGCACTCAGTCTCTCTCTGCGTCTCAAAAATGAATGAATGTTAAAAAATTTTTTTAAAAAGAGAAAAAAGACAGGTGTTGAGTCGTATCTCATGACTTCTCAGCATCCACAATCACATGAGCTAATTCTCTGTCTCTCTGGAGAGCCCTAATCGATACACCTTCCCTCCCTCCCCTCACCCCACAATTATGTACTAAGTCTGAATTTGATTCCATGGGAAGTTGATACGATGTGGCCTTTGAGCTCTGAGAGCTAACAGTTGAATAAGAAAGTTAAAATAAAGACACAGACACTCAAAATTCAAGGCAGAACTTAATGGAGCCACGATGCCCTGGGTGCTGAGAAAGGGAGGCCGACCGTGAAGGGGTTGTGGTTAAGGGCATTGATTCAGGAGCCAGGCTGTCTGGGTTCAATCACCTGCTCCCCTTTTTATGACTTGTGTGATCTTTGGCAAGTTATTGGATGGTCGGTGACTCCGTTTCCTCACGTATGAAATGTAGAAACTATTAGTACCTACATCATAGGATTATGAGAAACACTAGACAACGCAGTGTATTTATGGCACTTAAAACAGTGTCTTAGATCAGCGTTCCGCACGCGGGACTGAGGACAGAGAGGTGGGACAGCGTTTGGATTTAGGATGAAGCGGGGCAGGGGGGTCCCTGGGGCGTCGTGTGCGCAGAGGGAACAGGAGGGCAAGGGGGCTGGCCGGCCGCAGCTGAGATGTTTAGCTGGGAAAACGGGAAGGTGAGGTGATGGGAACGTTGGGAAGCTACGTGCGGCCACGGTGGGGAGGGACGCTTAGTAAGCATCCTCTCCGGTGGATAATTGTCACTGAACACTTTGAAGTGGAGAAATTGCTGAGATGCCTTTATTTCTGTAAGAACTTACCTGCTTAGAAATTTTTGGCAACATCCAATGACTTGGAGAGACTCACTCCTTTCCTTTTGCTTGATTTGGGTTGATGTTTTGCTTTTTCTTTTCTAGTTCCTTAACGTGGAAGGATTGATTTGGGACTGGGCCTTCCTTTAGTGTAAGCATTCAGGGCCCTGAGTACCCCCGCGGCGCCCCCCGCCCCGCTCTGATAGATCGTATTTTCATTTTCACCCAGTTGAAAACATTTTCTAGCTTCCCTTGAGCATTAGTTACTCTTGTACCTGTGGATTAGTTGGGAGCATGTTGTTTAATTTCTGAGTAGACGGAAATTTACCTGCTATTCTGTGATTGATTTCTGGTTCAATTTCATGACGCCCCGAGGCATACCTGGTCTGACTTCACTTATCTACGTTAATTAAGATTCATTTTATGGCCTGGGATATGGTCTTTCTCGGTGAATGTTTCATGTGTGTTCTGCTGTTGTTGGGTGGAGTGTTCCATAAATTCCAATTAGATCCAGATGGCCCACCGCCTCGCTCATTTTTTCTACCCCCCCCTTGCCGATTTCCTGTCTCCCCGTCCTATCTGTGGCTGGGAAAGCACTGCTCACGTCTCCAACCACAATCCTACATCTGTCTATTTCTCCTTCCTGTTCTGCCGGGTTTTCCTTCCCGTGTTTCAAAGCTCTGTGGACAGGTGCACACCCATGTGGTATTCTTAGGTCTTCTCGGTGAATTGACTCTTTTATGTCTGTGTTATTCCTCTTTGGTGTATTTTATGTACGTATTATTCCACCGTCTTTGGTGAAGTTCTTTGTCCTGATGTCTGTTTTGTCTGATATTCATAGAACCAATCCAGCTTTTTAATTTTTTTTTTTTGGATTAGTGTTTGCATGGTATGTCTATTTCCACTCTCTTTTCACTGACCTGAGTCGTTACGTTTGAAGTGAGTTTCTTGTAGACCGCATGTACTTAGGTCATCATGTAGAACCTAGTCTGAAAGTTTCTGTCTTATAATCGGCGTGTTGTCTGTTCGCTTCATAATTGGTAAGTTTGGATTTACGTCTACCATTTTGCACATTTTTTTCCTGTTTGCTTCTTTTTTGTTCCTCTTCTTTCCTCTTTCCTGACTTCTTTCACTTTACCGGACTATATTTTAGCATTTCACTTGATGTATTCTTTTGGTTCTGACTCTACCTCTTTGCATAATTTTTTTTTTTAGTGGTTGCTGTAGGGATTACTGAGTCTATCCTCAACTCTTCACACTTTAATTAGAATCAGTATTTTCCAACTTCAATTTGAATATAGGAATCTTGGGGCACCTGGGTGGCTCAGTCGGTTGAGCATCCGACTTCGGCTCAGGTCATGATCTCACGGTCTGTGGGTTCAAGCTCCATGTTGGGCTCTGTGCTGACAGCTCGGAGCCTGGAGCCTGCTTCAGATTCTGTGTCTCCCTCTCTCTCTCTGCCACTCTTCCATTCGTGCTCTGTCTCCCTCTCTCAAAAATAAATAAACACTAAAAATTTGTTTTAATTTTAAGGGGCTCCTGGGTGGCTCAGTTGGTTAAGCATCTGACTTCGGCTCAGGTCATGATCTCCCAGCTCTTGAGTTCAAGCCCCACGTCTGGCTCTGTGCTGACAGCTTGGAACCTGGAGCCTGCTTCGGATTCTGTGTCTCCCTCTCTCTCTGCCCCTCCCCCGCTCATGCTCTGTCTCTCTGTCTCTGTCCAAAATAAATAAACATTAAAAAAAAAATTAAAAAGAAAAAAAAAGAAATTCAGTATTTGGTATCTGTCGGGAGAGGCTCTCCCGGGAACGAACCTCTTGAAATGCAGCACCATTTTTGAAGGTTTCTATGGAGCTTGACATTGTTATTCATCAAGACAGTGAGTAAAGAATTAATTGCTAGTTTTGCTGCAGTGGTTCAGCATGATTTCCTAAAAGGTGCAAGATAATTGATTGTCTTTTTCTCTGCAGCTGATTTCACCCCTTAATGGCGAACTATTTAGTTTGCTGGATGATATGCTAATTGCTCATGTGATGACGGTGGTGGCAATGACAGATGATGATTACTTAACGCTTCACTGTCACTTAAGATCCCATCTGTTAATGAAATGGACTTGCGGGCAGGTACCCCATGACTCTTTAAGCAGCTGAGTCCAGAGACAAAGCAGAAAACTCACTGGGGACTGAGGAATTATCTTAGGTGAATGGTCAAGATGAGGTCCACATCGGCACGTCAACTGTATGTATCGGTTAGAGATTATTTTCAAGCGCACATGACTGAAAAGTACACTCTGATGGCTCAGCCGAACAGACAGAGAGGATGGCAGTCCCATGACATCAGACCCAAGCTCCTTCTAACCTTAGGCTCTTCTCAGCCTACAGGATTTTCAGACAAGTTTATTTAGATGTAATTCACACATAGAAAAGAAATCACCTGTTTCAGAGTACAGGTCTATGAATTTTGGCAAACACGTAGAGTCACGTAACCACCATAGCGACAAGATAGAGAAGGTTCAACACCCCCCAGATTCCCCTCGTGCCCTTTCATAGTTAACATCTCTTTCCACGCCCACCACCGCTAATGCCCACTGACCCGTGTTCTGCGTCTGTTTTGTCTTTCCGAGAACGCCGTGTAAATGAACTCCTACGGCTTGCAGACTTCTGGTTGGCTTGTTTTCACCAGGGATAATAAATTTGAGTTTGATGCTGTTGTGGGTATCAGTATGTTTCCCTTTTTAGAAAAGCTGTATAGTACTCTAATTTCTGGATATGCCATAGTCTACTGATCCATTCATTCACAGGGGAAGGACATCTGGGTTGCTTCTGCCGTTCGGAGATGATGAGGAAAGCTTCCGTGAACATGTGCATACGGGCTTTTGCGTGAACCTGTGCGTTTCATGTCTCAGGGAAGCACCTGCGAGAGTGATTGCTGGGTCGTATGGAGGGATAGATTTAGGTTTTTGTGAAACTGCAAAACCGTATTGCAAGGGGCTGAGCCATTCTTGACAGTAATGTAGCAGAGGGCCAGATGCTTTACCTCTGTTTCACCACCAGCACCTGGTCTTGGGGCTTTCCGCTCGTCTAATAGGGGCACAGCGGTATCTCCTGCTGGCTTTATTTATTTATTTATTTATTTTATTAAAAAAAAAATTTTTTTTAAACGTTTATTTATTTTTGAGACAGAGAGAGACAGAGCATGAATGGGGGAGGGTCACAGAGAGAGGGAGACACAGAATCTGAAACAGGCTCCAGGCTCTGAGCTGTCAGCTCAGAGCCCGACGCAGGGCTCGAACTCACGGACTGCGAGATCATGACCTGAGCTGAAGTCGGATGCTTAACCCACCAAGCCACCCAGGCACCCCTCTCCTGCTGGTTTTAATTCACATTTCCATCCCAGGCTAAAGCTGTGGAGCACCTTGTCATGTGCTAATTTCCATCAATACCTCTTTTTTGGTGAATCGTCTCCTCAAGATCCTTTACCCGATTTTTGTCGGGTTTTTGTCTTATTGAGGTTTGAGTGACTTTCATCAAGAGACACGTTTCGCAGATATTTTCTTTCAGTCTTTTGTTCATTTTCTTACCGCTGTCTCTTGACGTGCTTAGGTTTTAAATCTGAGGAATGTCTCATTTTTTTCTCGTATGGTTTGTACTTTCTGTGTCTTTTCTAAGTAAGTCTTTGCCTCACTCGAGGCCACAGAGATTTCTCCTTATGTTTTCCTCTAGAAGTTTTACACTTTTAGATTCTATGTTTGGGACTATGATTTTGTCACGGTGCGGGGGATGGGTCGAGTGTCTTTTTTTAAATTTTATTTTTAATTTTTTAAGATTTACATCCAAATTAGTTAGCATATAGTACAACAAGGATTTCAGGAGTAGATTCCTTCGTGCCCCTTACCCATTTAGCCCATCCCCCCCAACCCCTCCAGCAACCCTCAGTTTGTTCTCCATATTTATGAGTCTCTTCTGTTTTGTCCCCCTCCCTGTTTTTATATTGTTTTTGTTTCCCTTCCCTTATGTTCAGAGTGTCTTTTTTTCTTGCATGTGGACATCCAGTTGCTCTGATCCACGTGTTGAAATGACTACCCTTTCTCTATCATGATCCCTTGCACTTCTGCTGGAGCTCAACGGGCAGGGTAGGTGTCGGTCCATTTCTGCGTTCTCTCTTCTGTTTCGCCTGTACAGTCCTTTCGTTGGTTTCACGCTCTGTCGATGACCGGCAGCTTTATAGAAAGTCTTGACATCAGTACAGAAGTGTTCAACTTTGTACGTATTTTTCAAAATAGTTTGATAGCTATTCCAGTTTCTTTGCCTCTCCGTGTACATTTTAGAATTAGTGTGTCGATTTCTATCAGAGATCCTCGTGGGATTTGAGTGGGATTATTTGGGGGAGGATTGACGTTTTACACATACTCTGTCATCCAACCTGAGAATGCAGTACATCTTTCCAATTATGTAGGTGCTCTTTGCACCTATTTTGTTAGATTTATACCTATTTCATTTGGGTGCTATTACAAATTACATTTTTCATATTTTAATTTCCAATCATTCATTGCTCGCCTATCAAATTCAATAGATTCTTTATGTTGGAAGTATTTCTTGTGTGACCTTGGTAAACTCACTTGTTCATTCAGGTAGTTTATATACTATAAAGTATGCCCACTTAAATTGTACAATTCAGTGTTTTTTAATTAACAGAGTCACGTAATTATCACTATAATCTAATTGTAGGACATTTCATCACCTTAAACCCAGATTTCTTTCTTTCATTTGGATTTCTGTTTAATTCTATTATGATCAGAGAACATACTTTATATGCTTTTGATCATTCATATTTTTTGAGGTTCTTTTATGGATCAGAATATCGTTTATTTTGGCGAATGTTTTATGCTCTCTCGAAAAGGATTTCATTTCTCTGTTGTTGAGTGTTTTATAAACGTCATTAAGCCAATTAGGTTAAAAATGTTGGTCAGGTCTTCTGTATCCTTAGTGATTTTCCGTCTACTTATTTTCTTGATGACTGAGAAGAGTCTCTGAATGCAGCTGTGGGCTGGTCTGTTTCTCCTTTCGATTATAGCTGGTTTTCTACTGTGTATTTTGCTGATTCTTCTGTTAGATATATATGTGCTGTCGCTGAATTCATCCCGTGGTCCTTCTATAATGATTGTCTTCACCCTGAAAATGAACAGCCCTTGTTCTGAGTCTACTCTGACAACATGGCTATTCCAGTTTCTTTTTATTTGGCGTTGGCAAGATAGAGTTTTCCTGTCTCCTTTTACTTTTTAACCTAGCTAGGTGTTTATATTCAAAATGTGTTTCTTGGGGCGCCTGGGGGGCTCAGTCTGTTGAGTGTCCGACTCAGGTCATGACCCCAGGGTTGTGGGACTGAGCCCCCACGTTGAGCTCTGCGCCGAGTGTGGAGCCTGTTTGGGATTCCCTTTCTCCCTCTGCCCTTGTCCCCTGCTCATGCTCTCTCTCTCTCTCTCTTTCTCTCTAAAATTAAAAAAAAAAAAATGTGTTTCTTAAAATGTGTTTCTTGTGGACAGTATATATTTGGGTCTTTATCCAGTCTGGGAATCTCTATTATTTGGGGTGTTCAGATCATCTAAATTCCACGCAATGATTGATGTGATTGGTATTAAATCTGCTATTCTTGCCAACTATTTTCTATTTGTTTTATCTGTTCTTTGTTCTTCTTTTATCCTTTTGTTGCTGCCTTCAACTTAATTCAGAATTTGTTAGGATTCCATTTATGCCTTATTACTAGCCTATTACTTGTACCTCTATAACCTTTTTTTCCATTGGTTGCCCTAAGGGTTATTAAGTGGCTTTTCAGTGGCTATCATAATATATATATATATTTAAAGCATCACACACTAGGGGCGCCTGGGTGGCTGCGTGGCTCAGTCGGTTGAGCGTCCGACTTCAGCTCAGGTCATGATCTCGCAGTCCGTGAGTTCGAGCCCCGCGTCGGGCTCTGTGCTGACAGCTCGGAGCCTGGAGCCTGCTTCGGATTCTGTGTCTCCCTCTCTCACTGCCCCTCCCCGCTCATGCTCTGTCTTTCTCTGTCTCAAAAATAAATACAAACATTAAAAAAAAAATCATCACATACTACACTCCATAATAGTATACCGCTTCTGGTGTGGTATACACACCTCACAGCTGTATACTCCCACTTCCTCCCTCCCACCCTTTGTGATTTTTTCCTCCACGTTACTTTTACATATGCTACCAGCCCACAGCACATTCTACTCTTTTCCCATTAGATGATTTTCTTTTTGCAGCAATCAAAAATAAGTAAAAATATCTTTCCTAGTCACATCAGCTGTAACCATTTCTGGATATCTTCGTTCCTTCATGCAGATCCCTGTTTGTCTAAGGTCATGATATTCTGCCCAAAGAATTCTTTTATGTTTCTTGTATTACTGGTCTGCTGGCAGTGGAGTCTCCCAGTTTGTGGTCAGCTGAAAAATGTTTATTTCTTTCGTGTTTTTATTGAGATGTAACTGACGAACCATAAACTTCACTTTTTTTAAATGTAAAATTCAATGATTTTCATTGTTTATGTATTTTTGAGAGAGAGAGAGACAGACAGAGAGAGAAAGCGGGGGAGGGGCACAGAGAGAAAGAGAGGGAGACACAGAATCCAAAGCAGGCTCCAGACTCCGAGCCGTCAGCACAGAGCCCGACGCGGGGCTTGAACTCATGAACCGTGAGATCATAACCTGAGCCCAGTCCAACGCTTAACTGACTGAGCCACCAGACACCCCAGATCGTCACTTTTCTTGAACCCCACTAGTGAGCAGGGATTTGGGGAAGTTGCCCAGCTCAAAATCATGTCCCCCCCCCAGAAGAAGGGACATGAGCGTTGGCTTGCACGTGGCAGGGTGCAGGAGGAAAACGGAGCCCCCGTGGGTGTGAAGAATGCAGCGGAAGACTGGTGACGGGCTTGGAGAGGTCGGGCGCAGGCTGGCATGAGTGCCGGAGCCCGGGCAGCTGTGCACGGAGGGGAACACGCACCCCCTCTCAGGCCCTTCTCCGGGACCCGGCAGGCACTGGGGGAAAGACGGGAGGCGCCTCTCAGAGGGGCACATGTGCACAAGTGAGCGGCCACCTCCGTGCCCGGGCAGGACGCCTGCCTCCGCCCTTCTGCCCAGGAGACAAAGTCCCGACGTCTCCGGGGGAAGGACAGCCAATGCTGCACCCCTGGGGCATGGCGGGGAGGGGGAGGTCTCTGCAGCTGGAGAAGGACAGATCCCAGGAGCGCCCAGACCTGGAAGCACGGGGCCCGGAAGACAGAACTGCTGCACCGCCCCCCCCCGCCCCGGGACCAGGCGAGCAAGCAGCAGCACCCTGGTTCTGCCAGAGGCCAGGGCTCGAGGAGACACGGTCTGATGTCCCGGCACACGAGGAAGGCCTGGAGCTGAGTTGGAGCGGGAACACGGAGACGGCCTCTGCCAAACTGAGGCCCAGCCCAGAGCAAGGCTGTGCCGCGGGGACCTGGCCAGTCGTGCACCGACGGTGACACGGCCCAGAGCCCAAACCCAGCTCCGCTCCGGACTAGATGGACCTAACACATGCACACGTATGCATACACACCTACACGTGTGCGCACACGCACGCACATACGCACACGTGCACACACACATCCATGCGCACACACCTATGCACGTATATACAAACTGTGATGTGCACAGTCATACGTGCACACGGTTGTGCACACACGCGCACAAGCATACCTATTGTGCAACGCACTCTCGCATGTGTGCGTGCAAACACGTGCACGTGCACACCCACCCACAAATACACATGCATATACATGCATGTGGTGTGCACATAGATGCGTGCGTGCCTATGTACACAAATGTGCACACACACATGCGTGCATGACCACACATGCGCTAAGGGCTCAGCAGAAAATGCTACCAGCGTGAACACCAAGTGCCTCAGTCTCCATGGTCTCACGCATGACTCCCGGCATTCGTTCTAAAAGAGGGACGCACACGACAAGAAGGGAAAGCCGACCCCCCCATCAGGAGACAGAGCGACCACAACAGGAGACAGAGGATTTGACCTGGCTGCACCCACCACGCTCAGTGCTGTGGGAAGGGATACATATTTCAAGCAGAAATGGTGTCGCTGAAAACAGAATGGGTCACGGAGCAAGCACCCCCCGAGCTCGTCAGGAGACGACGAGCAGGGGAAGGGCCGGTGAACATACCGTAGGCCCCTTCCACTTACCCAGGCTGGCGCACAAAGTGAAAACTAAGAGAATAATTAAAAAAACAGGGTATGAGGAGCAACGTCACAATATCAAATAATCTAACACTTGTCTAACTGAAGTTCCAGAAGTAGAGCGTGACAAGGAGACAAAAAAATGTTCGAAGGGAAAATGGCCAAGAATGTTCAGAAATAATTAAATACATTGTTACAGACCCAAGAAGTTCAGACAATCCCAAACAAGATGAATCCTTCACACCCCGCTGCCAAGGCACATGATCATCAAACTCCTAACAATCAGATATAAAAGCAAAATCTTGGGGCGTTTGTGTGGCTCAGTGGGTTGAGCGTCTGACCTCGGCTCAGGTCATGATCTCGCGGTTCGTGAGTTCGAGCCCCAAGTCGGGTTCTGTGCTGACAGCTCAGAGCCCGGAGCCTGCTTGGGATTCTGTGTCTCCCTCTCTCTCTGCCCCTCCCCTGCTTGTGCTCTGTCTCTCTCAAAAATAAAAAAGCATTAAACATTTTTTAAAAAGGTGACCGTTTTGTAGATTCGGGGCCTGCTCTTGTGGAGGGTGATGCTCCTTCCAGCCTTCTACGTCCTAGGACAAAAAGCATGTGGTCTCCATTCCCGTGACAGCCCGAGAGCCACTGCCCTCCTACTTAGCACTTCCGCGCTCCAGCCAGAAAGAGGGGTCAAGGTCAAGAGCCTTCAGGAAGAGCAAAGATCCAAAGGGACTGGCCTTTCAAAGCGTTTCCTCAGAAGCCCGTGCCAGATGCTTCCATCCGTGTCTTGTCGTGTGTGGTCACATGGCCACCCTGGCTGGGAGGGAAGCCATCCTTTTTTCTTCCAACCTCCAAATCTCCCTTTATTTATTTATTAAAAATTTTTAAAGTTTTAATTTTAATTCCAGTGTAGTTAACATACCGCGTTCTATTAGTTTCAGACGTATAACATAGTGATTCTACGGTTCCATCCATCACCCGGTGCTCATCCCAGGTGCACGCCTCAATCCCCATCACCTTTCCCCCCCCCTCATCCCCTCCCCCGCCTGTGGTTCCCCCTCCCCTCCCCACCGACTCTGGTGACCATCAGTGTGTTCTCTGTGGTTAAGACTTTGGTTCTTGGTTTGTCTCTCTCTCTCTCTCTCTCTCTCTTTTTTTAACTTTTTAAATGTTTATTCATCTTTTGAGGGAGAGAGCGAGAGAGTGAGCGGGGGAAGGGGCAGAGAGAGAGACACACACACAGAATCAGGAGCAGGCTCCAGGCCCCGAGCTGTCAGCGCAGAACCCGACACGGAGCTCGAACCCACGAACCACGAGATCATGACCTGAGCCCAAGCTGGACGCTTAACAGGCTGAGCCACCCAGGCGCCCCACCCTGTCTCTCTCTTTGTTTCCTTTGCGCCTTTGTTTTTTGTCTTAAATTCCACATATGACTGAAATCCTATGGTATTTGTGTTTCTCTGACTTTTTTTGCTTAGATTATACTCCCGAGCTGCATCCATGTCTTTGTGAACGGCAAAATGTTGTTCTTTTTATGGCTGAGTAATATTCCAGCGTCCGTGTGTGTGTGTGTGTGTGTGTGTGTGTGTGTGATTTCTTCTTTATCAGTTGGTCAGTCCATGGACACTTAGTCGTTTCCATAATCTGGCTATTGTAAATAATGCTGCAGTAAACACAGGGATGCTTGTATCCCTTTGGATTAGTATTTTTGTGTTCTTTGGGTAAATACCTAGCGGTGGAATTGCTGCATCTCAGGTTAGCTCTATTTTTAACTTTCTGAGGAGCCCTCATGCTGTTCCCCAAGGGTCCGCACCAGTTTGCGTTCCCAACAGTGTCCGAGGGCCTCCCCTCACCAGCACCTGTTGTTTCTTGGGTTGTTGATTTTAGCCGTCCGGACAGGAGTGGGGGACGGCACGGGGTTTTGATCCGCACCTCTGGCGGTGGGTGATGGTGAGCGTCTCCCCTGAGAGCGTTGCCGTCTGTGGGAGGCGATCCTTTTTAGTGGAGTTTCCTCTACCAAGTACCCTGGGGGTTCTGCATAGACAGGATGGAGGAGAGGAAGGGCAGTTCGCAGTATCTGCTGCACAGCCACCTGCTGGAACCAGTCCTCACCAACTAAGCAGTTTCTTTACCCCCACAGGTTCACACCTGTGCGTCCAGGCAGAGCCCTGTGCGAAGGTTCAGGGCCGTCACGACTCCAGATGCCCATGACCCATGGGACCGATGTTCCTGCTGGGCGGTCTCATCCCTGGTTCTCTGCAAGCAAAGACGTCAGCGTGGCGGTGGGGGGGCGGATAAGCAGGCAGGAGGGGAGGTCACAGGGGCGTCACAGGGGGGAGTAAGCAGGCAGGAGGGG
>NW_024412422.1:18996159-19012591 GCF_014898765.1 Herpailurus yagouaroundi
TGGGGGGGTCCTGAGGGGGGAGTAAGCAGGCAGGAGGGGAGGTCACAGGGGGGTCACGGGTGGGTAAGCAGACAGGAGGGGAGGTGATGGGGTGGTCACAGGGGGGAGTAAGCAGGCAGGAGGGGAGGTCGGGGGGGAGTAAGCAGGCAGGAGGAGCGGTCCAGGGAGGGGAGTAAGCAGGGGGTAGGGGAGATCAGTTCAAGGTTCTTGAGCTGCCAGAGGGAAGGGGAAGGGCTGTTTACCCACAGGCCCCGACTCTCTGGTCAGCGGTGCTCACTAAGCACCCCCAGTTCTGCATGCCAATGCCTGTGGCCCGTGGGCCCCCTAGATGTCCATCGGCTGAGTGGGAGAGGCCACGCTGGCCCCCGGAGAATGGCTGCCGGAAGGGAGGCGGTGTGGCCGGGGGAGGTGCCGTTCGGGGAGATGAGCACGGGCGTTAGGGCCTGTGGTCTCGGGGGGCCTGGGGGCTCGGTCGGTTGGGCGTCCGACTTCGGCTCAGGTCACGATCTCGCGGTCCGTGGGTTCGAGCCCCGCGTCGGGCTCTGTGCTGACAGCTTGGAGCCTGGAGCCTGCTTCGGATTCTGTGTCTCCCTCTCTCTCTGCCCCCGCCCTCCACCTCAAAAATAAATAAACATTAAAAAAAAAAAAGAACCTGTGGCCCCAACAACCGTCAGACGTCCCGAGTCTGGGCGGCTCCCCGTGCTCCTCACGAGGTCCCAAGCTGTCCCCTGTGGGGCACCAGGACAGTGTCCACTTGGAACCTGCCACCCATGTGTAAGTCACCCGGTGACGTCGCCCCGTTCAGCCGGCTTCGCGCTTTGCTTCATCGCTGGAAACGCTTAGTGAATTTAGAGCCAAATAAGGATTTAGGGTCACTTTCTTTTTTTTTCCTTTTCAGCTTTGTTGAGGTATAATCAATAAATAAGATTGCTATATTTAAAGTACGCGTGGTGTGATCATTTGATACATGCTATATAGATAATAGATATATGGAGGGGTTCCCACAAGGGAGTTAGTTAACACATCCCTCACCTCACACCTGGCTTCTTTGTTTCTTTCTTTATGTATGTGTTTTTTGGGTTTTACGAGTTTTTTGAGTTTTATTCTCTGAGCCAATTTCAGTTCTACCACCTGGTGTTCTCAACGGCAGTCACCGCGTTACACATTAGGTCTTCAGACCTTGCTCATCTTGTTTTTTTTTTTTTTTAAGTTTATTTATTATTTATTTTGAGACAGAGAGAGAGAGAGAGAGAGAGAGAGAGAGAGAATCCCAAGCAGGCGTGGTGCTGTTAGCACAGAACCTAGCGTGGGACTTGAACCCATGAACCGTGAGATCATGGCCTGAGCCCAAACCAAGAGTCGGACGCTGAATCGACTGAGCCCCCAGCCACCCCAGACCTCACTCGTCTTGTGACTGCACCCCCCCAGCCCCCGCCAAGCCCATTCTACCATGTTCTACTAGTACAGCTGTTTAGATTCTGAATATAGCGATACTACAGTCCCGTTTAAAACGCTTAAGTAACACCTACCTCAATACAAGCCTGGTGCACACTTTCCAAAGCACGACAGAGCTTTTCTCCTTTAAGTGAAACACACGTGCACACATTCAGAAGATACTGAATTTTGAGCACCTATCAAGTCCTAATATATCTCGACGGCCGAGACTCGGAGCCAACCGGCGTCCATCAGGGGTGACTGGATACGGGAGATGTGGCGTTTCTACACAACACAGGGTGGCTCAGCCATGAGGAGGACGGTCCTGCCGTCTGCGACCACATGGGTGAAGCTGGGGGGCGCTGTGCTGAGTGAAATAAGTCAGAAAAGAGGCAGATGCCGTATGATCTCACCCGTGGACTCAGAACAGAACAGAACAAAGCACCAGACTCACAGAAGCGGAGATCAGGTGTGAGGTCACCCGAGGCAGAGGGTGCGGAGTGGAAGAAGGTGCCGAGAAGGTCCGGACGTGTCGCCGTGAGGTAAGGGCCGGAGACCCATGCTCAGCGCACTGACCGCTGCCCTGTGTTTACAGGAACATCGTGGGGAGTGGATCCCAAGGGTTCTCAGGACAAGGAAGAAGACATTGATTCTCTGTTTTTTCTTTATTTTGAGAGAGAGAGAGAGAGAGAGAGAGACAGCGCAAGCAGGGATGGGGCAGAGACAGAGGGAGAGAGAAAGTCTTAAGCAGTCTCCACGCTGAGGGCGGAGCCTGATGCGGGGCTCGATCTCACAACCCTAGGATCATGACCTGAGCTGAAATCAAGAGCCGGGCGCTCGACCGACTGAGCCCCCCAGGCGCCCCTCTTTTCCTTTTTCCTGCACGTCTCTGTGAGACGGATGGTGACTGAATTGTGGTCATCGTTTCACGGTGTATGTGAGTCAAAGCGGCACGCTGTGCGCCCGGAGCTCACACCACGTGGCACGTCAGTGATGACGGCTCGGTAGAACCAGGGGACGGTACTGAGCCCTGTTCTCAGGCTGAGGATACAGACCCAACAAGACAGAAGAACGTCCCCGCTCCCCGGGGGGCTTGTGTCTCGGTGGGGAGAGACGGGGCAATGCGGTGGGGACAGAAGACAGAAGGGGGCAGAGGCAGGGAGGGCTTTGGGGAGGGAGCCCCGGGGCCAGGCTGCTGTCTGGGGACGGCCTGAGGGAGGTGAGCACAGGCACTCACAGTGATGCACCCCTGCCCAAATCTGCACACCCCGGAAACGCTGCCCTCACTGAGAGCAGGCTCGTCTCCACACGGGAAGGACACGTGGGAGGGGCAGGCGATGTGAGTTAGCACAAGCTGTGCTCTGGGGTTCAGATCAAAAGCCAGTCTGCGGGTGACTGTAGATGCCTGGGGGGGGGGGCGCGCCGCTTAATATGCTTCCTGTCCAGTTTTCATTCCCACGGTCGCGGTGGGTGCCTCCGTGATCCGATGCCACGTCCACGGTTCAAACAGGAAGGTGCTGGCTTTGTTCGGCCGGGGAGACGGGAGAGGTTGCCCAGAAAGGAGAACCCTTGGGAAGACTTTAGGAAGTGCTGGGAATCAGGACGTTATTCCATTTGTAGTCAGGGCTCGGGGCACAGTACAATTTTCTGACATTTGCTGGGTGTTCTTGCCTACTTTATAATAATAATCACAGCCGGCGGTTATTGAGTGACACTTTTTCCTTGCAAAACATGGTGAGCATTTATGGAGCGCTACGTGTTTCCTTCACACGGCGTCAGGAGCCTTGCATGCATCACCTCCTGTCTCATTACAACCCTGGCGGGGGAGGGGCCGCCTCCATCGCAGAGACAGGGACTCTGCAACACAGAGAGGTTCAGTGACTTGCCTAAGAGCACACAGCCAGCAGGCGCCAAGACGGCCCACGGCGGGAAGCACTGGTCAAGTCACCAGCAAATTACAGCGGAGACTAATCGTCTGCGTGTGAGCACGGATTTGGGGTAGATGGGGTAAACTTCTGGTCTTGAGCAGGTCGAGGCGCAGGACGGGTGAGGGTCTGCCTCTGTTGCCGCACGGAGAACACGATCCGTGGGGGACGGCGTAGGTCCACCGCGTGCCCTGTAAACGACCCCGTGCCTTTCCCGCGCCTCTAAAAGGGTTAAAGAGAGAACCGTGGTCGCGCTTATCTGGGGGCACGCGGGTGTGGTTGATTTCCTCTTTCCATCCTCGTATCGCCTCCTTCCTTTGGGCAAACAAGGCTCAGCTCGACGCAGGGCTTACGGCTCGCGGTCCGTTTTCCGTTTATGAACGTTTGCTCTGCTTTTGAGGGCGCTGGCAGGCAGCACCCGGTCGCCGCGGACACGCGTGCCTGTCCGGTCGGCCGGCTGTTCTCGACGGACTGGTGTTAGGACCCAGGAAGGAGGCAGCAGCCAGGGGTATAAATAGAGAAGCAGAACGAAGTTTGAGGAGAGAGCCTGACATCATTCCCTCTCCACCCAGAGCTGGGGCCGGACGGGGCGTCAGCCTGAGTCAGAGCGGGAGCTGGGCAGCGGGGCGGGAGGGAGCTCGGGGACGACCTTCGGAGCCGTCCAGCTCCGCCCGCGTCAAGGTGAGAGACGAGGGTCCGAGGGTCCGACTGCCAGCCTGGCTGCAGACAGACAAAGACTCCGGAAAGGAAAGCAAACACGGACGGCCCCGCGGGGCTCTGTGAGCTGCGGCCAGTTGGGGACCGTCCTGGAAGGGCGCCGATCGCTGAGAACGCTCAGGTTTGGGGACGAGGAGGAAAACACCCGCCGGCTCTCCAGGACGGCCGCGTTTCACACGCTAAAGAGAACCAGATTTCTTGCTTTCCGGACCCTGTGAAAATGTCCCTTTCCCAGGGAAGCGAAAGTTAGGGAGCACACGTTGTCACGGACGCTCAGGAATTGCACTCGGATCGCCTTTCAGCCTCCGAGAAGCCATGAGGAAGCTGCTGTGTCTGTGCTGGGGGCACCCCTGGCTGCTGCTGTTTTATTGCGACTTTCAGGTAACGTCTCTGGGCGGCTCTCTGGGCGCCTGGACTAGCCCCCTCTGCCAGAGGCTGTCCCGAACGTCTCACGGTGTGATCTTTGTGTGCAGGTGCGGGGAGTCTACTCCAGGTCAGTGGCCCATCCAGGTAAGGGGACGCTCTCCCTCCCTGCTCACCGCCGTCCGCTGGCCCCCGGGCGCCGAGGTCCCCACGCACTTCGGCTGCGCGTCTCCGTGGCCAGCGGAGGGCGGCCCTTCCGCGGGCCCCCCGTCCCCGGCCGGCTGCCCTGCCCTCCGTCTCCTGGCGCCCTGCTCATCCTGGCACCAGACCTCGCTGTCGCCGGCCGCGGCGGCCGCCCAGAGGCCTCTGGCCCGTGGCCGTTGCCATCTTATGATGGAGTCTTGGCTGCCGCCCTAACTTGTGCCGTGTATCTTCATGCAGACTCCCCGGGGCCGGCAGGGCTCTGTCCTTTCTGTCACCGTCCCAGCTGGGGCTCACTGTGTTTGGGCCGCGGTGCGTCCTCGGTCTGCAAGCTGACCGAGGTGTGGTCCCCGGGTGGTGCGGTCGCGTGGCGCGGTCACGTGGCAGGTGCAGGCCTGTGCAAGGCGGGGGCCTATTGAGTGGCAGGAACCCCGGCGGCCACCCGCGCGTGGTCGAGGGGAGCCCGTCGAGGTCCCCGAGACCTTGCTCGAGAGTCGTGAACAACGCCTGACCCACTGGTGAGCCCGCCTCCGACTCAGAGCTGAGGGGGGGCCGCCTGGCTCCTACCAGCCACTGTCACCAGCAGCGCGGCCCCTACGGGCACCGCTGGCATCCCCACGCGGCTGCAGCGTCTCCCTCGCGGGTGATGCAGCGAGGCCGGTGTCCGCCTGGACCTCCCGTGTCCGCAGACGGGGTGCCGCCATTTCTCTTGCACCCAAACGTCCAAGTTCACTCTTCCGTTGGAAAAGGTGTGAAGGCCGTGAATTTCCCCGTGCTCCCCTTCCCCCACCAGAACGCTCGCGGAAGGAAAATGGGGCTCTGTGGCTCGGGCGTCTCAGTGGAGGGCGCGCGTGTCCGCCCCGAGGCTCTCCCCTCGCCCCCTTCCCACTGGGGCTCCTGCTGGTTCTCCGGATGTGATGGGAGGTGCGGCGGTGGGAGAGGAAGCTGGGGGGAAGTTTCCAGATTGAGTCTTGGCCACGTCACGTCCATGCATGGATCCACGCGTGTGCACGTGTCCAGGCCCATCCACGTGCGTCCACACCTGTGCACACACCCCCCCACCTGCCCACACCCATGCCTGTGCACACACATGCACACGCGTGCACCTGGACCCTTGACCCTCCCCTGCAAGGAGGGTTTGAATCAGTCTCTGCTCCACATGGAGACAGGGCCCCTCTCACGCCCTAACTCCAGGTGGAACCGACCTGGTTCTCCAGCTAGTGCCGCAGAGAGATGACGGGTGTGCAGACAAGGGGACGCTGTAGAGCAGGGCGGTGACCACGCAAGCCTGCGTGCTGAGCCAAGGTGCTCGGCCATCTCACCGACGTCCACGCCCATGGCTTCCCTTCTTGTCTCACCTCCCGCGTCTCGGGGTCTCTCCTGCTCTGCTCGCCCCTTCTTTGCAAGAATCACACGGGGGTTTGCTTGTGGACGAAACCCTGTTGCTTGTGCTGTCTTCCTTCGCCTTATCCCCCCTTCTTCCTGTGTCTGTCTGCCTCCGTCTGTCTGTCTGCCTGTGTCTCTCTGTCTCTGTGTCTCTGTCTCTTTGTATGTCTCTCACTCTCTCGGTCTCTCTCCACGTATCTGTGTCTCTGTTCCTCTTTCTCTCTCTGTATCTATCTCTCTGTCTCTGTATGTCTGTCACTGTGTCTGCCTCTTTCTCCACGTATCTATGTCTCTGTCCCTCTTTCTGTGTGTCTGTCTCTATCTCTCTGGCTCTGTTTCTGTGTCTGTCTCTCTTTTTCCGTGTCTATCTCTCTCCGTCTCTCAGTGTCTCTGTCTCTCTCCCTACATCCCGTGCTCGGCTCAACCCCGTTTTCCCGCAGAAAAGCCTGGCCCCCAGCTGGGGGGGGGGGGCCTTGGGGGGGGGGCCCCCCCCCCCCCCCCCGCTCCTGCTTCTGGGCCCAGGCCTGCAGGGTCCCGGGAGCAGCCCCAGAGGGAAAGCCTGTCCCCTGCACCTCTCAAGGGCGTCCACTCACTCAGGACACAGAACACAGGCCCGAGCCTGTTCCTAGAGGGCAAACCTTTGCAAACAACCTAAATCTCCACCCCTACGGGAACAGCTGTGTCAATTGTAGCATTTTCTTCTCCGGAAGTCTGAGCAGGAATGTAAAAATCTTGGATGTGAACCTTGTGCGGTGCTCAGAAGGGTCCTCTGAGGCGGCCTCTCTGCCCTCCTGTGGACGGACACCCAGAGAGAGCTGGTGGTGTGGCCGAGGTCTGCAGGGCTAAGAAGGCAGTGGTGCCCTCAGGAACTCACTGCGGGGCCGGACACGTAAGGAGACTATTTGGGGACGACAGGAGCTTGGTGGGTGCAGGGCAGGAGGTGTGCACAGGACTTTAGGTGAGTCTCCGGGAGGGTCCCCAGCCTGGCTGGAGCCTGGTCTTCTGAGGCCCGGCCTGTTTGCACCACAGACCACACCAGACTTTTTCTTTTATTTATTTATTCAAAAAAATTTTTTGATGTTTATTTATTTTTGAGAGAGAGAGAGAGAGACAGACAGACAGACAGAGCATGAGCAGGGGAGGAGCAGAGAGGGGGGGGAGACACAGAATCCGAAACAGGCTCCAGGCTCCGAGCCATCAGCACAGAGCCTGATGCGGGGCTTGAACTCACAAACCACGAGATCATGACCCCAGCTGAAGTGGGACGCTCAACCGACTGAACCACCCAGGCGCCCCCAGACTTTTCTTTTTATGGTCTAAGCAGGACTAGTGAGCCCTGCCTGTCTTGTGGGGACCTAGCACACTGCCTCGCGTGCAGTAGGCACCCTCTGTGCTGTCTGTCGGTCATGAGAGAGTCGAGTCAGCGAAGACAGCTGGCACCAGATTTCAGTTCCCAGGTGTGCGGTCATCTGCCCCGTGTGCCCGCACCCACCCAGGCAGCTCCCTATCTCTACCGTGTCCATAGGTGTTCGGTTGTGTAAATAACCGAAAGGCAACTTGCAATCATTTTGAGCCTTCGTATTATCTGTGTCTATCTGTGGCCATGGACCGTCATTTTGGAGAAATGACAGCGTGCTGTCATTGAACGGAACCCGGAGGCTGTCCGGCCCACGTCCCCATTTACAGTTGGTGACGGTGAGGCCCAGAGAGGGGAAATCGGGCCCCCCGCCTCTGAAATTTTTCCTCTGGCCACCGAGTCCTCGCTGGCTCGAGAGTCCTTCCTGGCCAAGGACAGTGCTAAGAAGCGTGATGGTTGATGAATCTAAATCCATCAATGGCACCAGCCAAGAAATGGCAGGACATTTATGCAACATTTACCAGCGTGCCTTTTACAGATAACTTTTGTAACGAGGAAAAGGGACCTTAAAAATCTCCCATATCCCGAATTTCCTGGCCCTGGGGACACAGAGCGGCTGGTTCCCGCCCAGCTCTGGAGGCCGGTACCTTACCTCACCGGCCCTATTTAGAGGTCTGGGAAACCAGAACAGATAATTATAGTGATTATAATTCCCTGGAGTTAGGTACTAGGTTTTATTTTTTTTTTTTTCTGTGCAAATCAATAGTTTGTTCCCTTTATATATTTTTTATTGAGGCATCATTGACATATAATATTATCTTAGTTTAGCCATACAACATAATGACCCGATACCTGTATATATTTTAAAAGAGTCCCTGCAATATGTTGAGTTAATGTGTGTCACCATCACGGTGTCATGTGGCTGCAAGGGACAGTCAGAATCGCTAGGTCACAGCAGAAACTATCATTCATCTTCCTGGTGCAAAAAAGGTGTTTATGATGGAATTAAAAAAATAATGTTTGTAACCTATTGAGTAAATGGAAATTTGACAAATAGAGATGGGGGGGTATATATGTTTTCATAATTACATATATATATGTATATATATATATATATATTCTTTCCATGTTTATCCATTCGTTTATTCATTATTGCATTTCATCATCCATTCTGCCTATATAGTTCTTAAAAAGTTATTTGCTAAGATTACAATTTTGGGGAGGATCCAAATGCAAAAATCTGGATTACACAGACACACAGGCACGCACACCCTGTTTTAGCCGTGAGAATGTGGTACACGTAGAACACGGTGTCTGCACGTGAGACTCAGACACAGGAGACAGACAACAAACAAAAATACTCGAGTAATAGTTCTATAGGCAAAGCAATAAGGAGTCAGAGGGCGGCCGTCGGGAGCCCCAGTGGGACTCTGGGCGGGTACTTACCCGCTCAGCTTTGAGGGATTGGGGCTTCTGCTCACCGACGCCAAGAACAAGTCCTGGGGCAGGGCTAGGCGTTCGGCACCTGGGAGAGATACTGAAGAGGAAGGATGAAATGTTCTCTCTCTCTCTCTCTCTCTCTCTCTCTCTTTTAGGTCTCTCTTATTTAGGGCCGGGGCGTGTCAGAAGTCCCATAATGAGCCACCATATCCCTGGACTTGCTGTCGTGTCTAACCGGACACACAGTTTTAATAAGGTTCATCTGGTGGAAAGCAGGTGCTCGTGTAACTCGGAGATTTCAGCCCCAGAGTGTCTTATTCCCAAAAGAATGAGATTTTCTTGTTTCGATGACACTTTAAGGGCTGTGGGTTGTTTACGCCCTAGGGTGTGAAGGGGAGCCTTTCTGTTGAATTCAGTTCTTGGGTTCGTCTTATCAGCACCATGCAATGTTTTAATTAAGATAACCACTTTTTAAAAAAATTTAATTTTCTTTTTTTCTTTAAAGTTTATTAATTTGAGAGGGAGAGAGAGAGTGGGGAGGGAGAGAGAATCCCAAGCAGGCTCCACACTGTCAACTGTCAGCTCCAACCCACGAACTGTGAGATCACAACCAGAGCTGAAATCAAGAGTCGGACGCCCCCGACTGAACCCCCCCAGGCTCCCCAAAATATCCACCTTAATTGCTGGTATTAAAATTTGGGGAGATTTCCAAAAAAAAAAATCTGCGAAATCTGGGTTTCTAACCTCCCCCTAAGAGTTCGCAGACCTCCCGCCCCGGAGCGGCTCTCGTCCTCGGGACACACGTTTCCCAGTGGGCCGCAGCCCTCCCTCCCTCCCGAGACCCGCAGCCGACACCTGTTTCCGGCACCTGTTGCGGAATTAGGCAGCCCGCCGGGTGGGTGACCCTCGGGCCCCTTCGCACATGACAGCTCGCAAACCCTCCAGCGCGGACTTCCAGTCTGCTGGTTATAAGACGCCAGGGGCGACGACGCAGTGGGGCTTTGCCCTCGTCTGGAGCACGGCGACGGAGGACAGCAGGCCCTCTGCGGACCCCGAGCCCCCTTCTCCCACGGCCTCTTGCTAGCTTAGGGGGTCTTTCTGTGTGAACAAGACCACCGTCGCTTCACTCCGTCAGCCCCTCTGCCCAGAGCGGATGGTGGCCGTTTGTACACGGGGATGCCAGGGAAGGGTCTGTCATCCATGGGGTTTATGTTCCGAAGACGTGGGTTGTGAAGAATCTGTCGCACCTGCCCTTTGCGCTACGGCCGTGGTTTCCTTTTCTGGTCCTCCCCCGCCCCCGCCCCACCCCAGATGAGTTGACTAACAAGCCAACGATGTTTCCCCTCTTCAAAATGAATATCCTACGTTTTGGGGTGGGGGGAGCTTGGCAGAAACAGAAATGGGTAGTTTTGACTTTTGTATTTCTGAGCCTCCGTATTGCATTGTTAGAGTCGAGTCGTTGCCAGGGGACATGGGCGGAAGCCACAGGTCTCCGAATTTTGGAAGTTTTTGAAGGAATACACATCCCAACATTTGACTAGAACAGAAATAAAAAGGAACAGAAATCTCCCTCTTACATCTCACATTCGGTGTTCCTCATTTTCCTCGCCCCTAAAATACTGCTATCAGTTTCTAAGGGTACCCATAGTATCCATGCAAAATCTCTCTCTCTCTCTGTCTCTCCTTCCCTCCCCCCTTGCTGGTGGGACAGCTGGGTTTTCCACAAATAGTTGATAGTATCACATTTTTCTCTCATGTTGATTTTTTTTTTTTTTTTTTTTTTTTTTTTTTTGCAGTATAGCTTGAGGAACATTTCCCATCGACACATGTGTCCCAGCCTGGTCACTTCTCCTAGTGACACCCTTGTCTATTACGTAGATGTTCTGTACAGATTACAGCCCTTCTGCTGATGAGCATGAAGCCTCTTCCCACGCTTTTGAGATATATATATATCTGCAAGAAATGTCCTCGTACATAGCTCTTTGATCCCATGTGTGAATCTGTCTCTAGAGTAAAGTCCTAGGAGCAGAATTACTAGATCAAAGTGCACTTAAAATTTGTATAGCTATTGCCGTATTGCTCTCCAGAAAGGCTGTAACTTCCACCAAAAGCACAGTGAACTTGCTGACTTAGTACATCTAATGGTCTGTTTGTCAGTCAGCCGGGTGGGCTGGGACAGGGTGGCTCACTGTCGTTTTAACATGCCTCTAAAAATTATGAGCGACATCTTTTCATATATTTAAAATAATTTGCATTTCCTTTCCTTTCAACTGCCTGTTTATGTCCATTGTCCCAGTGTTCTGTTGGCTTAAATTTTCTTAATAGTAAGCATTTTAATGAATGCAATGCATTTCATACAGTTCTTTAAAAAGACACCGGTACATTTTTGTCCTATGTATTACATAAACATCATTGTCCTGTTCAATTTAGCTTGATTTATTTTTACATATGGAAATTTAAAAAAAAAATTAATGTTTGTTATTTTTGAGAGAGAGAGCATGAGCAGGGGAGGGGCAGAGAGAGGGGGAGACACAGAATCCGAAGCAGGCTCCAGGCTCTGAGCTGTCAGCACAGAGTCCGACGTGGGGCTCGAACTCACAAAGTGTGAGATCATGACCTGAGCCCGTCGGACGTCCAATCGACTGAACCACCCAGGCGCCCCTTACATAGGGAAATTTTAAGAATTCACATAATCAAATTCATTACCTGGTTTTCTCAGAAGTTTTCATTTTTATTTTTTTTAATAATTACATTTATAGTTTGATCCTTCTGGAAATTGAGATGGTAAGGAGTGAGTTAGGGATCTTGAGTTTTTTTGTAGGTGGCTAACTGGCTGTAAAACCTTCTGTTGAGTATTCCTCTTCTGGTTTAAAATAGCACTTTTATCATAAACTAAGTTTTCACATGTGCTTGGGGATATTTATGGGTCTTTTCCATGGAACTTTCTATTCATGTGCGGTTGCCAAATTCTCTTTAGAACCGTGTCTTTACAACAGGTCCTAACCGTGTGTGCGCGCTGGCCCCCCCCCCCGCAGCCCCCCCGTCCTTCGCTGCCCCGCTCCTGGCAGGTTTTGTTGGTTATTTTTGCTTGTTTAGTTTTCTAGATAAGCCCCATAATGAGATTTCTCTCACACAAAATCTCTCAGCATGTTTACAACAGATTTCCTCATATTTATATATTAATTAGAGGGTTGGTTGATAGTTTTAGGATTTTGAGTTTTCTTTTCCACAAATAGGTTAAATTCTTTGTTTATTCAAGGGTTCTTGTACATCCCTTGGTATTATTTTATTGTTTTCTTTGTGAGAACTTTGTACAATTCTTACTCTTTTGGACCTCAACGTCTTCTTTCTGTCGGCTGCATTTACAAATGAGAACTTTTCTCCCGCCTCGTGTTAGCGTTAGCGTTGGAACACAGGGACGCTATTTATCGACTCTCTTCGCCTGTCACGTCCATATAAACCTCCCTACTCAGATCTTTCCTTATGTGTAAGACTGTTTCACTTACCAAATTCTCTTCTTATTCGTAATGGCGTTTCGTTTTTTCGTGAACAGTCACACCTCCTTTGAAAATGAGGATCGTGTTATCTCCTCTTTAAAAATAGTTTTACGATGAATAACGCAAAGACTCCTTTATTCATTTTTCTTGTCTATGGTCTGGCAGACACTTGGAGCAGATGACTGTTATTTGGTCCTCTGGACCATCCTTTCCCCTTCTGGGAACTAACCACAGAGAGCTGGTCCAGGAGCAGATTGGAGCCAGGTGAGGGGCTGGGTGCCTGGGGGTGCGCCCCGCCTTCGCAGGGACTGTTACCCAGACCCCACCAGGGAGCCGGGATAGAAGCAAATAAATGAAGTCGTTCACGTGGCATTAAGTGGGACGAGCAGGCAGGCACAATCTGTCTGCACAAAATCATGTCCACTCAAAGTACAAGGGTCACAAAGGAAATTCTGAAGTGGTTAATTGTTACTATGTGGGAAGCAGGATGAGAAGAGAAAGACTGGGATCCGTCTCAGGGAGACTGGGAGGGAGCATCGCACGCCAAACCAGCCGGCCGGGCGACTTCTGCGGAAGCACCGACCCCTCGTCTCCACAAATAGGCTAATGATACAATTACCTTGCCTTCGTTGTTACAATGAACTGAGGAGGTGTTTGTCGAGAGCCTTACATGATGTCGACAATATTGCTGTTGGGGTCCTCCTCTTTTTAAATCATTTTAACCTGATTGCTTTCTCTCGCCTGGTTGCATCAGCTAGGTATCACAAAACAATATAAAACAATAGTGGGATAACGGCCATTCTTGTCTTTCTCCAGACTGCCTAATGGACACGCTGTTTGTGGGGTCCCACTAAGCCTGGTGGCTCTTACTCCCTTTGGTTCAGAGGTGTCTGCTCATTTGTATTTATCACGCTTTCTCATGTCGAGGAAATGGTCACCAATTTCTGTATATATATATATATTTAATGTTGATTTATTTTTGAGAGAGAGAGAGAGCGAGAGACAGCGTGAGCAGGGGAGGGGCAGAGAGAGAGGGAGACACAGAATCTGAAGCAGGCTCCAGGCTCTGAGCTGTCAGCACAGAGCCCGACCCGGGGCTCGAACCCACAAACTGTGAGATCATGACCTGAACTGAAGTCGGACGCTTAACTGACTGAGCCACCCAGGAGCCGATTTCTGTATTTTAAGAGTTCTTTTATTTTTTTTATTGTTTATTTTTTTTTACATTTATTTATTTTTGAGAGACAGAGTGAGACAAAGTGAGAGTGGGGGAAGGGCAGAGAGAGAGGGAGACACAGAATATGAAGCAGGCTCCAGGCTCTGAGCCGTCAGCACAGAGCCCGATGCGGGGCTCGAACCCACGAACCGTGAGACCATGACCTGAGTCGAGGTCGGACGCTCAACCGACTGAGCCACCCAGGCGCCCGTTAAGACTTCTTTTTAAAACCAGGAGTGTGTTGAATGTATGCAAATGCCCTTTTAATGAATCCCATAGTCCCTGTGATACAGTTCCTCTTCCCTCCATTCTTGACATAGAAGGAAAGCATTTCTTGCCTCCTAATGATGATTTAACATCTTTATTCTTTTCTTTCCCCAAGGGTTTGAGGTCTTGGCTTCTGCTTCCCATTACTGGCCGCTGGAAACTGTGGACGGGATCCACGAACTTCAAGACACGACTGGAGGTAGACGCGGGTGGTGAGGGTACCTGAGGCCGCAGGGACAGGGGCCGGGGGGGGGGGGTGGTGCGCTCCAGGTAGGGCCATGGGGGGAGGCAGACAAGGACAGCTTCCGCTGGGAGGCCAGGTCAGTGGCGATGAACACACACTGTGGAGATCCCCCCAATCATCGTTAACCCAAAGTATTTTACTAGAACTTTTATATATTTTTGTCATTGAAGGACAGAGCTTAAGGTTCAAACTCTTATTAACGTGTGTGTGTTTTCCCCAGTAACCATAAAACAAAAGCCGTGGTTGGAAGTTCGAAGCTGCAGATGGTGCATCAATCACACGTAGGGGTCTAGATGTGTATTTTCTAGACAAAATTGGCCTCATCTGCATGCCTGCCAAAACAGGGGTCCATTTGAGCTGAGTGCTGGGACTAACACGTGTGTTCGTGGGGTCACCGTTTCACTCACAAAGGTACCCCCACCTACCAATCAGCTTCCGCACATGTCACCAGCAGCTCCCTCGAGCAGACCGAACATCACTTAAGATGCTCCCGTGGTCTCTGAGTCCATGGAAAATGAAGTCTCTATCTGACTCAATTCAGACATTTGCCGTATGGAGAAACCCCAGATGTGTCCGAGCTCTTTATTCCGTTCCAGCAAGAAACTTCTTCCCAGTAGAAGTTTTGAGTGGCTTGGATTTTTACATTAAAATTTTTATTTCCTTATTGTTCTTGATTATGTCAAACGGCTGATGTGTACGGCAAGGGGTTTACTGGGCAACCAGTCTAGCACATGCCCGCACATTGCTGATTATTGCACTTTCCAGACCCGCACACTGGCATTTTCCTGATCCCCTGACTTAATGTGCTGCCATAAATTGCCACCAAAGATTCTAAAATGTGTCCCTTACATTTGCAAATTGAGAGGCGTTCTAGCTGGAGCCTGGGCGGGTCCTCCGGGGGTGGAAGGACCCACCTGTGCAAGACTGCCTCTGGGCACCCAGCTGAGAACGCACCGCTGCTCTGCGTTCTCTCCAAACAGTCTGCGCTGCAGGGATAAGTCCCTGGGAAGTCATTATATGAGCAGCTCAGGTTAAGATAAACTGCACTCCACCCCTACCCCATCATTATCTCATTTTATTTCTCAGGCCCTTTATTTCAAAGCCTGTGAAAAGTGGAAATTCACTGTTGACATAATTCATCGTCCAGGTCACAGAGACCAACATTTTAGCAGTTATTTCAAATGATAACTATATCTCTCTCCTAATGTCTCAACACACCTCATTGTTGTGACCAAATCAGTAACTTTGGGCATCTTGAACTCCTTCACCGGCGAGGAATTCTCACCAAGCAGTGCGATCATGGAGACACAATTACCCTGGGGCCAGGGTGTTAATTTCCCTGAGATTCTGTGTGTTCCTATTTGCCCCGAACAGCCGGATGGTGACGTCTTGCCGATGCTTCCCCAGACCGTTCTTCATGTCACGATGCTCTGCGGTCTCGTTTCAACGTGATCACAGGCTTCTTAAGAAACAGGGGGAAACAGGATCCGTCAGCACATTTTGCTGCCAGGGACGGCCGAGTGGCTTTGGAAGCCGTCTGGTGGTCATGCTGCTCGTATCTGTCGCTGAACCCTCTGTTGTTCGGTCCATTTGTCGTAATATCGTGCCATTGTCTTCATGCTGTGTTTCTACCTCACCAGTTGTGACGTCACCACCATGATCCTTGTGTTAAGGCTGTTTTATTGCCGGGCTCAGTTTCATATCTCTCAACTAAGTGTCTCAGGGGGTTGCACACGGCACATTGGAGCCCACGTCTGTGGCGAAAGCCAGCAGCAGTCATGCCCTGGCAGGCCAGGGCGCTGGCCATGACGCTGCCCAGTACATGGGGAGTGGGGGCAGGGGGCGGGAGGGAGGTGTGAGGCCCGGAGACAAAATCCAAGGTGCTTGCTGGGCGAAGGACCGATTCTCGGTGCACGTCAAGTTGAGAGGTATGCCGGTTCCATTTGTCATTCGTGTCACTCATCTGTTGTGCTTTTTTCTTGTTGTCCTACCTAGTGTTGCGAACCCACAACCTCACTGTGCTTCCTTCCCATAATTCTACCTTTGTTCGTACCAATGACTCTGCCTACTCAAATTTCTCTGCAACTGTAGGTGAGCACTTGTAACTTCTGTTCCCTGTTTTGTTTGGTTTGCATCTGCAATGAGTTTAGACGTCAATTTGATTTGGTTCCATATGAATTCGTTTTGTCTTGGCCAGCAGACAAGCATATACCCAAGAACATATGGCCAAGAACACATACCCAAGAACACATAGCCAAGAACACATACCCAAGAATGTACACACAAGAACACATAGCCAAGAATGTATACCCAAGAACATGTAGCCAAGAATACATACCCAAGAACACATACCCAAGAACACATAGCCAAGAACATATACCCAAG